>NW_006921720.1:6253413-6296560 GCF_000298275.1 Orycteropus afer afer
ATTGCCCAACCTTCCTTCCGAGGAGTGGCTGGTGGGTTTGAACCGCCAGCCTTCTGGTTAGCAGTCAAGTGCTTTAGCCACTATGCTACCAGAGCTCCTACCACTCAAAATAGGTAACTCTTATTCTCATTCCTCTAAGAAGCTCAGTATGGAATATTATGGCTACTTGTTTGACTCTGAAGTATGTGCCTAAGCGAATAAATGATTCTGTTTTTTGAGTAGACTCTAGAAAGAATGCATTTAAAAGATGTTTAGGGAGTCTAGGAATTGATTTTTGTAATTTGAGAGACCTGATTCTAGGTCATCTGACACTTAGCAAGAGTTTTACACACAACAGACCCACCAAGAGTAAACTGCTCCTTGGTAAAAAGGCTGAGACAATTAAATTCTGCCCATTTCACATACGGAAACTTTAGAATTGGCTCTCTGCTGCAAGACCCTACTGGTCTTCCTTCTTCTCTGTGAAAATGAGATTGCTGTCTAACTGAAAAGTCATAGGCCTATCATCTTTTCTTAACATGCATGTACGTCCATTAACACATATCACCCATAATATTCCAGCATCTCTATTTTTGTTATACGACTCGAAAATGGAATGTGGAAATAAAGCCAAGAATGTTGACTTTTCTTTTGATTCCAAGTCCTATTTGCTTTATATCATTTTCCAGCTGTCCCTACCCCAAAAAAACTGCAGAATCAAACCGCTTTTGTTTCTTTGCTCATACTTGGACCACAAATAAAATAAATTTTGTTTAAAGTTAAAATCATATTTTAGTCAACTTCCATTTCAAGTTTGTGATACTCTCAAATCCAGGGAAACGTTCAAGTGCTGTTTTAATATTTTTTGGGGGGAGGGTTAATACTTAAATTTTCTTCAAACATTCTAAACACAGACCTGGATTAAGCTGTTGAAGGCACATAATGGTTTCTTTCCTCTCCATCACTAATGCTTATTTATTCAAGTGACCATTTTGTTTAAATAAATAGTGAAGTGTTCTTTCCTACTAAGTGTAGAAGCAGCCTCAGAATCTTTCTTAACATCAAAATTTAGTCTGACTTTCTCCGTTAATCAAAATTAATGTTCCTCATTAATTCTGTGTTTGGAATCCCTTTTTGCTTTAAAGTCCAGCCAATAAATCTACACATCAATCATACTGGTTGAAACGCTTTGTCCCCTTTCAGTTTCTAATAGCAGATTGCCATCAGTTGTGTATGAAGCAAAATTGACTGTTGCTTCTTAGATTAAAAATAAATAAATAAATAAAAAATAAGAAAGATGTTTCCTCAATAAAATTTCACTCATCTGTTTCAGCATGAGCAGAGTAATTTTATAAACAATGTATTGTGGTAGTAACAATCTACAATAATACATCAATTGAATTATTATTGTTTCAGATACTGTGCTAAGGGTCATACATATTTTTCCTCATTTTATCTTTGCAACAACTCCACAGACTCCAGTGCTATTACTATGCAGATGAGAAAAATGTGAGGCTTAAAGAGACTGAACAATTTGGTCACTAACACCTAAAAATGGTGTTTCAAATTCAGTTTCAAATTCATGTATCATACCTTTTAATGAGTACATTACACTCACTATTGTTCTGGAGCTGGCTCATAAGCATCAGCTGTTGAATTTTCAGGAATTTTGCAAGCAGCTTGTTAAACATGGCCATTATTAAAAATTAAATTATATAAACTTAAAATTAAATAACTTACATTAAAAACAAAGGTTGTTTTTAATAAATACTCAACGCCCATCACTTCTTAATTATTTGCTACATTTTACTGTTATTCTAGAAGTTGTTTAATCTATTGTATCTGTATGGTACAACTCCACACTCAGTGTTATCATGTTGGTAGCTTAAAATTGGCCATGGTTCAGAGTTAGTGCCATGAAAATTGGTCAGTGCTGTAGATCAGGTTGTTTTTTTTTTTTGTAGGGAGAAGGTAGTTGATAAACATTTACCAGAATATCACTGGCTGTATTGGTGTCATTGTTCTCACGTTTTTGTGCTTGGTTGGTTGGTGGTGTTTTTGTAGTTCTTTCCACCTTCATTGTATTTCTCACCATTAATGTCGTGTTGGGTGTGAGTTGAGATTTTGGTGGATATGTCTATTAAGAGGAGTCCCTGGCTGGTGCAAGTTGTTAACGTGTTCACTGATGACTGAAAGATTGCTTGGAAGAAAGCCCTGGTGATCTACCTCTGAAATCAGCCACTGAAAACCTTGTGGGGCACAGTTCTACACATACACATAGAGTCACCATAAATTGACTCAAAGGCAACTGGTTTGGTTTAATCAGAAAGTAAGAAGAATGATCAGTTTTATTGGATTGTCCAGTCAAGTTGTATGTAGGTTACTAACAAAACAAGTTGAATTTTAAGAACAGAAATATTTATTAGATAACAAATGGAAAAGTAGAAAATGGGGCTTCTGGCCATAAATTGATACCTCGGCACATAATACTACTTCTGGGCATAATATTGACTCTCCGATAAGTATGTGAAATTTAGATTGTATCTAGTAGAGCTAAACTACAAGAGAACTTCAAAATTTTATAATATATGTATTCTTTTTTATATAAGCATGATAATTTATTTTATAGATGCCAGTTACCTACAATGTCTGAGACTACTATCCAAATCAGATGATAATTTCTTTCAATTTCTGGAGGGAAGCAGTGAGTTTTTGAGAACAGGGTCATACGTTTTTATCACATTATATTTCACTTGCTTTCTTGTATGAGGTTGCTGTTATTATTGCTCCTATTTAAAAGATGAGAAAACTGTCATTTGGAAAGTTCAAGTTACTTGTCAAGGTCTGCCCTGTACTTAACACCTATGCTAGGTTCTGTGTTGAATATCAAAGAAACATGTTATAAATAGTAAAGAACTTTGAACCTCATTGGAGAAAAGACACATGGTAATTGTTCCATAAAAAAATGATGAGCACATATCCATTGACCAGAAAGGAGAGAAAAACACCAAATATAAAAAGCAGAAATGAGCAGCTTACTTCTCAGTTTATAATACTGGGTTTCTTTTGTATATGATTTCTTTGTGCCAAAGGTATGTATATGTATGTATATGTGTGTGTGTGTGTGTGTATATATATATATTATATATATATATATATATATATATATATATATATATATATATATGAGCTCTGGTAGCATAGTGGCTAAGGCACTTGACTGCTAACCAGAAGGCTGGTGGTTCAAACTCACCAGCCACTCCTCGGAAGGAAGGTTGGGCAATCTATTTCTGTAGTGATACTGCCTCGGCAACCCAAGGAGGGGTCACTATGAGTCAGGTCTGACTCGACGGCACATAACAACAACAACATATATATATAAATATATAAATATATATATAAACTGCGGTGTAGTAAATTACTTAGTGTGGTCTTTCTAGCTATAAGTCTTTGTAAACTCTGTGGTGGAATTTGCTGTGAGCAACTGAGGAGCTCCTGACTGTAAAAGTTATCCACCTGGGGTATTTCTGTTGGATACAACACAAAGCAATGTTCTGGGAGGTCCTGCTCTCTCTCAGGTGCTTAGAATTCTGATGTTATGATTGGTTAGTTTGGCTACCCTGTCAGGCTCAAAAAGAGGCCTCCTAAAGGCAGAAGTCTCTCTCTGACTGCTGATTGAGGAACGCGTGCTGCTGAAAGAGACACGCACTGCTGGGAAAGAGACGCAAGAGACACGCATTGCTGAGTGAGACACCGAGGGACACGCACTGTTGGGAGAGAGACTGTGAGCGACTGTTAGGAGAGAGACTGTGGGCTGGAAGAGAGACTGAACGTTTTTCCTGAACTTAAATTGTAGCCTGGTGCTTCCCTAATAAACCCCGTAATCTGTGAGCTCTGTGTGGCCACTGCAGTGAATTATTGAACCCAGGAGAGAGGTGGTGGGTGTTTTGGGAGGAATGGTTGGTGAAAGGGCTGGAGGGAGGCAGCATGTCTGGCCTTGCAGTAATAGGCCTTGGCCTATTGATGGTGCTCTGTCTTCCTCTTGTGTGGTTAGAGGATGTCAGAAGATGTGGCCTCCTTTCCCTTTTTGCATAATCAAAAAAACTAAACTCAGTGCCGTCAAGTCAGATCCAACTCATAGAGACCCCTCCTTGGGTTTCCAACGTGTTATCTCTACGGAAGTAGATTGCCCAACATTCCTTCCAAGGAGTGGCTAGTGGGTTTGAACTGCCAGCCTTCTAGTTAGCAGTGAAATGCTTTAGGCACTATGCCACAGAGCTCCTATATATACGTGTGTATGGGTGCATTTATATATATATATACGTATGAACGTATATATAGATAGATAGATACAGATAGATACAGATTTATGGAGCTCTCATGGTATACTGGTTAAAGCATTTGGCTGCTAACCAAAAGGTTGGTGGTTCAACCCTTGGCACTCCACTGAAGAAGAATGAGGTGGTCTGCTTCTGTCAAGATTTACAGCCTTGGAAACTCAATGAGGGTTACTATGAGTCAGAATCAAGTCGATGGCAATGAGTTTGGTTTTTTGGTACCGTTATTACTTGAATTAAGATGGCTAAATAAAAACCCAGGTGGTGCATTGGTTAAACTCTTGGCTGCTAAGTGAAAGGTCAGTGGTTCAAACTCACCAGCCCCTCCATGGGAGAAAGCTGTGGCAGTCTGTTTCCATAAATATTGCAGCCTTGAAAACTTTTGGGGTATTTCTACTCTGTCCTGTAGGGTCGCTGAGTCAGAATCAACTCAGTGGCATTTTTTTTTAACTAAAAACCTACTAATATATATCACAGAAGTATTCTATACATATGGAATTTAAGTTTTTGATATCTTTTGCACCACTGCTCTTTGAGTAAGGTTTGAATTACTAATACCTAAGTAATTCTTTTCCTATGCACATCACTATTGATTGAGTAAATCCTTTGTTTCTTATGTAGCCTGCTAGAAAGTTCTCATTAAAGAAGTTTAAAAAACAGATCTCTGTGTTCCCTTAAGAAAAAGCAAAATAATAGTTTGTAACAGGAAATCAATACATGAGATTCAAATTGTTACTAACCAAAAACTCAGTAATCATTCACAAATGTCCCCTAACATCTTTTCTGCTATGAATAATACATACAAACCAAAATTTAATAGCATTGCTCAGAAATTACATCACTTCCTTTTTTATGAATTATGCTTTTTTATATATTTATATTTTACAACCTAAATAAAGCACCAATATTAAAAAAAAAGTTATAGACCAAATATTTGTGAGAAATTAACTTCACACCATTTTATGTAACTAGTATGCTCTATAAATCTTACTATATATTGTATTTCCTGGAAGTCTGTGAGAATATGGAATTGAGTAAAAAATGTTACATATTTCTGTTCTCACCTAGGATTGCCAAAGTGTTTTAGTTAACTTTTTATATGGGATTGATTCCAAATACTTAAAAAGGATATTTTCCTGGGTTAATTTTAACTAGTTTATGGCCTTCCAGGAACAATAAATGTCAGAGTTTAAATTTTTCAGGAATATGTATTTGCAGTGCCTTTGTGCAAATTAACAAAAGATATCCTTTCCTCCAGATAACTACTTCCATTTGTTTAGAAATTGTCTTAATATATTGGTTTTGATGTTTGCTTTTTGTTTTCTCTACTGAGATTTTGTCATTTTGTTTACTATAAGCATATTTCATTGTATTCCACTAAGCATCGGTATAATTACTACTATAAAATCCTTATCTTTATAATTGCAGCATCTGGGTCATCTTGACATTGGCATCTGTTAGGTGTTTTTCTCTTAAAAATGGCGTATATTTTCCTGGCTCTTGTTCAAGAAATTTTGAGTTGTATTCTGAACATTGAATTTATATTGTGTACATTCTTGATTCTGTTACATTGCTCTGAAGAGTGTTGATGTTTTTGTTTTAGCAGGCAATTACCCTAGTTAGACTCAAACTGCTAACCATCCGTCAGCAGTAGTTGGCAGCTTAGATTACAGTTCACTGTTGTTTTTAGTGTGTGCTGCACATGCTTTCTTCAGGAGTCAGCCAAAGACTTGGGAAGAGTTTATACACAAAATTTGAAATTATTCTTTCCAGGCTCTCTCACTCTTCAATAGCTCCTTTCTCTGGTTCATCCAGCTAAAACAACAGAGGATGTTTCCTTTAGAAAGAAGTGCAGCTGTCTTTGGGTAAAACTGCAAAAACCTGAAAGACAACCAACTCTCGTCACTTCCACGTTTTGACTTCCTTAAAAAATCATCCTACTTTTGTTCACTATCCGGGGGCCCTCATGTAGTTTTTGTTTGTTTGTTTTGCATTTTGACCAGAATTTATCATGTTATCTGCAGGAGATTCAGTTTTTTAGGTGGTTACTCTTCCATATTAGAATCAGAAACTCCTATACTGATCATATAGAACAAAATATTTTAGTCAATTGCCAGAAAAACATTGCAATAATATATAAATCTGTGAAGCCTCTGATGCAAGTGGCTCTCTCCATGTGGATCATAATGAATTGTGGATAATGTTGAGAAGAATGGAAATTCCAGAACACTTAATTGTGTGCATGAGGAACATGTACATAGACTAGGAGGCTATTCTTGGAACAGAATAAGGGGATACTGCATGATTTAAAATCAGGAAAGGTGTGGGTCAGGGTTGTAGCCTATCACCATACTTATTCACTCTGCACGCTGAGCAAATCATCAGAGAAGCTGTACTATATGAAGAAGAATGTGGCATCGGGCTTGGAGGAAGACACATTAACAATCTGCAATATGCAGATGACACAGCCTTGCTTGCTGAAAGTGAAGATGACTTCAAGCACTTACTGATGAAGATTAAAGACTACAGTCTGCAGTATGTATTACATCTCAATATAAAGAAAACAAAAATGCTCACAATTGGACCAAGAAGCAGCATCACGATAAATGGAGAAAAGGTTGAAGTTGTCAAAGATTTCATATGACTAGGATCCAAATCAATACCAATGGAAGCAGCACTCAAGAAACCACTTGTATTGCACTGGGCAAATCTGCTGCAAAAAGACCTTTTTAAAGTGCTGAAGAGCAAAGATGTCTCTTTGAAGACTAAGGTGCGCCTACCCAAGCCATTGTATTTTCAATAGCCTCATATGCATATGAAAGCTGGATAATGAATAAGGAAGACTGAAGAAGAATTGATGCTTTTGAGTTGTGGTGTTGGTGATGAATGCTGAAAGTACCAAACTGAATACTAAATACCAGAAGAACAAACAAATCTGTCCTGGAGGAAGTGCAGCCAGAATGCTCCTTGGAAGCAAGAATGGCCAGACTTCATCTCACCTATTATGGTCATGTTGTCACAAGGTACCGTTCCCTGGAGAAGGATTTCATACTTGGTAAAGTAGAAGAGGGTCCTCGGAAGGAAGGTTGGGCAATCCTACTTCCGTAGAGATACTGCCTCAGAAATCCAAGGAGGGGTCGCTATGAGTCAGGGCCGACTCGACGGCACGTAACAACAACAACAAAGTAGAGGGTCAACGAAAAAGGGATGGATTGACAAAGTGGCTGCAGTGATGGGCTCAGGTATAGCAAGCATTATGAGGCTGGCACAGGACCAGGCCAGTGTTTCATTCTGTTGTACATAGGGTCACTGTGAGTCAGAGCCAATTGGTTGGCAACTAACAACAACAACAGGTTTAAGCAGTGTGTACAGCAGCCCTGATGGTGTATGCTTATTACGTTGCAAGCACACACAATTGCTTTGATTCAGCATATACCACTAAAACTATGGGTGACTCTTTTACACAAAACATATGGCTATGTTTAGGAGCTCTGGTAGCATAGTTGCTAAAGCACTTGACTGCTAACCAGAAGGCTGGCGGTTCAAACCCACCAGCCACTCCTCGGAAGGAAGGTTGGGCAATGCTACTTCCATAGTGATACTGCCTCGGAAACCCAAGGAGGGGTCGCTATGAGTCGGGGCCGACTCGACGGCACATAACAACAACAATGGCTATGTTTTACATTTATTCCCTGTCCTCACTTATACTGACACATTCACCTAAACTACTTAGATTTACACTTTCAAGTAACTACAGAAAGAGCTTTTCCATAGTTACCAAGTGATCAGTTACAATACTTAGTATAGTATTGCCAAGAAATTCTAACTTAAATCTAGCATACAGCCTTAGTCACAGCTGCAACTTTTAATATCCCATAGCTCCTCATAGTCTTCCTTTCTAATCATACTGCATATTGCTCATTAATTAGTTTTTGTAAAACTATCATAATTCTCTTGTTATTTTGTTGTTTGTTGCCACCAAGAGTATTCTGACTTATGATGACCCCATGTGCGCAGAATAAAGTGCTCCATAGAGTTCTCAATGCCATGACCTTTCAGAAGCAGACCACCAGGCCTGTCCTCCAAAGTGTCTCTGGGTAGGTTCGAACAACCAGCCATTTGCCTAGTAGTCAAGTGCTTGACCTTTGCACCACCCAGGGACTAAAAATCCCATTAGTTTTGTAAAAACACTATTTTGATTATGAACCTCTGATATTTAATACTGATCAGGTAACTCCTGCTACTTAATAAATTGAGTCAAAACTTCTACCTATCTTGAAAAACCTTCTGACTCTGTTCTGTCATTCAACTTTCTTTCCTACTATACATGCCTCATCCTTATTCTGTCATAGCTATACCACCTCATCCTCCATCCAGACCTTTGTTAAAAATGCTTTTAATATTGAAAGAAATACCTCTATGAAAGTTGCTTTAAAAAGATACGATTTTATTCTTTTCAGAACTGTAATTCTTTAAAACTTTAGGGACATATTTTTATCTTCCATGCTGTTTTTATTCACCATGAGCCCTAGCTCCTTCTCTTGCCAGTACTGCATCTAATTATTCCTTAAGAATCATATACACGTGAAAATGTTCTTTCTGTCCCATAAAGCAAAACCAAATCAAACCCACAGCCATCAAGTTGATTCAGACTCATAGATACCCCCACGGGGTTTCCAAGGCAGTAAATCTTTATGGAAGCAGACTCCCTCATCTTTCTCCTGTGGAGCAGGTGGTGGTTCGAACCACTGACCTTTTGATTAGCAACTGAATGCCTTCCATAATGCCATCAGAGCTCCTTTTCCCCCACCTAGATATATAAAATGCTAGTTAAACACTGAGTCCCAGTATTTACTTCTTAAAAAGTGTAGAACTTATATATCCATTTATGTCAATAACAAATAAATTCTACTCATTAATGTAAATCATTATGAAACAGTTATTTTGATATTATCTTAGTACCCAGTGCTGCTGCAACAGAAATACCACAAATGGGTAGCTTTACCAAACAGAAATTTATTTTCTCATGGTTTACAAGGCTGGAAGTCTGAATTCAGGGGGCCAGCTCTAGAGGAAGTCTTTCTCTTTCTGTCAGCTCTGGGGGAAGGTCCTTTCTTGTCTCTTCAGCTTCTGTTTCCTGGTTTCTTGGAGATGTCCATGTTCTTGGCTTCAGTCTTCTCTCATCTCTCCTTCTCTCACTTCCTTTGTAATCTCTTACACATTTTACAATAATCCTACACCTTATTAACATAACAAAGCTTACCCATTCCGAAATGGGATTATAAGATTATAACCACAGGCATACAGTTTAGAATTTGTAATATATATATTTGGGGGGACACAGTTCAATCCATAACATTCCACTCTTTGGCCCCCTAAAGTCCATGTCCTTACCACATTCAAAACTCATTAATCTCATCACATCATTCCAAAAGTCTTAAATCAACTCCAAGTCTAAAATCTTCTGAAACATCTATACCAAATATGGGCGAGACTTTAGGCATATTCCATCCTGGAGCACAATTTCTTTTCATCTGAAAACCTGTGAAATCTAAGATACAAGTTATCTTTTTCCAAAGTAAAGTGGTGGAAAGGCACAGGAAGATATGTCCATTACAAATAGGAGAAATTGGAGGGAATGAAGGGACAATGGGCACCATGCAAGTCCAAAACCCATCAGAACAAATTACATTAGATCTCAAGACTTGAAAATACTCCTCCCTTCTCTGAAACCATCTGGGTGTTGGCCTTGCCCTCCAGACTCTGGGTGTTGGCCACACCCCCTGGATTCTGAGTAGAGATCCCTACCATCAGCTTCACCTTCCAGGCTGACTGGGACAACACTGCCCCCTTAGTTTTGGGTGTCTCCATTCTCCTATTCCATATGAGTGGTGTCTCCACACCGTCAGCCCTGGCAGGCCATGGTCTTCTGCTCTTTGGGCATGGCAGCCCTGCCTCCTCAGCTTTGGGTAGTGGCCCCATCCTCATGGCATCCTTAATGGCAGCCCCATACTCCAGAATGGAGTCGTAGAAGATCCTACTTGTTGAAACCTTAGAAGCTGTGGCCTCACCTCTTGATATCCAGGAGACCGTGACCCCACGCTTTGGAACTGACAAAGCCCTGCTTCCTGTGCTCCTTCCAACATTCTCCTGATCTCTGAGCTGCTCCAGGGATGGTCCTTTTCTTTCTTGGAGAACAACAGATATAGCTCCTTTGGCCTGTTTCCTGCCTGTAAAATTCCAAGAGGCAGACAGCAGTTCTTTCCTTTCATTTTTTCTCAATCCTTTTAAGTATAAATTGATGGGTTTTCTGCTGTAGTACTTGGTTAGATCCATCAGTCACAGGCTAAATAGCTTTAACAAAAGATTTTATAGCCATGTCTTAGGTGAACATTTTAGGACACATGTCCTTAGTTTATACAACAGAATTTTCTAAAGCTTTAAATTCTGTTTTCATTTTGCACAGTTCATTTTTAAGTCCATCTCTATCCTCTTGGATTTTACTATAAGGCACAAGGAGAAACCACATGGCCCCTTTAAGATCTCACTTAGAAATCTCAACAGCCAGATATCTAAGTTTATTACTTAACAAATTCTACCATCCACCAAACATTTAAATATAATCCAGATAAGTTATTTGCTACTGTGTAAAAATCATAACCCTTCCTTGTTCAGTCATATTTCATCATTTTCCTGTAAAGCTTCACCAGAACTACATTTTATGTCCATATTTCTAGCAACATTATGTTGCAGGTGCCATATGTGTTCTCTAAGACTATAGAGATGTTCCCTATAGCTCTCCTCACTTCCTTCTGAGCCCTCTCCAAAATTGTCTTTGATGTCCATAAATCTACCAATAGTCTTTTAAAGGCAATCTAGACGTTTACTATTCAAAACCAAAAACCTGACTTACTGCCATCAAGTCAAATCCGACTCATAGTGACCCCTCTTTGGGTTTCCGAGGCCGTATCACTACAGAAGTAAATTGCCCAGTCTTCCTTCCGAGGAGTGACTGGCTGGTGGGTTTGAACCACCAGCCTTCTGGTTAGCAGTCAAATGCCTTAGGTACTATGCCACTATTGGGCACCTTAAAACTCTTCCAACCTTTACCCATTACCTAATTCCAAAACCACTTCCATACTTTAGATATTTGTTAGAACAGCACCTACATTTTTGGTACCAAATTCTGTCCCGGTTACCTAGTGCTGCTATGACAGAGGGAGCTCTGTGGTGTAGTGCCTAAGGCATTTGACTGCTAACCAGAAGGCAAGAAGATGGTTTTAACAATCAGAAATTTATTTTCTCACAGTTTCAGAGGCTAGAAGTCCGAATTGAAGGTGCCATCTCTAGGGGAAGACCGTCTCTCTCTGTCAGCTCTGGGGGAAGTTGCATGTCTTCAGCATCTGTTTCCTGGTTCTTTGGAGTTCTCCATGTGGCTTGGCATCAGTCTTCCCCCTTCTCTGCTTCTCTAGCTTCTTTGTCTAATATGTTGTATCTCAGAAGAGATTGACTCAAGATATACCCTATGCTGATCTTGTCTCCATAGCATAACAAAGACAACTCATTCTCAATTGGGATTATAACAACAGGCATACCCACAGGCATTGAGTGGATTCCAAGTCTTAGCAACCCTATAGGACAAAGTAGAACTGCCCCATAGGGTTTCTAAGGTTTTTAACCTTTAGGGAAACAGACTGCCATATCTTTATTTAGTGGAGCAGCTGGGGGATTTAAACCACCAACTTCTTGGTTAACAGCTGTGTGTTTTAACCATTGTGCCACCAGAGTTCCTTAACCACAGGGGTTAGGAATTACATATTTTGGGCGGACACAGTGCAATCCATAACAAATATTTAAATATACTACAGTATGAAACAAAGAAAACGAATTAATGATGATGTTAAATAATTCTTAGAAAGTTGTGGATCTTGGTTGCCAAGGGGTTCCCAGTTGCTATCATATTGCTGGTTGACGAATGTACATGAAGTATAAAAATAATTTTTAAGCAAAACTAACTCAAGAATAAAATAAGTGATAAATATCATAGAGCTAGTAAGCTTTGTTAACTGGAGATTACCATACATCTTAGAGCAACGGTTCATGAGCAATCAAACTGAAAAACTCTGGTAAGGAGTGTCAAATGTTTGACGTTAGTGGGATGTGAAATGAGCATACCAATATGTTGACATTATCTATTGAAATTACTTCCAGAAAGAAAGAGAATACCTATTCTCTCTTATTAAGTCCACTGTCAAGTCTCCACTGTCAATTCTACTTTAACTCCTGTCTTCATACAATAGCTAGAAAGTATTCACTCTACCCTTAGGATGAAACTAAAATTGTAGATGGCAATGGCAGTGATAAAAAGAAGAATTAACACAGCTATGCTTCATCGGGAGCTCTGGTAGCATAGTGGCTAAGGCACTTAACTGCTAACCAGAGGGCTGGCGGTTCAAACCCACCAGCCACTCCCTGGAAGGAAGATGGGGCAATCTACTTCCGTAGTGATACTGCCTCGGAAACCCAAGGAGGGGTCGCTATGGGTCAGGTCTGACTCAATGGCACATAACAACAACAACATGCTTCACTGAGTAGCTCTGGTGGTACAGTGATTAAGACATTTGGCTGCTAACCAAAAGGTTGGTGGTACGAACCCACCAGCTGCTTCATAGAAGAAAAATGAGGCAATCTGCTTCCATAAAGATTGGAAACCCAATAGCAGTTTAGAATTGACTAAATGGCGATGAGTTTGGGTATTTTTTTTTTATGCTTCATTGAATGTATACTGTATGTATGTACTGCACTATACACTACATCCATTAGTTCATTTGTGTCTCCAGACAACCTATGGGGCACTTCTGTGTGTGTGTGTGTGTCTGTGTGTGTGTTTTGAAAAGGAAATTGAAAGTCAGAGACATAATTTATCCATGGTCACACTGACAGAAAGTGGCAGAACTGGGATTATAACCCAAATCCATCTATGCTAAAGCTTGGGCTTATAACTACCGCATGACATGGGCACCTGTGCATTTGTAGGGTGAAGTTCATTGAATAAAAACCTATCTTTTAGAAAGTCATAGATGCGAAAAGGCTTTGAAAACTAGTGAGTGCTCCAGAGATGCAAGGCATTGCTCCTCCTTGTTTGCTCAATTTTCTTTGTCTTTCCCCATTTCTCTCTTCACTCTTGGTAAATAGATGAGTCATTCTGAAAATGTGCACTTCTCTTCAGTTTATTCATCTCTGGATCTATTCTGTAATGAAATACATTCCTCAAAAACTGAAGACAATAGGAAATAGTAGAATTAAGATCAAATAAGCCTCTATCATTCAAATTCTATATAGTCATCTATATTTTCTATTAATCCAACTTTATGTAGTATCAAACTATAATACCAAAACATGGGAATTAACAATAAATATTACTTAAGTCTTCACTTTTGAGGATTACATAAAGGCAAAATTATAGTGATGGAAATAAAAGGTCTACATAAAAATCCTATAGAATACATAATTTAAAACAACAACAACACATTGTAAAGCAGGCAGTCCTATAGAAATGTCATCCCTAACCTTTCCCTAAATTACATGAAGGTTGTGACATTCCATGGCCACTGGCACAGCTAAATATAAACAGAGATTATTCTGTGCCTGCTCCCTGTGCTTTTGCTGACTGACACAACAATTAAGGAAACAAGTTTCCTTTGTAAATTACAGCTCCCCACAGCTTTGAGTAAGCAGAAAGTGTACATTAGAAATATTTTTAGCTTGACATGAAACTTTCCAAAGGCTCCTAATTAAGTATTTAAGTCCAAGAAACTATAATTGCAGCTGCCAAAATAACTGGGAAATCATACCTTCGGTGGGATCAATCTTAAACTAAAACTATTGTTTTGAAAACCTTGCGGGAAGGCTTTATTATTCTTCAACATACTTTAAAACAGAGGGGTATTTCTAATATTGTCCACTCTGAGATATTCAGGTGCATTGTTTATACAGAGAAAGTAAATAGAATGAGTATGTAAGCACATTCAAGTGAGAACAATGACTTTCAGCATCAGTCATTTGTGATTTGTACATAAAGCCTTTAGAGTTTTGTCCTAGGGAACTTCAGGGGCACAGCAACATATATGCAGACTCTGGACATGGAGCTTAGCTATTAGAAACCTCAGAAGGGGTCTTATTAGAACATCACTTCACCTGTAACTTGAGAACCAAAACTCTTCAATTCCCTAGGATGTGTCAGATTTCCAAAAGAATAGTAACAGATTTTTACGCAGAGTATTTCTATACAACTCAGACTTCAAATATTGTCACAGGAAGGTAATATACTTTTTGTAGCTTAAATGTTAAAAGCTTTAAAATTACAACATAATTCCTTTAATGTGAGGATTTTCGGGGCTGTTAGCATATATGAATTTAAAATAACAATCATCTAGCTACTGTTGCACATTTGGTTCACTGGTGCAGCTGCCTAGATAAGTCTTCTGTGAATAATTTTTAGAAGATTTCATATCCTTGCATTTTAAAATAATAATATGAAAAGTGGTGTGACTTATTTCTTTGCTATTTTTAATTTGAATTTTTTAAGAAATTCATCATTTCTATGATTTAGTTTAGTCCCTAACCACATATTTTGGCAGCACAATGAGTGGCATCAAGTAGGCTGCCAGTAAAACTTTAGTGAAGGCTGGCATTTGTGGAGTACCTATCGTGGGTGCCAGGCAGCACATGGATTTACTCACTGAATCCCCCAACAACACTAAGGATTTGTACTAGTATTATACTATTTATACCTGAATTGTAATATTGAAAGATTCTAAGGGTAAAATACTGAACAATGCAGGAAGCATCAAAAAGAAAAAAGATGGAAGGAATACACAGAGTCACTGTACCAAAAAAAAAAACCTGTTCAGTGTTCAACCATTTCAGGAGTAGCATAT
This sequence comes from Orycteropus afer afer, assembly GCF_000298275.1. Taxonomy (NCBI): domain Eukaryota; kingdom Metazoa; phylum Chordata; class Mammalia; order Tubulidentata; family Orycteropodidae; genus Orycteropus; species Orycteropus afer. Next base: position 6,268,670 of record NW_006921720.1, read on the forward strand.
GATCAGAAAATGATGGTATTGAATGTAGAAGTACAAGCTGCAATGAAGAGATTGATGAAAACCAAAGCTCTGGGAATTGACCGAATGCCTATTGAGATGTTTCAACAAAAGGATGCAGTGCTGAAAGTGCTCAATTGTTTATGCCAAGACATTTGGAAAAGTGCTACCTGGCCAACCGACTGAAAGAGATACATATTTCAACCCATTCCAAAGAAAGGAAATTCAATAGCATGCAGAAATTAGTGAACAATATCACTAATATCACATGCAAGTTAAATTATGCTGAAAATAATTCAAAAATGGTTGCAGCAGTACATAGGCAGGAAATTACCAGAACTTCAAGCCAGGTTCAGAAGAGGACGTGGAACAAGGAAAATTATTGCTGATGCCAGATAGATCTTGGCTGAAAGCAAAGAATACCAGAAAGATGTTTGCCTATATTTCATTGACTGTGCAAAGGTATTCAACTGTGTGGACCATAACAAATTATGGATAACATTACAAAGAGTGAAATTCCAGAACACTTAATTGTGCTCATGAGGACCCTGTACATAGACCAAGAGGCAGTCATTCAAACAGAGCAAGGGAATAAAATCAGGCAAGGTTTGCATCAGAGTTACATCTTTTCACCATTCTTAATCAGTTTGTATGCTGAACAAGTAATCTGAGAAGCTAGACTATATGAAGAAGAATGTGGCATCACAATTGGAGGAAGACTTATTAACAACCTGAGATAATGCAGATGACACAACTTTCCTTTCTGTAAGTGAAGAAGACTTGCAGCACTTTTTGAAGAAGATCAAAGACTACAGTCTTCAGTATGGATTACACGTCAACATGAGGAAAACAAATGCCCTCAAAACTGGACCAATACGCAACATCATGATAAATGGAGAAAAGTTTTAAGCTGTCAAGGATTTCGTTTTACTTGGGTCTGTAATCAATACCCATGGAAGCAGCAGTCAAGAAATCAAACAATGTATTGCATTGGGAAAATCTGTTGCAAAAGACCTCTTTAAAGTGTTAAAGAGCAAAGATGTCACTTTGAAGACTAAGGTGTACTGGACTGAAGCATTGTCTTTTCATTTTCCTCATACATATGTGAAAGCTGGACTATGAATAAGGACAACTAAAGAATTGATACATTAGAATTATTGCTGGTGAAGAATATTGAATATACCTTGGACTGCCAGAAGAATGAACAAATCTGTCTTGGAAGAAGTACACCCAGAATGCTCCTTAGAAGTAATCCAGCAATCCCATTACTAGGAATACATGCTAAAGACATGTGACTCAGGACTGAAGCATTGTCTTTTCATTTTCCTCATACATATGTGAAAGCTGGACTATGAATAAGGAAAACTAAAGAAGAATTGATACATTAGAATTATTGCTGGTGAAGAATATTGAATATACCATGGACTGCCAGAAGAATGAACAAATCTGTCTTGGAAGAAGTACACCCAGAATGCTCCTTAGAAGTAATCCAGCAATCCCATTACTAGGAATACATGCTAAAGACATGTGACTCAGGACATGAACAGATATATGCACATCCATGTTCACTGCAGCACTATTTGCAGTAGCAAAAAAATGGAAACAACCTAAGTGCCCATCAACAGATGAATGGATAAATAAATTATGGTACGTACACACAATGGAACACTATGCAACATTAAAGAATAATGGAGAATCAGGGAATAACCTCATAATGTGGATGAACTTGGAGGACATTCTGCTGAGTGAAATAAGTCAACCACAGAAGGACAAATATTGTATGAGTCCATTATTATAAAAAGTCAAAGAAAGGTTTACAGAGGAAAGGAAATTTTCTTTGTTGGTTACCAAGGATGGGAGAAAAGGGCATGGGAGAGAAAATAGATGGAAAATTAAGAGACAGGTTTGATATGGCTGAAATAATTTAAAAAATAAGGAAAGAAAGAAAGAAGCAAGAATGGCCAGACTTTGTCTCATGTACTTTGGTCATGATGGCAGAAAGGACCAGTCCCTGGGAAAGGACATCATGCTTGGTAAAGCATGACCCATCATGCTTGGGTCATTGAAAAAGGGGAAGACTGTCACCAAGATGGATTGACACAGTTACTACAACAGTGGACTGAAGCCTAGCAATGATTGTGGGATGTGTAAGACCAGGCATTATTTCATTCGTTGTGCATAGGCTGCTATGAGTCAAAACTGACTCAGTGACACCTGAAGACAATAACCCTGGAGGAGACTGAGAATCAAAGAAGTTAAATTGCCTATCCATGGTTACACAGTAAACCAAAAAACCAAACTCACTGCCATCGAGTGGATTCTGACTTACAGCAACCCCCTTTGGGTTTCCAAGGCAGTAAATCTTTACAGAAGTAGATTGCCCCATTTTCTTTTTGTGGAACAGGGTTGGTCAGTTCAAACTGCCAACCTTATAGTTAGTAGTCAAATGCCTTAGGCACTGCACCACCAGAGCACTTTAGAAAGTGTCATAGCATAGGTTCAAACCCAGCCAGTTTGGCTCCAGAGTCCGTCCTCTTAATCTAACATTAAGTTGAGACATGATTCCTTATTAAATGAGTGAACGAATGAATTAATGATATTCTGCCTTATGGAAAGACATAAAAATACCACAGGATTATATTATATTATGTTATGTTATGTTATGTTATGTTATGTCATGTTATATATTATATTATATTATATTATATTATATTATATTATATTATTATTATTATTATTATAAAATACTAAAGCTTGTTTTTAAACAAATATGTCACATTGGTTTTGTATACGCCCTTGAGGATACTCTCACATTCTCATTTTATTCTAATGGCACCATCATTTCTTAAAACAATTGTGAGCCAATCCTTGAGATTTGACTTTGGAACTGATTTATAGCCCACAAACTTAAACAACTTAGCCTGATTGCTTTATAGTCCCACCACAGGAATAACCCTGCCTGATTATGCACCTTACCTACTAGAGTTGGCTCTAAATAACGTTTGGCTGTTACAAAAGTCAAACCCACTCTCAAAGAGTAAAAGTGTCCCAATTGTCAAAATATTCCAAGGAATATGTTGCAACTTATTTTAATCAGTTCTGAAAACGTCTTGAACAATAAAAGTGTTCTTATAAATGTATAATAATACACAAGATGGAAGCTCTGATGGTAATCCTATTCATTTGGATATATAAGTTATTCAGAAGACCCCAAACAGGCTTCATTCTTTTAATTTTTCAGTATTTCTATTTCCACAAAAGGGAAATAGGCCCATTTAACTATCTAGTTATCAAGCAGAATTTGAAGTTTTAATTATTAAATCTAAATGTCCCCAAAATGATCATTAAATATTCAAGTAAATGGAGAAGGACCAACACAAAAATCCAGGATCAATGCTGTTAAAATGCAAAGAAAGATGAGGCCAGTACTTCAGATTCCTCATGAGGCACTATTATTAAGCAGCTCTGGGAGAAATACAGGTGGGTCATGAACAAGTGCCATGAGATTCCAGTAGGTACATGAAAAACTGATGGTGAAGCAGGAGGAGCAAGCATTTATATCCACCAAATAGATTCAGGGATTCCAGCAATTTAAAATTTAAACATGCAGCCTTGCCTGTTCTTGTCTAGCACTGCATGATTGTAGAAAGTTCCTGTTCAAGAGTTGCCCTAATGGCGCAAATGGTTAACTGCCAAGCCAGGTTGGCAGTTCGAACCTGATGATCCGCTTCCATAAAGATTACAGCCAAGAAAACAGAACGGGCAGTTCAGCTTTGTTGTATGGGGTTGCTATGAGTTGAAAATTAACTCAAGAACACCTGACATCAACAAGCACAATTTTAGAGAGAGAAATTCTATTCAAGAGCTGTCCATCATCAGTGGGAGAGTTCATGTACTGTCAATCTTATGACATCATTCTTCCCCATTCAGGACCCTTTTTCTCCCTACTCCATGGTATCTCCAGTAATTCACAAGTAGCCCTAGAGCTTCTAACTTCTTGAAACTTACCATAAAATCTGAGAAATACATTTTAGACACTCTAATGTTTAAAATATTTATCTGCATCAAATATATTCCTTATCTAAATATATTGTTCTACTGAGTACATTTTTGAAAATATCAGCTTTTACTGGGTTCCTTCTTGTATGATTTGGAAAAGAGTAGAAATTTGTAGTATCAGGGTTTTTCTTTTTTCTTTTTTTTTTTCTCAAGGAAGAAAATGTTCTGAAACCTGTGTGATTTCTAGGATGATTTATTGTCAGATTAAGATATAAGCATTTCACTGAAGGCAGGCACAGTCTTGGGGTAGCTGTTTGCAGGGTGGGCAAAGGGAAAATGGTTCAATTTCTGACCTTCAGTTTGGATCTAAAGTGACTAAGAGAATCAACAATGACATTTTTTCAGATTTGCTCAGGCTATTCTTTCCTTGTCAATTCAAGACAGAGCTGTGGCTTCTCACCTCTATCTCCAATTCAGATCCATTAAATGGTATTTATTAAAAGCCTACTGCATGCGTGGCAGAAGCGCTTTATTTTCTTTGTGACTCTTGGCAAACACATCTCCTGTATGACTCCTTGCCCCCAATTCTCCTGTGGGAATAAAAATCTTTCACACTTCTCTAGTTCCTGGAGAGGCTGTGAAAATTGACAACTGAAATGTTTGTAAAGTACGTGAAATCCTCAGAGGTATGTGTTATATAAACAGGGAAGAATTCTGCCTTTCTAGGCCAGAGTTGGAACCTGGAGCTTGACTGACAAGCCAGGTTTTCCTGGTTAGGTGGTACTTGCCTAGGGGTAAGTTTTCTGATATGGCTGAGCACATTTTATTGATCTGTATCCCTAATGAATGGTATAGTGCCTAAGGCACTTTACTGCTAACCAGAAGGCTGGCAGTTCAAACCCACCAGCCACTTCTCAGAAGGAAGGTTGGGCAATCTCCTTCCGTAGTGATACCACCTCGGAAACCCAAGGAGGGGTCACTATGAGTCGGTCCGACTCAACGGCACATAACAACAACAACAGCATCCCTAATGAATGGTCCAGTGGAAGATAAGGATGTGAAAATAAAATTATATTTTACATGTTCTTAATGCCTTCTAATCTCTTTCAGTCCTTTTGAGTGGAGTGCATCAAATCTTCATGATTTACTATACATGAAAAAAAGAACCTGCTTCTTGACGAACAAATATCCCTTGTATTCAGAAAGATTCTTGCAAAGATATTCAAAACTCAGAAGTAATCTATTGCTTAGAAGGTAGTTCATATATAATCAAACTGTGTAATTTTTTAAAAGTCCCATTGAATTCTAAGATAACTTAAGAAGTCATTTCATTAAAATGATTTATTATCAGATTAAGGACAGAATTGTTATCATCTTTTCAAATAGTTAAAATATTAGAAAACAGTTCATATAAAGGTTTTTAAATGGATATACTGAACATCTTGTGGATTTATTTTGTAACTTGCAGAAAACCTCTACTATTTAAACTTCTCAACATACATCTAAAATTATTAGTTCAATGACGTTCTGCAAAATATAATTTTGTGCCTCTTGTAATGTGTGTCAACAGTTAGCAGCATTAATTAGCACTTAGCAGTCAGGAACTGAGCTCATTTCCAGCTGTTAATCTGGGACCATCTCAACAAAGACTCCTACAATCTAAACAAGTCTGGCTACTGGTCTTTCAATGATTAGGGACCATTATAATATGTCATACGTTCTTGGATAAAGCTTTATTCCGTTTTTTGTTTTGTTTTTCAGGTATCTAAGCTATTATTGCTACTGCTTGCAATTTAATGAAAAGGCCACTTTTTGAAGAAAATGTAAAAGGCATGTAGAGGGCAAAATACAAAATCATACCTAAGGTGGATTGCGTGTCATTTAGATTTTTGGCATATAGTCAGTCAATTTGAGTCTCACCAACTTCTCTCTACCCTTTACAATCATTTGCATAAAACCTAAGCTACTCTGTAAAAACTATCAGAAAAGAACTATTGTAAAATGACCTTTGTTGTTGTTGTTAGGTGCCATCAAGTCGGCTCCAACTCATAGCGATCCTGTATACAACAAACAGAGTGAAACACTGCCCGGTTGCGCACCATCCTCACAATCCTTGCTCTTCTTGAGCCCGTCATTGAAGCCACTGTGTCAATCCATCTTGTCGAGGGCCCTCCCCTCTTTCTCTGACCCTCCACTTTCCCTATTACTTGTTAATAAAGTTAAGAATATTTATAACTAGGCTTGTAAAATTCTATTTTGCTGAGTTTTTTTCCTTGAAGATAATTGAAATATTTTTTCCAAAACATAGTTTATATTCATATGTGGATAGATATAGATAGATTTCACCATGTAAATCAATATATATTATATAGTTTATATAAAGACCCATATATAGAGATGAAGGAGCTCTGGTGGCACAGTGCCTAAGGCATTTGACTGCTAACTAGAACGTTGGCAGTTCAAACCCACCAGCTACCCCAAGAAAGGAAGATGGGGAAATCTACTTCTATAAAGATTTACTGCCTTGGAAACTCAAAGGGGGTCACTATAAGTTGGAATTGACTCAGTGGCAATTGGTTTGGTTTTGAATTTGAAATACAAACATGAGATATAAATGGGGTATACGCTACATATATAAACACACATACAAGGATTATTAGTTCATAACAAGCTCTCCTTCTTATTTCTCATTTTTCTTGTAGAAAAGCTAATTCTTAAACAGCAAGTTTCTACTTGCTTTCTACTAATGCAAGCCTTTCTACTAATGTTAAGAATGAACTCTTTAACAATATTAAGAGGAGCCTATACGACTATGAGACCAGAAGAACTAGATGGTGCCCGGCTACCACTGTCATCCACTTGGAAGGGGATCTATGTAGGAGATCCTTGATAGAGAGAGAGAACAATGTGGAACAAAACTCAAAATCATTTGGAGGGGAAGAAAAAGGGGGGGCTAGGTTTGCTGGTCCGATAGAGCCTGGTGGAACCACTGAGACTATGGCCCCTAGCTGCCCTTCAGGTCTGGAATGGAACCCACACCTGTGGTTTCCAGCCAAACAAAATACAGGCATATGAGTTAAACATTTACCTCAAGTAGATACACTCCTTGGAGAGAACAATCATGGGAGAAAGAAGAGCTGCTTATGCACAGGAAGACAGCTCAGGGGGCAGAAGTGTATGGAGGGATGGACACTGGGAAGAGGTAACTATGGGGAGGAAGTGGGAGGGGAGTGTTGCATTGTGGTAAACTGTGGTCAATGACATGAGACAAAGTATATGTGAACTGCTGTATGGAAAGTGAATTTGCTCTGTAAATCTTCACCCAAATCACAATAATAAAAAAAAAGTAAGTAAAAATAATATTAAAAGGAGCATAAACAATGATTCAAGCATAAGTAATTAGGACTTACTTCGCTATATTTGTAGAAACATAAAGGTTTAAGTGATTCACACAGCCTTGTGAGAGCTGCATGCTAAATTTTCAGGAATTTTGTGCTCCAGTTAAACATAGATACTATTATTTTTTAATTATATAAAATTATTATCAACTAAATTACATTAAAAGCAAATATCATAAATAATCAAAGCTCTTCACTCTTAATTATTTTCTTATCTAAATCCCTGAGGTTATATGCATTTATTATCTACAAGGGAATATTATGTAATAGTGTGCTAATGTACATCTAGGAGCTCTGGTGGCATAGTGTCTAATGCACTTGACTGCTAACCAGAAAGCTGGCAGTTCAAACCCACCAGCCACTCCTTGTAAGGAAGGTTGAGCAATCTACCTCTGTAGTGATACTGCCTCAGAAACCCAAGGAGGGGTTGCTATGAGTCGGGTGCAACTCGACAGCACATAACAACAACAGCAACAATGTACATCTGTTAGCAACTCCTTGTTCAGTGTCATCATTTTGGTAGTTTGAAATCAGCCATAGTGGGAGTATTTATAACATGTTGTTGTTATGTGCCGTTGAGTCGGACCCGACTCATAGCGACCCCTCCTTGGGTTTCCAAGGCAGTATCACTACGGAAGTAGATTGCCCCTCCTTCCCAGGAGTGGCTGGTGGGTTTGAACCACCAGCCTTCTGGTTAGCAGTCAAGTGCCTTAGGTACTACACTACCAAAGCTCCCATTTATAACATAGAAATTGGCAAATGCCGATTAGCTTCCCCATCTAACCTCAGAGAGCTGATTATTAAACACTCACCAGCACACTGCTAAACTATTTTTATTGGATAAATATCTACTTCTTTTGAATTTTTCTATCAGTTGATCCTTCTCCTTCTGATATACTTTAGTTAGAGTGAGAAAGGACAATACTGTGTTTTCTAAACAAGTATGCAGTTCTATTACCTTCTATAAAATGTCCTTTGAGATTTTGTGCTTCAAAGTGCTCTTTATAAGCTTGAATTTCAGGTGGGCTCTTGAATAATGCTGAAAAATTCACTTTAGATACAGGTTAGCAGTAATTTTTGCACCCTTCTGTAAAGCAGCCCTGGCTGATATGCAGCCAGGTTGAACATCTTGTCCTTAGACAGTACCAAGAGTGGAGGTCAGTTGTAACATGCACTGAATGAGGAAGAGCAACCTTGAGAAAGGGTGAGAACTCAGTCTACAGGTAACTCACCAATAGCAACTCATAAGTAGTGCCCTTTCCAATTACTGGCCCCAAGTCCTTATAATTCAGTTTCCATTTGTTTTCATTTTGCAGCATATTATCATGTTTCTTGAAAACATGTAGAGAAATCTGTAGCTATATTATTGATACATACACTAAAATGTAAAGTAACACTCTATTTATTAATTACTAGATGGCTGCTGGATGGAATCAATTTGCCTTTTTCTGTAAACCACTTCCAACAGGGACCATGACTGACCAGATCATGCCAATGCCTATTTTGTAGTGAAGTCTATGTGCAATGAGGTTACAGTGATCTAACACATAGAAATGACATTAAAATCTTCCTCAAATGCTTAAACATGGACTTTCCATATGACCCAGCAATTCTATTCCTAGGTGTCTACCCAAAAGAAATAAAAACATATGTCCTCAAATACATACACACAAGTCTATTCAAGTGTTCATAACAATATTATTCCTAATAACCAAAAAGTAGAAACATCCCAAATGTCTATCAGCTGATGAATGCATAAATAAAATGTGTCCTGTCCACACAATGGAATGTTACTCATAAAAAAGAATGATATTTTGATAAATGTTACAACATTAAGATGAGCCCAGAAAACATGATGCTAAGTGAAAGAAGCCAGCTACAAAGGCCCGCATATCATATAATTCCAGCTATATGAAATACCCAGAATCCATAAAGATGGGAGGTAGATTAGTGGTTGCCGAGGGCTGGGGGTGGGTTGGTGGGAAAGGGAGAATTGACAGCTAAGGAGTGTGAGGTTTCATTTTGAGGTAATGAACAGATTCTAAACTCAATGCACAACCCTGTGGAAGTACTAAAAGCCATTTAGTTGTATACTTTAAATGAGTGGATTATATGGTGTGTGAATTATAGCTCAAAAGAACTCTTTTTAAAAAATGCTTTTTAAAAATCTGCATGCACTATTACATTCAGTATTTAAAATGGGTTCTTAAATGAATTCTCCTTCTAAAATATAATACAGTTCTTTACAAACCAATATAAAAGTAACCTTGTCCCACTTGTAAATTCAGAAAAAAAAGGAAGAATAAATGTAAATCTTTTTTTGTATTGAACTTTCAAATTAACCAACCACTGTTGCATACTTGTTATTGTCATTTGCCACTGAGTTGGCTCTGACTCATGGCAACCTTATATGTAACAGAATGAAACACTACCTGGTCCTATGTCATCTTCGTGATCATTGAAAGTAAGTGAGCCAAAAAATGTCACCATCCTCACTTTGAAGGATCATTCTGATTGTATTTCTTCTGAGACTGATTGGTACTTTTCTGATTCCATGGTATATTCAATACAAAATACTTATAAATCACACATTAGGCAAAAATTAAATATGGAGTGATCATAATATCATCTGTGATCATAAAATTATTAGGAGATTGTATCTCTTTGATGGATGGAAATATTTCTTTTCACTAGCAATACATGTTCATGTATGTAAAACATTCAATGTCACTAAGAGATTCTGCCATTGTCTTTTTTAATAATCCAGAAAAGTTTACAATGTTTATCATTAATTCTTAAAAGAAAAAGTATGAGTAAAATTTAAAGGATACTTTTGTTAAAAATTTTCGTCCTTTGAGGAGTTTTATTTTCTATGCATCTTTTTTGTGTCAAAATAAGAAACCCTAGTACCTAGATGACTTGCTAAGAAATTCAAAACAGACTACATCCACACACACACACACACACAGAGTCATGTGCTGCATGATATCTGTTCAGGCAATGTCCAACTTCATGTATGTCTGTGGTCCCATGGGTTATAATAAAATTCAGAAATCTCAGTGGGAGAATGAGACATAGGGAACACAATGGCTTCCCTCATGCAATATGTGTATCTCATATCTCTTGGTACAGTAAATATATAACCTGTAATACATACAGCTTGATAATCATAATAAATGCCTGGGTTACTGGCTTATGTATGTACTGTATTTTTATCTAAAAAGTTTACCATTTAAGAGTGTATTTTTGACTCATAGGCAATAACATCCAATCTCGTGTGTCACGTGTTTCTTGAGTATTGGAGTATTATCTCTCTTTTTAATTTTCTTTCTAAAATGTTACTGTGGAGTGCATCATGGCTCCTAAATGCAGCAAAACCACTGCTAGTGATGGTAGCAGCCATAGGCAAAGTACTAGTGTTGGTTTGGAAGTGAAACTAAAGGTTATGAAACAACGAGAAGAAGGTCAGTGAATGCTATTGGTCACAGTTCAGGCATGTCACACTAGGCAATCATGACAATCTTCAAAAACAATGAAAAAATCCTCCAAACTATTAACAGATCAGCTCCACTGAAAGTTACAAGGCTAACAAAAACGCAAGAGGGACAAATATCAGATATGGAGAAATTGCTAATGACATGGATTGAGAACCAAACACAAAAGTGAGTCCCTGTCAGCACTTTGACGATGTCTGCTAAAGAAAAAACCTTGTTTGATATGCTTAAAGGAAAAGTAGGTGTTTGCACAATGGACAAACTCATAAAATGTCCTATTCATAGAATGTATCATGGACATTAAGTGACGCATGACTATATATCAAACCATGTTACATGAGTAATCAAAGCAAGTTGATTAATTTTATCATGCCAGTTGGGAAGTGTCATTTATAGATACACGATTTCCCTATTGTAATTACATGGCCTTGTGGAAGAAAAGGCATAATTATCATTTTCAGTGTCCCTGGCCTCATTGAGCAAATGGCTCTTGATATTGACATTTTGTACCATGGATAATGATACTCTTCCTTCATTCAAAGGAACAAGAAGTGCTACTCAAGCACTCACTCATCACTGGCCATTGTTTTATCATCAATTATCACACATTAGAAAAGAAACAAGATCAAGCCTCACCCAGTGCAAATTATTATGTTCTCACCAAGCCTTGACAATATTATACATTCAAATTAAATTCACACTTTTGATAAGAAGATAAGAAACTATGCAAGGATAGACTGAAATATTTTTATATGTTCTGGCATTTTAAACAATGTAAATTAAGGCTATTTTGAAATTATAAAATGTATATTTAAGGAACATGAAAACCCTAATTAAAATGAACTAGGGACTAGAAGATAGTTACATTAAATGTTATTAAGATGCTAGGTTAAAAAGAGCAATAATTGAAATAAGTAGCAATACAATTGAGGATAGATAATCTGTGCTTCTGATTATGTGAGTGCTCACACACACTCACAAAAATAATTTAAGCATTAGTAAGTAGACCTTAATTCTATACAACTCAGTCCATTAGACTTGTAGATAAGACTAGAATAGAAATACTTCATTCAGTTTGGTCAACTATTTTTAGTTATTCTGACAAGATGTTAAGGAAATGATATTCATATGGCTCTATGAAGTTTAGAAAGCACTCTGGTAAAATTTTAGCTAAAGTTTGACTAGGGAAGAAATTACTCTTAGGGCATCAAGGGCTTGGAACTAAGTGATTTATAAGTCAGGAACATAGTAAGCTATAGTAAAACTGAGTGCTACCAGCTGAGATATAAAATTCACCATTTAGATTTCACCCTCTAGTACAGATGAGATTTTAAATAAATTTTAGTTGAAAGCCTATCTTCTGGAAATCTTTTCTTAACTAAAAATATTGTTTTCAGTGTGCTGGTATATCTGAGTTTACCTTGAGATTTAACCAACATATTGAATATGGTATTTTGTATAAAGCTATTATACTTCATATCCATACTTCAAAAAAGCAATAAATGTCCAATGATCTTGCTCCCTATGAATCAAGGACAGAATGCACTTTAACAATTTAACTTTTGAATGAGCAATTGTAAATTTCTTTATTAGGCACATCTGCATACAAATGGTGTTTCACTTTTGTCTGTTCTGTTAAAAATTCTGTCATTGGCTCTTTTTCTTCATTTTCTTCAAGCATTCTGAGAAGTCACAATACATGAGATTTTGGATTAGATTACAGCCTGCCTGGCATGTATTTTACATAGCCAAGTCAATGCCAACTCATAGTGGCCCACAGAACAGAGTAGAACTGCTCCTTAGGGTTTCTTAGGTTGTAATCTTTATGGGAGCAGATCACCAGGTCTTTCTGCCAGAGTCCCTGAGTGGGTTCAACCCTCAAACCTTTTCGTTTGCAGTCCAGTGCTTAACTATTCTGCCACCAGGGTGTGTGTGTATATATATGTGTGCATGTGTATGTATGTATGTATATACACATATATGTACACACACACACACACACACATACATATATATACATATCTAAGAAGCTGAACTAGATGAAGAAGAATGAGGCAACAGAATTAGAGGAAGACCCATTAACAACTTGTGATATGAAGATGACATAGCCTTCTTGCTGAGAGTGAAGAAGACTTGAAGCACTTTTTGATGATCAAAGACTACAGCCTTCAGTATGGATTACACTTCTATATATATATATATATAAACACCTCACAAGTGGACCAATAAGCAGCATAATGATAAATGGCAAAAAGATTGAAGTTGTCAAGGATTCCATTTTACTTGGATCCACAATCAATGGTCATAGAAGCAGCAGTCAAGAAATCAAATGATGTATTGCTTTGGTAAATCTGCTGCAAAAGGCCTCTTTAAAGTGTTTAGGAGCAAAGATGTCACTTTGAATACTAAGGTGCACCTGACTCAAGCCATGGTATTTTTAGTAGCTTCATATGCATGTGAAGGGAGCTCTGGTGGCACAGTGGATAAGGCATCTGGCTGCTAACCAGAAGGTTGTCAGTTCAAACACACCAGCTACTCTGTGAGAGGAAGATGAACCAATTTACTTCTGTAAAGATTTACAGCGTTGGAAACCCAATAGGGGTCATTTTGAGTTGGAATCGACTCAATGGCAGTGGGCTTATTTATTTTCGGATGCATGTGAAAGCTGGATGATGAATAAGGAAGATCAAAGAATAATTGATGCATTTGGGTTGTGGTGTTGGGAAAGAATATTGAATGTACCATGGAAGCTAAAAGAATGAACATAGGGTTGCTGTGAGTTGGAACCAACTCCATGGCACCTAGCAACAACAATAACATATATACATATGTATGTGTGTATATCCACTGCCATTGAGTCAATTCCGACTTCCAGTGACCCCCATTGGGTTTCTAAGGCAGTATATCTTTATGGAAGTAGATTGTTCCATCTTCCTTTCGCAAAGCGACTGGTGGATTTGAGCCGCCAACCTCCTGGTTAGCAGTCAAATGCCTTAGGCATTGTGCCACTAGAGCTCCTTTATGTGTGTGTGTGTGTGTGTGTATGGAGCTCTGGTGGTGCATACATATATAATGTACATATGTATATATATTTATATCCCATTGCCATCAAGGCAATTTCAACTCATAGCAACCCATTAGGGCAGAGTAGAGACTATTTCATAACATTGGGATCACAATGGATAGAACACTGGAAGATGATCCAGACATACAATGGAAGATGATAATTTTCTAGGCCAGAAGAAAGATACTTGCTGTATATCATAAGTTATATGATGCAAACAAGAAGGCAACCACTGTTTAAACTACTGTTAGTAAACTTTTTACAAAGAAATAAAATACTTTAATTATTAGTGTTTCTAATGCTTTAAATTACAGTGTAGTAAAATTATTAAAGTATTAAAGAGCTCTGGTGGTGCAGTGGTAAAGCACTCGGCTGCTCATTGAAAAGTCAGCAATTTAAATGCACCCAGTGACACCATGGGAGAAAAGGCCTGGCAATCTGCTCCCACAAAGATTACAGCCCTAGGAAACCCTATGGGGCAGTTCTGCTCTATCCTGTGTAGGGTTTCTCTAAGTTGAAATCAACTCAGTGGCACTAAACATAACAAATAAATACTCATTTTACTATTTATTTTTCATTTCCCTAGACATATATGAATGACAAAAATTCTTGTGTTTTGACAAGAATTTTTAAAGGTGATGGAGCAATCGTAATTTTTTCCATTATTAAGATCACTCTTAATAGGCACTCAAGAAATCTTTGTAATGTGAAAATATAGTTTAATTATCCAACTGCAAATTCTTTGAGAGTGGAGTCAATGCTTGTATTCTGAACCTTCTGCACAGCTCCATTTTCATAGTCCTGCACTACTGTGCGAAACAAAAACTGTCAATAGTTTTACATGCAAAACAAGTTTACAAGCATATGTAAACTTTGCAATTATCTCAAATATTGAACTTGATAACCTGTCTTTTGAATTAAGTAATCTGTCTTTTGAATTAAGTATAAAACTATAAGTCCTTAGAGTGAAAATGAGCATCTGCCTATTGGAATACTCTGTATTTACTGCATATTTATAGGTCAGGGGAGAGAAAACGGTGGCTTTGTTGACCCAGAGCACTGCCTTGTGACCTTAATAATGGGAACTCTCTCAGTATATTGCATAACCCATCCTGATTATTAAAAATGATTCACTGATAGCCACTATGTATAAGGAGAAGGTTCAGAATACAAGCATTGACTCCACTCTCAAAGAATTTGCAATTGGATAATTAAACTATATTTTCTAATTTACACTACAGAGATTTCTTGAGTGCCTACTATGTGCCAGGCACTGGGCAAGTTCTTGGGAATGTCAGAGAAAAAAAATGCACAAAGAATGCCGCCTCATGGAACTTCTGTTCCATGGCACTGAATAAGAAAAATATAATTAAGTGGAAAATGAATAAATAAATACAAAATAAGGACTTGAGAGGTTTGAGGGAGTCGAGGGAAAAAAGTAGAATTTGAGCTGAATCATAAGTAGTAAGGTTATATATGGGGTATATGTTGAAATAAAATTATTCTACTTTTTTTCCATGGCATTTAACTTTAAAATATTCTTTTTCTTTGGAGAATAAGTTTGCAGTACTGAGCTGTGCTTTAAAATTGTTTTTATATTTCTACTAAAACACATGGAGGCAACCATTATGACATGCTCTGTGCTTATTAAATGAAGTGGTGACAGATGAAGAAAGTAATTTCTATCAGCTGTGGGTCTTCACCTTCAAAAGTTATCATTTAAGAGTGATGCCAAAGCTTCCTTTCTCAAAAGGACACTGGACTTTCTTTAGGTGAGTGCAGACTTTTGGTTAAACTAAGAGACTCTCCATTGCTGGAAAGAACTACCATTGATTATCCAAAGCTGATAAGTTTTCCCATGTTTGCAGAACTTCCTGTCATTTTTCTCCTTTCATTGGCAAGAAAATTTCACAAGTCCACATAATGTATATGTATGTATGGCATAGTCATTTGTAGTCATATAGCCAGAAAATGCCTTTCTCTTACTAAAGAAGAGCTAATCTCTAAGATTTCCAAGTTCTGAATTTACATATATTTAGCCATAAGATAGGTTTATAAAGGAGCAATCCTAAAATGCACATTTATACTTTTACATTACTCCAGTTCCCTTTCACACCCGCCTTCAACTCCAACACCCCCAATCATAAATTTCTTTGTGTTAAAAAAAAAAAAAAAAATCTATAAAGGCATTTTCTATGTGTAAGATAAAACCATAACTTTTTAGCACATTCTTAGCTTTTGGTCATTTCTATTCCATTGAAAGAGATATTAACATAAAGGGTGAAGTGTAGTGACTGGCACACAGCAGGTATTTAGTCAATTATTACTGTATTCCTGTGTGATTCCAAGGTGACTGAATCAGAGTATTTTAGCTTCAAGTAATAGAGTATCTGGCAATACTTGATCAAAATAATACGATATTTTCTCATATAACAGGAAATCTATACACAGGGCAGATCCATAGTAGGTGCATTAGCCCGGGCTGTGGTGCAGCTTCTCTGTGATATTCTGGGCTTCCTCTCATATTTCCAAGATGGCTGTGGCAGATCCAACCATTTGGTCCTCACAGAATGTAAATAGCAGGAAAACAGAGCTCACTTGCTCGCTCTCTCTCTCTCTCTCTCTCTCTGCCAGAATATTAGTAAGACTGGTACCGTTAACCAGCCTTTCTCTCTCCCCTGCCAGATATTAGTAAGTAGAACCCAATTCATTGATTCCCTCCCTGACTAACCCATCTATCACCTACCCTTAATTTCTCATAGAACATATTGCTATCTGCTGTTTTCTTGTGTGCTTATGCATATTCATGTTTATGTTCTGACTTCCCCTACTTGTGGAAAATAACTTCCTCAAGAGCAGAGACTCTTCCTATCTTGTTCACAGTGTATCCTCAATGGTTCCAACAGCACCTGATACCTAGAGAGTAATCAATAATAGTTGTTCAATGAATAAGTTAGGGAAATAGAATATGGATGACTGGAAGAGTCATAAGAGAATAAGAGAAGGGGCACACTTTTGTGTTTCTATATGAGTGGCTCTTTTCATCCACAATACAAAAAAAAAAAAATAGTATTTTCTAGATACTCGGTAAAAGGAGCTCTGGTGGTGCAGTGGCTAAGGCATTGGGCTACTAACCGGAACATCAGAGGTCTAAACCCACCAGCCACTCCATGGGAGAAAGATGTGGCAGTCTGCTTCTGTAAAGATTTACAGCCTTGGAAACCCTATGAGGCAGTTCTACTCTATCCTGTAGGCTTGGTATAAGTTGGAATTGACTCAATGGCAGTGAGGTTTTTTTTTTTTTTTTTTTTTAGTTTTAGATACTCAGTAAAGTTTTGTAGGGCTGAACAGAAGTAGTTATCTGTAAAAAAAAGCAATCTAACCTCTCTCCACTTTCTTCCAGCTCATCACTTAACATAGACATATTCACATATAGTAGCTTAGCATTCACAGACAGCATGTCTAATAGATAGTCTATTGTTCTTTAGGAAGCTCTGGTAGCACAGTGACTAAGGCATCTAACTGCTAATCAGAAGGTTGGTGGTTCAAACCCACCAGCCATGCTGTGGAAGCAGGACTGGGCAATCTACTTCCATGAAAATTTACCACCTAGGAAACCCAAATGGGGGTCACTATGAGTAGGAATTGACTCGATGGCAGTGGGTTTGGTTTGGTTTTGGTTATTGTTTTTTAGTGTCCTTTAATATGTAAATGTTATAGGGTCTTTCTAAGGCTTTCTTCAATTCCAGCTCACTAAAGAAGGTTGGGCAATCCTACTTCCGTAGTGATACTGCCTCGGAAGCCCAAGGAGGGGTCGCTATGAGTCGGGTTTGACTCGACGGCACATAACAACAACAACAACAAAGACTCTTCTCAACTGCTGAGTGATTCTTCTAATTTGTGACTAACATCTCTGATTGTTTCTCTTTTAGTGGTGCTGTTTATGTCTTGAGTCTTTCATTTTTACTTTGGCCAACAATAACACCTGAATTATAGGGTTTTCAGGCATATGTTATAAAAGCTAAGAGCACACATAGCCCTGGCACATAGGAGTTGGAGTCCTGACTTCATCTTTCATTGAGTATGTACTTCTTCTACCTAACATTCAGTTTTCTAATCTGTAGAATAATGGAAATAATGATATAAATATGTTTTGAGGATTATAAGGGACAATTCATAGAAAGCACTTAGCACAATATGAAAAAAAATTAGTACATCACTGTGTGTATTATTTTCTTCTCCTTTCTTAATTATCAGGGTCAGTGACTTTTACAGAATCAATTTATTCATTTCCTACTGTTAGAACTTTAATAAAACAAGTATCAAGAAAATATCCATTTTCCTCATAAAAATCCATTTGTTCCAGATATAGTTCCCCTTCAAATACAAAATTGTATTTCATATACTTCGGGGTATGAATTTAATTCCTAAGATCTTTATTTCTTTTATCTTGGTTTTAATGTATTTCTGGCTCAGAGCTGCCCTTTAATGCTCTTTAATCTATGTGTGTGTGTACTTGTGTGTTGGGGCTATAGAGAGAGGGAAGAGAGTTCAACCTCCACTCTGAATAGCTGTCCCTTTGATTGTCATTTTTGGTCAATTTCATGATGATTAATCTTGAAGTACATGGTATTAGGAGCTTCATCTAAAGTGTCCTGTGTATATTAGGGTTGAGAGCTCATATTTTCAGAACACAACAGCAGAATTGCTATGCATTCTCTAAAGTATTTCTGGCTGATAGGATTAGAACAAAGGCAACCAGGCAATTTGAAACCTTTCTAGGACATGACCAGAATGGAGAAGTCCAGCCAAATGGGGAAACAGCATGTGCCTCATGAATTTTCTTCATTATTAATAATGACTCAAGAAGAAAGCAGATGGTTGTAACAAACGGGCCAACCAGCAGAATTCCAATACAGAAAATTATCATCAGAGATTCCTTTAAAGGATAACTTAAAACATAAGTAAATTTTCAAAAGTCCAGTAACAAAACTGGAAAGTTAGGAGGACCGATGAGGTATATGGACAATTAGAGAATGAGTTGGTAAGTGTTGCCTTCATGTCCAGGAGGCTGTCGTTCAAACAGACTAAGGGGATAGATACTGCCTGGTTTAAAATCAGAAAGTGCATGTGTCAGAGTTGTATCCTTTCACCATACTTATTCAGGCTGTACGCTGAGCAAGCAATCCAAGAAGCTGGACTATATGAAGAAAACACGGCTTCAGGATTGGAAGAAGATTCATTAATAACATATGCAACATTAATAACCTAACAATATGCAGATGACACAACCTTGCTTGCTGAAAGTGAAGATGACTTGAAGCACTTACTGATGAAGATTAAAGATGACAGTTTTCAGTATGGATTACACCTGGACATAAAGAAAACGAAAATCCTCAGAACTGGACCAATAAGCAGCATCATGATAAATGGAGAAAAGATTGAAGCTGTCAATGATTTCATATTACTTGTGTCCACAATCAACAACCATGGAAGCAGCAGTCAAAAAATCAGACGTTGTATTGCACTGGGTAAATCTGCTGCAAAAGACCTCTTTAAAGTGCTGAAGAGCAAAGATGTCTCTTTGAAGACTAAGGTGCACCTAACCCAAGCCATTGTATTTTCAGTTGCCTCATATACATGTGAAAGCTGGGCAATGAATAGGGAAGACCAGAGAAGAATTGATGCTTTTGAGTTGTGGTGTTGGCGTAGAATATTGAAATTACCAAGGACTGCCAGAAGAACGAACAAATCTGTCCTAGATGGAAGTGCAGCCAGAATGCTTGTTGGAATCAGGAATGGCCAGACTTCATCTCACTGACTTTGGTCACGTTGTCAGAGGGACCATTCCTTGAAGAAAAAAATCATACTTGGTAAAGTGGAGGGTCAGTGAAAAAGGGGAAGACCCTCAATGAGATGGGCTCAAGTATAGCAAGGATTGTGAGGATGGCCCACCACTGGGCAGTGTTCTGTTCTGCTGTACATAGGGTCACTATGAGTCAGAGTAGGTGATGGATTCATTGGCACCTAACAACAACAGAAAAAATTGCTCTATAAAAGTCAGTCTTAATCCTCCTGACCTACTGCGAAAGAAACCCCCTTAGTATATATTGTAATTTCTCCATCAGGAATTATTGGGTGGTATAGCACATAACAACAACAACAACAACATAGAGAGGTGAATGTAAACCTAGTAGAGCTTACATCTCAGGACCTCTCACTTACCTGGGCCTTCATTTTGCACTTTGAATTATAATTTTGAATTCTTCTGAAAGAGAGCATCCAAAATGGTATATGTTTCAGACCCCACAAAGCATTGATTCACCTCCAGTTGTAAACCATAGATTCTCATTCAACCTATATCAAGTAACTCACCCCTCACAGGTGCTCTGGTTCCTTCTTTCCGCTTTTCTAAGTGTGGGCCCTCCATTTTCCCACCTCCCTACAAACCAATTTTCTTGGCCCATTTGTGGCTTCCCGGCCCTACTAAATGTTGGATTTACGTGTATTCTGGCTGGCAGTGGTGTTAAATCTGGCTCAGACTCTACATGAACTTTCAAAGCAAACCCCCTCAGGTGGGTAACCTGCTCCTGTCCTTGCTGCTCCAATTCTAAATGTCCAGGGGAGAAGCTTTACTGTTTGGCTCAAGTCAGTTTCTACCCCTGATCTAATCAGCGGTAGTTGGTCTAGGTGGAGGAGGTATTGTCCTGGGTTAATAGGGCTGATTCTTGGGGAATGAGGAGGCAAATTCTCTAAGTGAGTCCAGTGCCAATGTCATGTCTACTATATTTAAAAGACGTTGACTCAGTGTTTCTAATCTACTTAAGAAGCACTAAAACCTGAGCAAGGAATAGCAATAACAAATGACTTCCTTTCTCACTATGATTCACACAGTGCTCAGAAACCACTGTTTTCCTGCAGTCTTTTTTTATATATCTTTTAAAATTATTTTTAAATCTTTCAGCAAATAACTTTTAGAAGAGATTTTTACTAATTTACAAAATATTTCATAAGCTCGTTTTAGTGCTTAGCACCCTTATATAAATTCCATTCGGTAGAGAAATCCTTCTAGTGATTCCATTGGGCTAGGAAAAAAATCTAACCAGTGTCTTTTTTTATATCTGTGGTGGTTATGTTTGTGTGTCAACTTGGCTGGACCTGGTTGAGTGGCTGGGCAGCTGGTGGTAGTTAATCCCCATGATGAGACTGGCAATCAACTCCATGGTGGAATCTACCACAAGCAGCTGAGTAGCTGCCTTTGGGTATGTGGTCTGTTTCCTGTATATAAGGAGAATCTTTGAGAATGGTCTCTAGCCTATGGTATGCTTGGACCCTGCATGTAGCCATGTCGTTGCTCAGCAGCCTACTATGCTCTGCTGACCTGGGGATTTACAATGGACTTAAGTCAATGGCCTGCCATGTGGTTTGGTAACATTGGGACTGTGCCTTTTTACTTGTCAACCTTGGGGCTTCTCAGCCTCAGCAGCCAGCTCTGAGTGAAGAAATGCCTCTAGCTCCAGTGGGCCGGGAGCAAGAGGCAGAGCTGGACCCCAATGTTGAGGGGCTTTCACCCAGCCCCTAGAGCCTGGCACTTTGGACTTGGACTTCAAGCCTCCAAATTGTAAGAATAAACTCTGTTTGTTAAGGCCATCCCATTTGTGGTATATATTCTTGTCAGAGTAGCACTAGGTAACTAGAACAATATCCAAAGACAGTAACACTTATTTGTTTTTCTCTAGGCTGAATATTTTGCACTGTTATTCATAGAAACATAGCCAAAGTAGAGAAATGGTGTTATTTTTCTGGATAACCTAGGTTAAAAATTGGAAGAGGCCTATGGCAGGCTCATTGACTTAATTTACTTTGTGTGTGTAAGCATACTCTTTAATGTGTAGAGGATGAAATTCATACAATGTAGATATGCCTTAAATGTTAGATGGAAGCATAGGAAAGGCATGATCCCAAACTTCTAGAGAAAAAAAAAAAAAATCAGCCTTTTTCTAATATTTTTGTTTATATGTCCCTACTGTATAGCCTCATAGAGACTTCACAATTTTTCCAGATCCTTAAAAGTTAGTTCTTTTTTTATTTTATCTTATTTTATTTTTATTTGGGTGAAGATTTACAGAGCAAATTCACTTTCCATACAGCAGTTCACATGTACTTTGTCTCATGTCATTGACCAAAATTTATCACAATGCAACAGCTCCTTTCCCACTTCCTCCCCATAGTTACCTCTTCCCAGTGACCATCCCTCCATACTCTCCTGCCCCCTGAGCTGTCTCCCTGTGCATAAGCAGCCCTTCCTTCTCCCATGATTGTTCTCTCCAGGGTGTGTGTCTACTTGAGGTAAATGTTTAATTCACATGCCTGTACTTTGTTTGGCTGGAAACCACAGGTGTGGGTTCAATTCCAGATCTGAAAGGCAGATCGAAGCCATAGTCTCAGTGGTTCCAGCAGGCTCTATTGGACCAGCAAAACTGGTCCCCACCTTCTTTTTTTTTTGCCTCCAAATGATTTTGAGTTTTGTTCCACATTGTTCTCCCTCTCTATCCAGGATCTCCTACATCCCTTCCAAGTGGATGACAGTGGTAGCCAGGCACCATCTAGTTCTTCCGGTCTCATAGTTGTATAGGTTGCAGATTGGATGGTGTACCAGTTGCTAAGACTGATTGTTTCCATTAAAAAAGTTAGTTCTTGAAAGTTGCCAGGTAGCCCAACATCATAGGGTCAAACAATTCTGTTTCTCAGGTGGCAAGGTATGTCATTCTAACTCCATATATCATATCCACTTTAGAAATGAATATTTCTTTGATCCAGCTACCATTTTGCAAAATGCATCCCTTAGATTTACATTTTTCAATTCCTATTTTTTGGATAGGCTTACACATTTTTTTTCTTCATTAAATCAATGCATTTTGTTAGAATCACTCTAGAGGGCTTAAGAGGAGGAAAATTTAGCTGTTAAATTGAGAGTCAGCTAGACAATTATTCCAAAAACTAATAAAAAAAAAACTATTTTAAAAAGTAGTTAAATGGTTAGTTTGGATAAACTGTCAAAATGTGCTAAACATATACTCTGATTTAGGTAGACTGAATTGTAAATCCTTCTTGGTGGGGATGTGGATCTTCATACATTACGTCGTCAAAGGCATAGTACCTCTAATTAGTTTAATGCAGTCTTTATTGACAGTGATAGTGATAGTGACAATGATTGAGATCCCATGAAAGGATTTAACACATTAATATTCTTCTCTTTCCATTAGGTAAGGAAGGATAGGTAGACCCAACAAAGACTGGTAAATTTCTGTTGAACGATGAAGTGGGTCATTAGTTTCCTCCAGACACAGGTATTTCTGTGAAAAATAGTTTTGTTTTGTTTTTCTTTTCTAGAGTGTTTATTTAAAAAATTATTTCTTTACAAAAAATATGGCTGAATATAACAAAAATTACAGCTGAAAATACCAAGTATTTCATTTCTATTTTACAAACACTTATTAGTACTGTCTATTTTAAGAAATGGAGCTCTGGTAGCATAGTGCCTAAGGCACTTGACTGCTAACCAGAAGGCTCGTGGTTCAAACCCACCAGCCACTCTTCAGAAGGAAGGTTGGGCAATCTACTTCCGTAGCGATACAGCCTCAGAAACCCAAGAAGAGGTCACTATGAGTTGGAACTGGCTCGACAGTAGCGAGTTTGTTTTCTTTGGTTTTTTATTGTAAGAAAGCCATAAAAGTATGAATGTTCTCTTGACTGTCATTTCCTCCAACCAGAGGAAAAATGGCTCTCTGATAGGGGCAGTTAATATTTGTCATCCATCATAATTAAAGAAACTAATATCACCCTGTATGACAGTAGAACTGCCCACTGACTTTTCAGTTAGCAGCTGAATGTTTAATATTGTGCTGCCAGGGCTCTTTCTTCTACCATTGCCATCTAGTTGATGACTTACAGTGACTCTATAGGACAAAGTAGATCTGCCCCCATGGGGTTTCCTAGGCTGTTACCTTTATAGGAGCGGACTGCCACATCTTTCTCCCTTGGAGCAGCTGGTGGGTTCAAACCATCTGCCTTTCAGTTAGCAGTCAAGCATTTTAACCACTGTGCTAATTCAGCACACACTGGCCTCTTCTATATCCTCTCACTGCCTTCGAGTCGGATCTGACTTATAGTGACCCCTCCTTGGGTTTCCGAGGCGGTATCACTATGGAAGTAAATTGCCCAACCTTCCTTCCAAGGAGTGGCTGGGGTTTGAACTGCCAGCCTTCTGGTTCTCAGTCAGATGCCTTAGGCACTACACCACCAGAGCTCCCAGTGTATGCTATTTCCAAAGCTTCCTTACTGTCCATCTTGTTACTTTTTTTTGGTGGTCAGTAAAGTTATAATAGACCATCAGTACTACTCAAAATACAAGCTAATTTGCAAATGTGTATAATAAATTACTGAAAGTTAGCTTAGTAGCCTTACTAAGGAGCTCTGGTGTCATAGTGGGTAAGACATTTGGTTGCTACCTGGAAGGTCAGTGGTTCAAACCTACCAGCTGCTCTGCTGAAGGAAGATGGGGAGATCTACATCTGTAAAGATTTACAGCTTTGGAAACTCAATGGGATTTGCATGGAATGGAGTTGGATTCCACTCCATGGCAGTGACTTTGTTTGTTTGTTTGTTTTTACTATTAGCCTTACAAATTTAATGCCAGTTCCAAAATACCAAACTCTTTCCCTAGAAGCAATGTTTACTCATTGAGAATATCTGGGTTAGGATATGACCTTAGTTGAGCTACTTGTCTTTTCTTTATCTCAGGTTTTTTCCTGTATTATTAGCCTGATTATTTGCAAAATGATATCCTATGATATTCTCATAGGATAATATTTACTAAATATTAGTGAGCTGTATCCAAAGCTTGGGTTAATTTCACTTTGAGAAGCCATGTAAGATAATTTGAAAATGTTAGTTTCCATCAATGCTAACATCAGTATATGATTTGCTTTCATACAGTGTCCCAAAAGTCTTAGTGTAGTTTTAGACTTAGTTGTTGTTAGCTGCTATGGAATAAGCCTCAACTCATAGCAACTGTCTGTATAACAGAACTAAATGTTGCCCAGTCCTGTGCCATCTCCATGATCTTTCATATGTTTGAACCCATTGTTGAAGCTTTTATGAATATCTATTCTTCCAACCTCTGAGGGGTTCCTCTCCCAGAACTATATTAGACAACGGCCTGTTGTGATCCACAATTTTCATTGGCAAATTTTCAAAAGTAGGGTGACAGACTTTTCTTTCTAGTCTCTTTTGGTCTGAAGGCTCTTCTGAAACCTATCTAGCATTGGTGAGCCTGTTGGTATTTGAAATTCTGATAGCATAGCTTCCAGCATCATGGCAATGCATAATCACCCAGTATGACAAACTGATAGATGGGTGGTAGGTTTTAGGCTTTAATGACTTAGAAATAGAGGCCCTGAGTGGTGCAAATGGTTAATGCTCTTGGCTGCTAACTGCAAGTTTGGAGGTTTGAGTCTCCCCTACAGAGTACTGGCATACATGGGGTCCCTATGACATCAACTCAATGGCATCAGGTTACTGACTAACTTAGAAATATTAGTGGTACAAACTTACCCAAAAAATCATATGAAAGTTTACTTAGGTTTGTTTTTCACTTATTTACTTTTGTGAATTTTAAATAATAAAATTTTAGTTTTAGTTCTTTGATCCAGACATTTTTCACCTTCAGTCAGAGGGACTGATGTATATTCTATGGAAATGGAAAAACTAGAGTATAGAAATTACACAGAACTTTTCACATGTAAGTCAATATTCTAATATTGTTTCAATTAGAAACCAATACATTTTTCTGTTACTTGGATAATCACCCCACGATAAGTATTTCATGTCATTCATCCATAAGCATTTGTTGAGAACCTTCTATTTTATTGTGTGCTTGCATTGCCTTACTTAATTCTCATATCATCTTTGGAAGTGGATGTTATAATCTTCACTTTGCAGATGAGGAATCTCAAGTCTAGAGAAGTGAAGTAACTTTACCGTGAATTTGTATGTGGAATCTGGACCTGAATCCCAAATCACCCAGATCAGAGTCTCAAGTTCTTTCTACTACACTGTGTTGTCATTCCCTTTTTTGTTGTTTTGCATTCTGAATTGGTTGCTGTTCAAGTGTGGATATTCTAAAGTCATTTTGAAAATGTAGGTTGAAATATAGTCTTGGCCAAAAGAAAGAAAATTATTAAACACAGAGTTTCATGAATACAATCTTCCTCACCCACCATAATTAAAGAAACTAAGTGGAATTAGTGGATTCACTACTGAATAGTGAACCTGTCTCAGGGTCATGTAATGGTCTTGTCATCACCTGACTCTTTGTAAGATTCAGTGCATTATCTCTTTGGGAGGCTAATCCCCATGCTGAGTTCTTTTGATCATAAGGGATCCTGAACAGGATGTTTTGCCATCCAGAAAACCAGCACTACTGTCATGCCAGCTGGAGACCTGTCACGAAAACTTGGCCCCAATTCCAAGCCAACAGTGTGTTGAAATTAGGGCATGTCATTTACTTAGTTTCTGGCTACATACTTTACAACTGACAACTGGAAATTACTAATAATGTCTTCCATGCATATGTACCCCTCATCCAGGAGGATTATAAGTCATTATATCAATGTTGTAGCCATTATTTAATTTCCTGACTATGGGATTCCTTTAATCCCCAAAATGTTTAATGTAGGGAGATGGGAAGAGAAATACTATATTTCTGCAAAAAGGGTGTGCTCCATACATCTCCTCTGTGTGTGTCAGTGGACACTGCAGAGCACATCAGTTTAAAATGAAAGAGTGCAAGCTGATATTTATAACCATCATTGGAACCAAATAAAAATTATTAAAAAAATTATTAATTAGGCATGTAAACCAAATATCCATTCCTTTAGTCACCTTCTAGAAACACATTACAGGTTTTGTGGAAGGGTCCATACTATCTGAATCAACTTTCCTGATAGATAATAACAAGCAATTTTTGAATAAATATCATGGGAGCATTACGTAATATAATCTTAATTAATCCTTCCAGCAATACTTCAAAATAGGTACTATTAACCCCATTTTATAAACAGGAATTCAAGACTCAGATAAGTTAGATAACTTGGCAAGATGTCCCACAGTATAAAGTGGCAGTCATGATTTCAAATTATGCCTGAGTCTGAAGTCTCCAGGTTTCCGACTCCATGGTGCTGCCTTGGGATTTCCCATCATGCTGGCTCTGATTCCCTCCACCATCTCTATTTCAGACACATACCTCTTGGTCCTGTGTGAGGGTCCTAGTCTGATATAAAAAGCAAAAATGCAACAATGATACAGATATGTGTTAGCAGTTGAACACATAGTTCTGTCTTAAAACCCACTTTTTTTTTTCGTTGAATTCATTTCTTGCTACACATCCACGTCTTCAAACAATTGATTGTCTTAAAAGCGTGGAAACAGTTTGGGAATTTGAACTGAGCCACGGTCTAATTATACTGCCTAAGGACCATGAACTTCATGACCTCTGTCATCAATATTCTCAATAATACTCAAGATACAATTAGAAGATTCTTCCTTAATACAGAAAACTACATGAACATTTTCATTTTTGCTACCTTTCCTTAGTCAGCATGAGCTTAAATTATTTGCTTCCAAAATATATATAAATATTTTCCTATCTAGCCTTTATGAAATTATTCTAATAGAATAAGCCCTGAAATAGCTAGCTACAAGTGATATAAGGCACAGATTGCATATTACTTTAATAATTGAATGATAAATATGTGTGTGTGCATAGACTCGAAGGGAGATAGTTTGAAATTATGAATGTGATTCTACATTTGTCATACTGAGAAAAAAAGTTACCAAAACTTAATTAATTAAAATTTTCACACAAAATTGGCCTTTT
>NW_006921720.1:6296660-6325832 GCF_000298275.1 Orycteropus afer afer
TATATATATATGTATCCTTGGTTGTGATCTGTTTGATAGTTGGTTTGTTAACCGGGAATATTTGATATTTAAAGTTCACAGTCTCTCTTGCCTGTCTGTTTCAATTCTCTGCCATCTGAAACTGCTTTAAAAGAAACACAGAAAGTTGTAGTGGAAGAGAAACTATAACCCCACTCAACTCCACTTTTTTTTTTTTCCACCACTCATCTGTCCGTTTTTCGTACTGTGGTGGCTTGCATGTTGCTGTGAAGCTGGAGGCTATGCCACTGGTATTTCAAATACCAGCAGGGTCACCCATGGTGGACAGGTTTCAGTGGATCTTCCACACTAAGACAGACTCAGAAGAAGGAAGAGGCCATCCATTTCTCAACGAACTGGCCACTGAAAACCTTATGAATAATAGTGAAACACTGTCTGATATATTACTGGGAAACTTTATGAATAGCCCTGAAACATTGTCTGATATAGTGCTGGAAGGTGAGCCTCTCAGGTTGGAAGGCACTCAAAATATGACTAGGGAAGAGCCACCTCCTCAGGGTAGAGCCAAACTTATTGATATGGATGGACTAAAGCTTTGGGGACCTCCATTTGCTGATGTAGCAATGACTGAGAGGAGAAGAAACAGCTGCAAACATCCATTAATAATAGGAACATGGAATGTACAAAGTATGAAATCTAGGGAGATTGGAAGTTGTCAAAAATGAATTGGAACTCATAAAGATCAATATCCAAGGCATTAGTGAGCTGAAATGGACTGCTTTTGACCATTTTGAATCAGGCAACCATATAATCTACTATGCCAGGAAGGACAAATTGAAGAGGAGTGGCATGGCATTCATCATCACAAAGACTGTTTCAAGAGCTGTCCTGAAGTACAGTGCTGTCAGTGATAGGATAATATTCATATACCTACAAGGAAGACCAATTAATACTACTATTATTCAAATGTATGCACCAACCATCAAAGCCAAAGACGAGGAAATTAAAGATTTTTACCAACTTCTGCAGTCTGAAATTGACTAAACATGCAATCAAGATGTATTGGTTATAACTGGTGATTAGAATGTAAAAGTTGGAAACAAAGAAGAATCCCCAGTAACTGGAAAATATGACCTTGATGATAGAAATAAAGCTGGAGATCGCATAATAGAATTTGGCAAGATCAATGATTTATTCATTACAAATACCTTTTTGCAGCAACATAAATGGTGGTTATACACATGGATTTCACCAGATGGAGTACACCAGAATCAGATCGACTATCTGTGGAAAGAGGCGATGAAGAAACTCAGTATTTTCAGACAAAATAAGTACAGGAGCTGACTGTGGAATGGACCATCAACTGCTTATATGCAAGTTCAAGCTGAAGCTGAAGACAATTAAAAGAAGTCCATGGGAGCCAAAAGATGACCTTGATTGTATCCTTCCTGAATTTAGAGACCATCTAAAGAATAGATATCATGCATTGAACACCAAAGACCAAAAAGTAGAGGAATTATGGAATGACATAAAGAACATCATCAATGGAGAAAGCAAAAGGTCATTAAAAAGACAGGAAAGGAAGAAAAGACCAAAATGGATGTCAGAAGAGACTCTGAAACTTACCCTTAAACAGAGAGTAGCTAAAGCAAATGGAAGAATTGACAAGATGAAAGAGCTAAACAAAAGATTTCAATGAGCACCTCAAGAAGACAAAGTCACTTACTATAATGAAATGTGCAAAGACTTGGAGTTAGAAAACCAAAAGGGATGAACATACATGACATTTCTCAAGCTGAAAGAACTGAAGAAAAAATTTAAGCCTCATGTAGCAATGTTGAAAGATTCTATGGGCAAAATATTGAATGATGCAGAAGCATCAAAAGAAGATGGAAGGAATACAAAGAGTCACTGTACCAAAAAGAACTGGTTGATGTTCATCCATTTCAGGAGGTGGCATATGATCAAGAGCCCGTGATACTGAAGGAAGAAGTTGAAGCTGCACCGAAGGACTTGGTGAAGAACAAGTCTCCAGGAATTGACAGAATACCCATTGAGATGTTTCAACCAATGGATGCTGCACTAGAGACACTCACTCATCTATACCAAGGAGTTTGGAAGATAGCTACCTGGCCAACTGACTGGAAGAGATCCATATTTGTACCCATTCCAAGGAACAGTGACCCCACAGAATGTGGAAATTATTGAGCAAATCATTAATATCACATGCAAGTAAAATCTTGTGGAAGATAATTCAAAAACAGTTGCAGCAGTATATTGACAGAGAACTCCCAGAAATGCAAGCTGGATTCAGAAGAGGATGTGGAATGAGGGATATCATTGCTCATGTCAGATGGATTTTAGCTGAAAGCAAAGAATACTAGAAAGATGTGTTCTCATGTTTTATTGACTATGCAAAGGCATTTGATTGTGTGGATCATAACAAATTATGGATAACATTGAGAAGAATGGGAATTCCAGAACAGTTAATTGTGCTCACGAGGAACCTGTACATAGATCAGGAGGCTGTTGTTCAAACAGAACAAGGGTTATATCCTTTCACCATACTTACTCAATCTGTATACTGAACAAATAATCCAAGAAGCTGGACTATATGAAAAAGAGCATGGCTTCAGGTTTGGGGGAAGACTCATTAACAACCCGAGATACGCAGATGACACAACTTTGCTTGCTGAAAATTAGGATGACTTGAAGCACTTACTGATGAAGATTAAAGACTACAGTCTGCAGTATGGATTACATCTCAACATAAAGAAAATGAAAATCCTCACAACTGGGCCAATAAGCAGCATCATGATAAATGGAGAAAAGGTTGAAGTTGTCAAAGATTTCATATTACTTGGTTCAACAGTCAACATCAATGGAAGCAGCAGTCAGGACATCAGATGACGTATTGCACTGGGCAAATCTGCTGCAAAAGACCTCTTTCAAATGGTAAAGAGCAAAGATGTCTCTATGAAGACTAAAGTGCACCTAACACAAGCCATGGTATTTTCAATCACCTCATATGAGAAGAATCATTTGATTTCTTAACTGCTGCTTCCATAGGTGTTAATTGTGGATCCAAGTGAAATTAAATCCTTGACAAAGAATTAGTCATCATAAGATAAAATGAGCTTCCTTTAAAATTAGTGGATTATTCAACCTTGAAGAGTCAAGAAACTGGATGATAATTTAAAAGAAATATCATCTAAGCCTGAGAGATAGAAGTATTAGCCAAGAACAATATAGAAAGGATGGGACCTGAACCTAGATTCATACACTAGTCTCAGGAGTTAAAGAGAAGACCTAGCTGGAAGGGAAGTAAATGGGTTCAGGTAGGTACCACATTGCATTTGGTGAATAATATGGCAGGCAACTGGTGGCTGCAGTCACAGCTAGCATCAAGAACCAGACAAAGGTAACAGACAGGTAGAACAGGTGATGGGAAATACAGGAACCAGCAAGATCTAGTGATGGTGCCAAATGGAGTGCATTCTACATCAGAAAGAGTAGCAAATCTCCCAATAAAAGGTGGTATTATGGGAAGCCTGAGCGGAGCAGGACAGCCCCCACTTTCTAAGGAAGATAATTAAAATAGAGATTCAAGCACAAGAAATAATGTTGAGAGCTAGTTTCAAATGAAGAGTTAGTCTCAGAAAAAAAGAAGAATGCCGAGCTAGAGTTAGGGCTCATTTATTGAGCAGAATTTGTGATGAGACCAATTACTCTGAGGGTTGAACCAAATTACTTTTTGATCCTTGCTGTCTGGGGAGCCGAGCTTAGGGCAGGCTGACTTTGCAGGTAAGGGTCAAGGGGCTCTTATCTGAAAAGAGAGATGCCTTGTGAACCACCAGGCAGCATATGGAAAAGTATTCAATATGCTAATTCTATAGTAATATATGGATGTTTTTGCACTTAGGTTTTACATTTGCACATATACTTTAGATAAATACATGAGTGCTTTTTCTTCCATAGGCTTCTTTGCTATTCTTTTACAAGCATAGCACTTGTAAAGACGGAACATTTTGACACAGCCTTTTTGACAATTCAGTCACTTCAAGATATAAAATTTAAAAGAGAAAGACAGGGTGTGGTGTTTTCCATTAAGGATCACAAGAGATGTTCCTCGGCCTTATAGCATCCTTCATGATGTCAGAGGAGGGAGGTACAATCCCAGGTTATGGCTGGACATGGGTTGCCCACAAACCAGGAATCTAATGAGGGTCAAGAGTAGAATGGAGATGACTTTTGTGAAAATAACATGGTATTTTAAGAAGTTGAGAATTTAATAGTTTGCTCTTTAGGGCATAACAAAGTGTTCCCTTGACAAAATTGCTGCATGAACAAGTCCACAGCATAAAAATGGGCATATCAGAATTTCACCCTCTAATGCTTCATACTGCAAAAATACAACCATTTCTGAATGTGTCACATTTTGATTATATAATTTTATTTGACTTCTTTTTCTAAAAAAAATTCTAAGATTTAAAATTGTGGTATAATTATTGCATTTAGATACCTGGATTTTTATTATGATTATGATGACATCAGAATAACCCTGCTGCTCCAGGAATATTATATGTCTATTAACATTTCCATACTGATGTGATATTAACATTTCCATACTGATGTGATCTATAAACTTGGCTATATACATATATATATATATACACACACACACACACACACACACACATATATATATACACATATACATACATATGTATAATAAATCTTTAATCCTTATTAAACTGGACCCATGCATTTAAAGCCATCACTCATTTTTAATGTTCATCATAATTCTATTGTGCCAAACAAGTTATCTTACTTTTTGAATGCTCTTTAACCTAATATTTAACCAGATAGAAATTTTATACTCAGAAAAAAAACTATGCAATGTAAAAATCATCCAGTAGTTCTAGTCTCTTGTGTATATCATCATAATAACTCTAATGTATATTATATGTATATATGTGTATCTGTTGTTGTTAAGTACCATCGAGTTAATTCCAACTCATAGCAGCCTTACATACAACAGAATGAAACACTGCCTGGTCCTGTGCCATCATCACAGTTGTTGCTGTATTTGAGCCTATTTTTTCAGCCGCTGTGTCAGTCCATCTTGTTGAGCATCTTACTCTTATTTTCTGACTTTCTACTTTACCAAGCATGATGTCCTTCTCTAGACATAAATCCCTCCTAATAACATGTCCAAAGTATGTCAGCCAAAGTCTTCCCATCCGTGCTTCTAAGGAGCATTCTGGCTGTACTTCTTCCAATATAGATGTGTTCATTCTCTGGCAGTCTATAGTATATTCACTATTCTTCACCAACTCCATAATTCTTCTGTGGTCTTCCTTATTCATAATCTAGCTTTCTCATGTATATGAGGCCATTGAAAATACCATGGCTTGAGTAAGGCACACCTTAGTCCTCAAAGTGACATTTTTGCTTTTTAAAACTTTAAAGAGGTTTTTGGCGTAGATTTTTGCAATGCAATACGTCCTTGCTTTCTTGAGTGCTGTTTCTGTGGGTGTTGATTGTGAATCCAAGTAAAATGAAATTCTTAACAACTTCCATCTTTTCTCCATCATCATAATTTTGCTTATTGGTCCAGCTGCACTTTTTCTTTTTCTTTTTTTCTTTTTGTTGAGGTATAATCCATTCTGAAGGCTATAGTTTTTGGTCTTTATGAGTAAGTGCTTCAAGTCCTCTTCATTTTCAGCAAACAAGGTTGTGTCATCTTCATATTGCAGGTTGTTAATGAGTCTTCCTCCAATCCCATTTCCAAGTGTTATCCATAATTTGTTATGATCCATGCCTCCTGCAATGTGCAAAATAGAAAGACAAGTTTCCTGAACAAGTGTAGCAAGGTTTATAGTCAAGTAGTATTCCCATTAAGTAAGATTTACCCAATTCCACCAACAATAGCGCCATTAATGAAAATACTTCTGGAATCTGGCTTTGGAAATGCCTCCAAATCCTGTAACACATTCCTTTTGATTATCTTCACCATTAAAAAATCTTTGTCCTTTAGTGATGGATTTCATTTTTTAGAAACATGCCAAAGGTGTTTAGAACTAGTTTTGTGCATAAGATGGGTGATGAAGGCAATTAATGTAGCATTTTCTCTTTTACAGACATCCATTGTGAGTAGCCACATAGCCATAGTGAAGTCATTGATGGCCTCACAGTCTCTTGGCTTTGTTTTTAAACATAATCTCTCAGAATCATAATAATTCCTCTGTTGAAATTAATGAATATTTTACCCAATAAGATAAACTCCCTATGAATAATGTCATTGATAACACAGGAATAAGTCAATATTCATTTTACTTAGATTTTGGCAAGAAAACTTTTCTCCATATTGGAGTTTCCACTGCAGACTTTTATGGTTTATTTCCAAGTTTTATTGGAAATAACATATTTCATTGTCAGTTACTGTTTTCCTCAAATACACATTATTTTGTCCACTTTTCTTGAAAGAATAAAACAAATGTCAAGTTGTCACTATGTTTGTTCATCAGTCATAATGTGTGAGACATCTTGGCAGAACCTTCCTTCATTCTTAAATTGTTTATTTTCTTTAATTTTATTTTTAATGAATATATTTTTATATCACTTTAATTATTCAGCTGTCCTCCTAACATTTAATCATTTAAATAGCTCAGGTCTATCCAGGTCACTATTTCTATTGGTCCCTTCCACCACTTGTCTGTCAGTTTGTCATACTGTCGTGGCTTGTGTGTTACTGTAAGGCTAGAGGTATTTCAAATACCAGCAGGGTCACCCATGGTGGACAGGTTTCAATGGAGCTTCCAGACTAAGACAGACTTGGAAGAAGGAAGGGGCTATCCACTTCTCAAAATATTGGCCAGTGAAAACCTTATAAATAGTTAATATGACTTGAAGCACTTACTGATGAAGATTAACAACTGCAGCCTACAGTATGGATTACACCTCAACATAAAACGAAAATCCTCAAAACTGGACTAATAAGCAGAATCATGATAACTGGAGAAAAGATTGCAGTTGTCAAATATTTTATATTATTTGGTTCCATGATCAACACCAATGGAAGAATCAGTCAAGAAATCAGACATCGTACTGCACTGGGCAAATCCACTGCAAAAGACCACTTTAAAGTGCTGAAAAGCAAAGGTGTCTCTTTGAAGACTAAGATGTGCCTAACCCAAGCCGTGGTGTTTTCGGTCACCTCATATGCATGGGAAAGCTCAACAATGAATAAGGAAGACCAAATTAGAGTTGATGCTTTTGAGTTGTGGTGTTGGCAAAGAATATTGAAAGTACCATGGACTGCCAGAAGAACGAACAAATCTGTCATGGAAGAAGTGCAGGCAGAATGCTCCTTGGAAACGAGAATGGCCAGACTGTCTCACCTACTTTGGTTATTTTGTCAGTAGAGACCATTCTCTGAAGAAGGATATCATGCTTGGTAAAGTAGCAGGTCAGCGATAAAGGGGAAGGCTGTCAACGAGATGCACTGACACAGTGGCTGCAACTACGGGCTCAAGCACAGCAGTGATTGTGAGGCTGGCACAGGACCAGGCAGTGTTCCGTTCTGTTGAACATAGGGTCGCTGTGAGTCAGAGCCGACTCCTCGGCACCTAACAACATTGGTCCCTTGGATGCTTTGTGTATTTTTTAAATCATTACCCTAAAGATAGGAGCTCTGGTGGCGTAATGCCTTAGTCATTTGACTGCTAACCAGAAAGCTGGCTGTGCAAGCCTACCAGCCACTCCTTGGAAGGAAGATTGGGCAATCTACTTCTATAGTGATAGCGCCTTGGAAACCCAAGGAGAGGGGTTGCTATGAGTCAGATCCAACTCGGTGGGAGTGAGTTTTTTTTTTTTTTTTTACCCTAAAGATATTTTTATTGAGAAACATTGAAAGTACAACAGATAACGTAAAACTCACTAATGTGTCTGCCACCAAAAATAAATGAATATTAATTTTGTTATAACTATTTTAGTTTTTTTTGACAAATTAAGTATTTCAGATAAAATTTGATGTCTGCTGTATTTCTTCCTCAGTCTACAGTGTTATGTTTATATTACTACTTATGGGTAGTGGTCATTTAGTGGTAGAATTGTCACCTTGCATGTGGGAGATTTCTACCCAATGCTCCTCAGTACAACCACTGTCCTTCTGTCAGTGGGGGCTTGTGTGCTGCTATGATGCGAAACAGATAGTGCAGTGCCCAGATTAAGACAGACTAGGAAGAAAGTCCTGGTGATCTGTTTCTCAAAATCAGCCAATGAAAATTCTTTGGATCGCAATGATCTTATTTGTTTTTCTTGCAGACTACCATTCTTTCACCAGTCTTAATATACATTACCTTGTCAAATTATATGATTAAATTATAAGAATGTGTAACCTTTCTGTAATAATGTGCTTAGATCCTATAGCTATATGGGCTGCAACTGATTGTTCTCGTTCTTTATATTAATCATCATTATATAGTCATTTTTTAGGTAAACAGTGTATCTTCTAGATCTTCTCATTATGTTGTTGTCAGCTGCCTGTAATGTCACTATATTCAAAAATTCTTAACTGAAAGGCCATTTAAAGCAGAGCACAGACAGTCACCTCTAATGATGTGATTAACAGGCATTTATTACTTATTACTTATAATAACTAGGAAAGGGAAGAGTGGAACAGCACACATCAGCAGCAGCCTCAGTTCCCCAAAGGCAGGCTCCTGTCCACAGGGTTAGATTGTATCCAGGCATATCCCAGTTCACATCTTGGGAGGAGAATGCCTACATTCATCTCCCTAGTATCAAATACTAATCAGACAGTCATGTCTACATGCCAAATAGCATGCATAAAGAATAGGGAAGGAAGGGGCTATAAAAGGGAATAATAAAAGGTAAAAGGTGGTAATGAAAATGAAGGTCACCTGTAGGCAATGGATGTCATTTATTGTCCCTCTTTAGGCTATTGTAGATTTACTGGTGTCAGAGAACAATCCATCATCATTTTCTAATCATCTTCCCCTAAAGCATATACCTTACTTTATTGTAGCTATTGTATCCATTAGCAGCTAGGGAGACAGTGAGGGGGCAATTATAACATAGCAACTTGTGCCTCCAACCCTGCCGTTGAGTCAGCTCCCAACTCATAGTGACCCCATGCAGAACAGAACAGAACACTCCCCAGTCCTGAGCCATCCCTGTGGTTGGTTGCAGATCGAATGAACAGTTTTGATCCGTAAGGTTTGCATTAGCTGATTTTTGGAAGTAGATCACCAGGACTTTCTTCCTTGTTCTTCTTAGTTGGAAGCTCCCCTGAAACCTGTTTAGCATCATAACAGCATACAATCCACCACTGACAGGTGGGTGGTGGTTTCATGTAAGGTGCATTGGCCAGGACTCAAACCCTAGTCTTCTGTATGAAAGATGAGAATTCTATGACTGAATGACCAATGCATCCTTCTTCCTGTCATGTTGTTGTTGTTGTTGTTATGTGCCATCTAGTCAAACCCAACTCATAGCGACCCCTCCTTGGGTTTCCGAGGCAGTATCACTACGGAAGTAGGATTGCCCAACCTTCCTTCCGAGGAGTGGCTGGTGGGTTTGAACCGCCAGCTGTCTGGTTAGCAGGCAAGTCTTAGCCACTATGCTACCAGAGCTTCCTGTCATATATGTGTATATATGTATTTTTGTTTTCATTTTAACTAGGAGTCCCTTGTATGACTGTAACATAATTTATTTATCCATGAGAATTGTGGTTTTCTTATTTTTTTCTTACCATTAGAGAAATGACATAAATGAATATTCTTATAAATATCTTTTATCACATGCTAGAATTTCTCTAGAGTTTGTATTTAGACATGCAATTTCTACAGTATAGGTCTATTCACTTTCAACTTTAGTAAATATTGATGAATTACTTTTCAGTCTGGGTTAAGGATTTGCCAACCAGGAACATAGGCAATTCCAGTTTCCCCTCATTCTCACCAATACTTGCTTGATACTATCAGATATTTTTACAGGAACATAGGCAATTCCGGTTTCCCCTCATTCTCACCAATACTTGCTTGATACTATCAGATATTTTATTATTTATTTTGCCTATCTCATAACATGAAATGATTCCTCTTCATTTTTTTACTTTTCATGGCTTTGATTACAAGTGAGGTTGAGCATCTTTTCATTTGTTTATTGATTATTCTGGGTTCCTGTTTAGTGAATTTTCTGTTCACGTCCATGACCATTTCTCTTTTGTGTCTTTTTTAAATGATGTGATATATTCTATATGCTTATCATTTGTTACGTATGTTAGTATATATCTTCTCTCAGACAGTTTACTTTTAATATTGTTCATGGTATCTTTTATTGTAGATAAGTTTTATATTTTAATATAGTCAATTTATCACATTTTTATGATCCTGTGTTTGGTGTCTTATATAAAAATTATTTTCCTGCCTGATGTAGTAAGAATGTTCTCCTACATTTTGAAGAGTTTTCAAGTTGGGAGAGGAGGGGAGGGAGGGATTAATTCCAGGCTAGTTGGGGCCTACATGCTGATGTGGGTAAGGGGAGGGATATATGGAAAGAGTCTTTGGCCACCATGATAACATTAGGAAAAGGGAGGACTCTGAATTGTGCACATAAGAGATAGACAACAGATGCTAATACCACCCAGTGTGCCCACAATACTGCATTACCAAACACCAGGGTACAGATAAACACATAAACACCTGATAGGCTCAGATGGGAGTCAGTGAACAGGAGTATACTCTAGACCAAGGATATATTCAGCACAGGCTAATCTTGCACAGATACCAGTGATACAAAATACCTGCAGTCCTTACAGAAACAATAGAAGACAGACAGAGAGTAATCCCTCATAGACAACCAGACTATGTGGGAAAGACATCCAACAGATCTACTGTCTCAGGACTATAGTACTGGGGGACACCAGAGTCAAATAGCACAACCAAATACATAAAAGTCTTGTTCCTCATCCTACATTGGTGAGTAGCAACTGGGGTCTCAAAAGCTTTCCAGCAGCCATATAAGATGCACCTAATGGTCTCCTTGCGTTGGAAGTGGTGGGGGGTGGGGTGGGGGACGGGCATGTGGAAGCAATCAGCCATAGGACATGATGGACCTTGAGACCAGAAGAACTAGATGGTGCCTGGCTACCAATGCCAACCACTCAGAAAATGGTCAAATCTGGAGATCCTGGATAGAGTGGGAGGAAAAACATGGAATAAAATTCAAATGTTCAATAATGACCAGAATTACTGGTCCGATGGAGTCTGGTGAGACCCCCAATATTATGGCCCTGGGATACATTCTGGGCCTGGAATAAAACTCACTCCCAGGGTCTGGCTCTCAGCCCAGTAGTTAACAAGATGTACATGCAGACCACTCAACCCAGGGTGACGCACCCGCATACTCTATGGAAATGCATCCCTTGGAGCAATGGACCATGGGTCATCAGAGAAGCAAGATTCACAGGGAGGAAATGCAGGGCAGACAGGAGTATATAAGTATGAGGGGTGCAGGGTTGGGGTGGTTACTGGACAGGGAGGGGAGGAGACTGGGTTGGGGTTGGGCAAGGTAAATGGGGAGTGAAACTAAATGTACATGTAACATTGAATGTAAAACAAACTCATAAAATTAAAAAAAAAAAAAGAATTTTCAAGTTTTTTTCACAATTAGATCTTTAAATCATTTGGAGTTTGTTTTTATATATGGTATGGAAACAGGTTTAATTTCCTTTTGTTTTTACTTCAAAAGGCAATTAATACAAACTATAGGGCATATTTCCTCTGCTGATTTCAAAGCCACCTCATTTTATACCAAATGGATATGCTTGAGTAGGTGTTTGGGCTCTCAGATCTTTTGTGTAGCTCTATTGTTTGTTTAATCCTGACCCTATACTCTTAATTACTATTTATTTATAACATCTGGTACAATGACTCTCCATTCCTTGTTTTTTTTTTTGTTGTTTTTTTTTTTGTTTTGTTTTTGTTTCTGATGATCTTGTGCAGTCTTATATCTGTATTCTTCTATTTGGTAATTACATTTTTGGAAAACTCTCTTAAATGCTTTGCTTAGAAATTGGCAGAAATAATAGATTAATTTGGAAGAACTGATACCCGAATGATATTGTGTCTTCCTATCTATGAGTTAGTCCTGTCTTACCATTCATTCTGGTCTTCTGTGAGTAACAATACAGGTCATAGTAGCATGCATGTCTGTTATATTTATACCTGGGTACCTTAAGAGTTTTTGCTGCCATTGTCAATAGTTTCTTTTTCTACTGGGCCACTGTTGCTGTATAGAAACATTTCTGTTGAGTTGGTTTCAACTAATAGCAACCCTTTATACGACAGAACAACACACTACCTAGTCCTGTACCATCCTCACAATCATTGCTGCATTTGAACCCATTTTTTCAGCCATTGTGTTAGCCCACCTTGTTGAGGGTCTTCCTCTTTTTCACTGACCTTCTCCTTTACCAAGCATAACATCCTTCTCCAAGGACAAGTCCCACCTGATAACATGTCCAAAGTACGAGAGACGAGGTCTCACCATGCTTGCTTGCTTCTAACGAACATTCTGGTTGTATTGTTTCCAAGAAATATGTATTCATTCTTCTAGCAGTCCATGGTATATTCACTATTCTTTGCCTATACCATAATTCAAATACATCAGTTCTTCCTCTGTCTTCCTTATTCACATGCATATGAGGCTATTGAAATACCATGGCTTGGATCAGGTGCACCTTAGTCCTCCAAGTGACATCTTTGCTTTTTAACACTTTAAAGAGGTCTTGGACAGCTGATTTGCCCAATGCAATATGTTGTTTGATTTCTTGACTCCTACTTCCATGGGAATTGTGTGTGATTTCTAGTAAAATGAAATCCTTAACAACTTCAATCTTTGCTCCATTTATTATAATGTTGCTTATTGGTCACTTGTGAGGATTTGTGTTTTCTTTATGTTGAGGTATAATCCGTACTGAAGGTTGTTGTCTTTAATCTTCATCAGTAAGTGCTTAAAGTCTTCTTCACTTTCATCAAGTAAGGTGCTACCATCTGCATATCGCAGGTTGTTAATGAGTCTTCCTCCAGTCCTGATACCATGTTCTTCTTCATATAGTCCAGCTTCTCAGATTATTTTTTAAGCATACAGATTGAATAAGTAAGGTGAAAGGATATAACCCTGATGCATACCTTTCCTGATATGATTGC
The DNA here is from genome assembly GCF_000298275.1 of Orycteropus afer afer. Classification (NCBI taxonomy): domain Eukaryota; kingdom Metazoa; phylum Chordata; class Mammalia; order Tubulidentata; family Orycteropodidae; genus Orycteropus; species Orycteropus afer. Next base: position 6,309,878 of record NW_006921720.1, read on the forward strand.
CATTTCAGAACCAAAATATTGCAATTTAAATTTTAAAAGGCCAGTGCTATTACATACATATTTAAGCTCTAAATTTTAATCCTATTGTACAAAAAGAGCTTCATGTTATCAGTGGACCTGGAGATGATTGGCTCTAAGATATAATTGTTAATTATGCAGAGCAGGGTAGAGTTATCAAATGGGTAATGATCTCTTTAGAAGTCTTGAACTTGCCTGATCAAATCTTGGGTGGATTTCTTCTAAATAAATAAGATGTCATAAAAACAAAGAAAAATGCTCTCACATGCAGCAAGATGAAATGAGAGAACCCATCATTTGGTGATGTCTTCAGGGAAAGCATAAGACACCAACATTATATAAAGGTTTTAAGAGAATCAGATTTAAGTGCTCAGAAAATTTTGATGTTTACTTGGCTTATCTCTAACTTCCAAGTATTCATGTTTCTAAAAATCAATACTTTTTAAATTCACTTTTGAGGGCTTTGGAGTAATTATGCAGTTGTATATGTAAATTGGGAGCTCTGATGACATAGTGTCTAAGGCATTTGACTGCTAACCAGAAGGCTGGCAGTTCAAACCCACCTGCCACTCCTCAGAAGGAAGATTGGGCAATCTACTTCCATGGAGATACTGCCCTGGAAACCCAAGAATGGGTCGCTATGAGTTGGATCCAACTCAACAGCAGTGAGTGAGTATGTGAGTGATATGTATATTGCTACTATTCTTCTCTCCTATTGCCACCATCAGCACATAATCTAAAAGTAATTTAACTCATTTCTCTGAATTCTGTATGGCTTTTGTTGATGGTGAGATGTTTCTCAGAGGAATTGAGGGAAGTTTGACAACAGTGTATTCATCATTATAAGAGCTTTATGGTCTTTAATGTTGAAAGCAACTCTTTTTTTTTTTTTTTTTCCATGTGGGAAAAACAGATCTATATCCCATTTTATTTTCAACTTGATTTAGATAGAGAGTTTTAATGTGACTAACAAGTTATGACTCATGCTGTTGTTGGTCTGTAATTAATCACAGGCCTAAGCTCCATCAAAAACCCACTCTTCTGTAAGATTTCCAGCAGTTGTGAGACTTAGACTCACCCATCTTCCTTCTCTACCCTGAAAATGTTTCAGGTAATCATCGTCTAATTACAGCTGCTGAAAGTAAGAGAAGCTCCTATGTACTGTACATCTTGAAATGTTAAGCAAGATGATTTTTACTCTTACACTGTTTTCATCTATTTACTTATAGCATCATTTCTTTTCAGAATAGTTAATACCTCCTGTTCCCAATTGAACAATGTTTTTTCTGGGTGTACTGTCTTTGTAAAACAAAGTGAGAAAGTATAACGTGAAAAATCCTGATAAGACTGCTTTTCCTGCTGAGCTTGGGCTCTTTTAAAAATCCCTGAAGCATCCATTGTTGGATTTTATAGACTTCTCTAGAAAAATTAGAGCCAAAACTTTTTAAAGAGATTAAGAAATGGAAGAAAAAAAGGAGGAAGAATCCAGTGTGAAACAAGTAGTACACTCGGGATGGAGCTGACTCAAAAAGAAAAAAGAAGTCATCAGAATAAGGCATTTGCAAGCTACAGAGAGAGATAATGTCAGAAAGAGAGCATTGTATATGCATAGAGGCATAGAGGCCAGGGTTGCAGGAGGACAGAACAGAAAAGTTCCCATTGCTACCTGCAGGAAATTCTCATGCTGCAACTCACAGCAGGCAATGAGTGAAAATAAGAGACCAGGCAGCCGCCTGGGTTGCCATAAAAGATAAGGAAGTGGAGAGAACAAAGAGAGCAAGAGGCTGGATCCAAAAATAAGGCAGATTAAGGGTGAAGAGGGAGACTTAAAATGTCAAACAAGCACAAGTGAAGCTGAATAAAGTACAAATTGCTGCTGAACGATGTCATTAGTAAAATTAAGTGCAACTATATATTGCATAACAACTATTATTATGGTTGCTTGAGGCAGATTAAGAATCTGTACTGTGGAGAGGGAGGTATATACATTATGTCTTCTTCATTTTCTCAAAATTTATATGGTAAGATAAATCTCTGCCTCATCAAGTAGATGTTTGAAGATAAGGCTCTGTTAAAAAATCTGACATATTGTAAAAACAAGGTTTGAAATCGTTTAGCAAAAGGTTTCACATGTAATTGGAATGGCAGTTTTGACTGAGGATCCTCACTCCTCAATCCAGGCTATAATCTAGAACCTACCACTGGGCCTATCCACAGAGATGATTCCCTCATCTTCCTTAGAAATGTTCAAGTGAATCTCTGAAACTGTGCAAAAATTGAGTCTATAATAACAAGCAACCATCTTAATAATTCAATAGAAAGATCATTTCATTTTTTTAAATTAGATCTTGGCTGGTTTATCATAATTACACACTCCTCTCATGCTCTAATCTGTCCAATAAGGGTCATTCTGAGTTGAAATTGACTTGACGACAATGGGTTTGGTTTGGTTTTCTCATGCTACTTACCAGCCATTCTCTCAGCCCCAGATTCTTCATCTTTAAAATGAAATAACAATAATGGCTAATGCAGCAGGTAATTAGGGAGATTAATATGAGACTATGAATGTAAAGCATTTATCAGAATAACTAAGCCATTTGTTGAACTAATAGAGTGATTTTGAGGGAGCGCAGGACTGATCAAGGAAAAAATAGGACTACAGCGACAGCAGTGTTGCACAACAAGCTATGTATTGGGGCTCACAACATTCACAGCTGTATGCCGGGGCAAGCCACACAGCAGAAGATCTTCCAGAGACAGATTACTGTAGCAGCAGCACAGGGAGCCACCAGAAAAGGAAGAGATAAGGATACTTCTGGCCAAGGGGTGAGAGAGAGAAGACTGTTGCATGCCTATACGATGTTCTTCTGCTGCAAGGTGGGGAGTCTTTGGGTCAGAGAGCTTTGAGGAGAGCAGCATCTTGGAGGTCCTTATAACTACAGGGTTTTTATCTTATCAATGGCTAGTTATCCGTGGCTATTTGTGTCCATTTGAGAGAATGTTTATCCAACAAAATGCAGAAATTATCGAACGATAATAATAATCGTTCACATCACACCCAAGTAAAATTTTGCTGAACAGAATTCAAAAATGGTTGCAGCAGCATATTGACAGGCAACTTCCAAAAATGAAAGCCAGATTCAGAAGAAAACGTGGAATGCGAGATATCATTGCTGATGTCAGATGGATCTTGGCTGAAAGCAAAGAATACCAGAAAGATGTTTACCTATGTTTAATTGACTCTGCAAAGTCATTCAACTGTGTGGATTAAATTATGGATAACATTCTGAAGAATGGGAATTCTAGAACACTTAATTGTGCTCATGAGGACCCTGTACATAGATCAAGAGGCAGTCGCTCGAACAGAACAAGGGGATACTGAATGATTTAAAATTAGGAATGATGTGTGTCAGGGTTGTATCCTTTCATCATACTTATTCAATCTGTATGCTTAAAAAATAATCCAAGAAGCTGGATTATATGAAGACGAACACAGCATCAGGATTGGAGGAAGACTGATTCACAACCTGAGATATGCAGACAACACAATCCTGCTTGCTGAAAGTGAAGAAGACTTGAAGCACTTACTGATGAATATCAAAGACTACAGCCTTCAGTAGGGATTATACCTCAACATAAAGAAAACAAAAATCCTCACAGATGGACCAATAAGCAACATCATGATAAATGGAGAAAACATTGAAGTTGTCAAGGAAGCCCTTTTACTAGGAACCACAAACAATGCCCATGGAAGCAGCAGTCTGTAAATCAGATGTATTGCATTGGGCAAATCAACTGCCAAAGACCTCTGTAAAATGTTAAAAAGCAAAGATACCACTTTGAGGACTAAGGTGTGCCTGACCCAAGCCATGGTATTTTCAATAGCCTCATAGGCATGTGAAAACTGGATAACGAATAAGGAAGACCAAAGAAGAATTGATGCATTTGAATTGTGGTGTTGGCAAATAATACTGAAAATACCATGGACTGCCAGAACAAACAAATCTGTCTTGGAAGAAGAATAACCAGAATGCTCCTTACAAGGGAAAAAGGCCAGACTTCATTTCATGTTCTTTGGTCATGTTGTCAGAAGGAACTAGTGCCTGCAGAAGGATATCATGCTTGGTAAAGTAGAGGGTCAGCAGAAAAAGGGAAGACCCTCAAGGAAATGGATTGACACAGTGGCTGCAATGATGGGCTCAAGATGTGAGAATGGTGCAGGACCAGGCAGTGTTTCATTCTGTTGTACACAGGGTCTCTATGAATCAGAGCCAACGCAAGGCCACCTAACAACAACATGGCTAGTAGATGTTGGATACAGTTTCTTGGAGTATGTAAAGGAGGCAGACTCTAAGTGGCTAAAAATCTGCTTATTTGGGCTACTTTAAAAACAGTTTTAAATTTGCATACAGATTTGAGTTTGGCACTGGTAAGTTTGTTGTTGTTGTTGTTTTTTGAGCTAATGAGCCTCAACTTGCTATGAAGTAAACGGCCTGTGGCCAACACTTAGAGGCCATTCTTGGCGTATTTCTATAACAACTAGTAAGCCTAGGTGGCTGCAGTGGAATTGGTGAAAAGTAGTTGAATTTTCAATATATTTTGAAAATAAAGCTGACAGAATTTACTGATGGATTATAGAATGTGAAAGAAATTTAAAACAACAAAAAAAGTCATTTCTAGATTTTTGGCCCAAGAAATTGAAGGTGGGTGGAACAGATTTTGGGGTGGGGAGAGAACAAGGCCAGGAATTTGGTTTTAGACATTTGAGTTTGATATCTCTTCTTAGACATCTGTGATAGTTATGTTTGTGTGTCATCTTGGCTAGGCCTGGTTGAGTGGCTGGGCAACTGGTGGTAGTTATTCCCTAAGATGAGACTGGCAATCAGTTCCATGGTGGGATCTACCACAAGCAGCCTTTGGGATGTGGTCTACTTCCTGTATATAAGAAGTTTTGGGAGCGGCTTCTAGCCTATGGCACGCTTGGACCCTGCATGTAGTCATGTTGCTGCTCAAGCCTGCTATGCTCTGCCAACCTTGGGACTTACAATGGATTTAAGTTAATGGCCTGCCGTGTGGTTTGGTAACATTGGGACTTTGCCTTTTTACTTGTCAACCTTGGGGTTTCTCAGCTTCATCAGCCAGCAGCTGTCTGAGTGAAGAAAAGCCTCTAGCTCCAGTGGGCTGGGAGCAGGAGGCAGAGCTGGACCCCAAGGTTGAGGGTCTTTCACCCAGCCCCTAGAGCCTGGCACTTTGGACTTGGACTTCAAGCCTCCAAATTGTAAGAATAAACTCCTGTTTGTTAAGGCCATCCCATTTGTGGTATATATTCTTGTCAGAGCAGCACTAAGCAACCAGAACAACATCCAGGTGGAGATGTTAAGTAGATATATTAAAAGGAGCTTTCCTATAGGACTCGATTGTAGTTGAAGAAAGAAGTATTTTGATCAAGTAATCGATACCAACTAATTCATATATATGGCCAACAATATTCATAAGATCAGATAAAATATAAATCTCTGTAATTATTTAAAATAGAAAAAATTGGTCATGAGTCCTCCAAATGAGCATACATGAATTCAGAATATTAAATCACAAGGCCATATACCCCCAGATCTCCCAAATGAACTTTATTTTCAAATACTGTGTTTTCTAGAAATTCCAGTATTACGATATGCAAAATACAATATAATACTGCTTTTTGTGTATAAAAGTAGCCTGAAGTCCCTGGGTGGCACAAATGGCTTAGCGCTCGACTTCTAACCAAAAATATTGGTGGCTCAAACTCACCCACAGGCACATCAGAAGACAGGCCTGGAAATCTGCTTCCAGAAGGTCACAGCCTTAAAAACTCTATGGAGCAGTTCTACTCTGTACATATGAAGTCACCATGAGTCAGAATTGACTCCACCACAACTAATAACAACAACAAAAGTAAAAGGAGGGCAACAAATATAAAATCTCCTTCAGTGCTAACATACTGTGATTTTAAAAAATAAAATAAAAGGTAGCATAGTGCCTAAGGCACTTGACTGCTAACCAGAAGGCTGGCAGTTCAAACCCACCAGCCACTCCTCGGAAGGAAGGTCGGGCAATCTACTTCCTTAGTGATACCGCCTCAGCAACCCAAGGAGGGGTTGCTATGAGTCAGGTACAGCTCAATGGCACATAACAACAACAACAACAAACATACATGGTCAGACACTATATTGCCATTTTTGATTTGGAAAAGGTTAACACTGTATAATGTAGTACAAATAATAAATACAACACCTAAAACATTAAATAATTCTATAGCATCATATATTTAACCTGAGTAATACATAGTTGTACTAATCAAATAGAAACAAGTTTTTGCATGGTTATAGGTTAGAAGGCCTTTTTACAGATGATTTGGATGACCTGGAATTCTTCAGAAAAATGATACATCTGAAATGTCATCCTTTTTTTTCAATTTAATGGTTTTTTCCTACAAAGCAGAGGTGATCATCTTTGAGTAACTCTGTCATTTATGGATCCAATACATATTAGTTATTGGTGGTGATTATAGGGTTAGTGATATATCTCACAGATACACACCCACCCCTCACTGATCAACACAGTTATTTGCCAAAGACCAGGTCATTATGCAAAAATGGAGGATGATCACATCAGATCACAAAATGGAGGACTACCAAATTACTTCATTACATAACTGCCAAATTACTTCATTTCATTACTGCCAAATTGTATCATTACATAACTACCAAGCCACCAAAAATCATGGCCTAGCCAACCTGACACATTAACCTTAACCATCACAGCCAGCGTTACTCTTACCTCACACTTCCGTGTACATCATTAATGTACAAAATATTCAAATAGTGGATTTTTTACTATTGTCATAAATGTAAAATGTCAGATAACAAGATGGTTGATAAAGGAGAAGTAGGTATATTCAGGTAAAGATATCTTACATTCTCCTTCCACCCTCCATCGACCCACCTACCATAACACTGCTAATTCTTGAAGATGTCAAGCTAAGTAATGCCACCAAGGAGAGAACTGGACAATGGCAAGAGAAACACACTAACCTTTATTGAGCATCTATAATGTACCAAGCACTAGTAACTCTATTATTTTACTTAAGTTTAGCAGCAAAATCAATTCATCAGTGTTCAGTGGCATGAAGAAGTGGGCATTTCACACTTTAGTGAAACGTTTCAAAGAAATTACCAAATTGTAATGCTAGAATTAAAAATCCCCGAGCTCTTTCAGAGATTTGATAAGGCACTCGTGGCTGTTTGCATCCCTGTGTGCAGAAACCTCCATGATATAGCACAATACTGACAGAACTGAGATTGGACCTGAACGATGCTGGGAATGTGCTGAGACTCCAAGAGGCTTTGCTTAACCTCAGGCAGCAGGTGCAGTACTCTGTGCCAGAAGAGGGCAAGATTAGCTCAGAATTTGGGTTGGTCATTTCTGTGGCAACTCCCTGCCGTAGATAGCTGCTGTAGAGGTTGCAGGGAGAGGAATGTGTGGCTGGTGAGGTTCTTTAGATTGATTAGGATGTATGCTAGTGACTGCCTCTCTTGGAGGCTGTGTGCCTGGTAGTATGCCCTATGCCCACGTGTAGCACCACTGGCACCATTTGAGAGAGAGAACACTAGGACACACCATGATCAAAGCCATCTTGCCTAGGTACTCATTCTTGATACAAATAGCTTTGTATTTCAGAAATTGTAAGATAAAAACTTTCATCTCTTAGTTAAAAGTGAAACAGGAATTCCAGCAAAAAGCTTTGCAAATCATTAAATTCTAGAAGGAATGCTGGATATCAAGATTGATTCCAGACATCTGGACTTTGTAAGAGCATGTACTCTCTTAAGAGAATTCAAGTCTTTGGAGTGGAATGAACTCTATCCCAGGTATTTAAAAAACTTGTAAAGAGATTAATAAACTATTGGCCAACATTGTGGGAGAATTTTGAAAGATGGGAAAGGTGCTGGAAGACTTGAGACAGGCACATGCTACTGCTAATTTATTATTACATGAAAAAATTGAAGAGCCAGGGAACTTCGTATGGATCAAAAACAGTATTTTAGAACAATGTATTAATTTTCTATCTGGATTTACCTTGGTAGTGGTCAAGGTTACTGCTAGGTACTCAAGAGTGCTGAAATCCAAGTTTCAGTAAAGCAGTTGACAAAATCAGACATGAAAGTCCTAGGAAAATGTTTAATTGTTGAATATGACAGTTAAGAGTAGGTATAAATGGTTGGATGGACATTTTCAAAGTGTCAATTCAGATTTTTGTAAAGAATTATCAAAATTTGAATGAAAGTGTTTGGGTAAAGACCCCTTCCTACTCAGATAATCTATGATTCCAAAATTCTTAGCAGATGACTATGCTATCACTGTTAATCTTGGCTAAAATGTCTGGAAGATGTAACAAATTAAACACTGTGACTGTAATTGCTTGTTGTATATAGTTATATAATGAATGCATTTTAAAAAATGGACTTGTATAATTTTCCCATTAATGTCAGACTCCAACACCCACCTAAAAGGTAACCACACCATCTCGTTTAATCCTTACCACAATGAAAAATATAACATGTACCACAATTACAGAGGATTAATTTTAAAACAGAATAGTGTCATGCCTACAATCAGACAAGACCATTCTAGAATTCTATACCCATCAATCCCCCATTCACCTTGAGATCTGATGGTAATCTTGAAGGTAGAATGGTTTGAATCTTCATACATTTGCATATAGGCTCTCAGAATTTCTCAGATCTAGGATTAATAATAATAGTAATAACAATTATTATGCTAACAGCACCATGAATACTGTATTTCATGGTCAATATGAAGGAGATTAAGGGTCATTTTACTATATGTAACTTCTTGTCTTTCTCATTTTATGTAAAGCCTAATCTCCATTAAGATGCTACTCTACTGTTTGTATTAACTATATAGGCACTGTCTCAGAATAATGGATAAAGTTCTCCCCTTCCCCAAACGAAGAAAACTGATGAACATGTAGTGAGTGCTTACTATATGAAGAGCACTGTTTGGGAATCCTTATGTACTGTAACTGAAACACAAACCCTTCCCTTAAGAAGATCCCCAGGATGCGCACTTCAAAACACCCTTTTTTAGGCTCTTGCTGCTGCCAAATTATCTTACGGGGAACCAAGACTATGAATGCTACAGTCACATGACTGGGTAAACAAGCAAACAAAAAAAAAAACCAAACTCACTGCCATTGAGTCAGATCCCACTCATAGCGACCCCCCTTTGGGTTTCCAAGGTGATATCACTACAGAAGTGGATTGCCCAACCTTCCTTCTGAAGAGTGGCTGGTAGGTTTGAATGGCCAGCCTTCTGGTTAGCAGTCAAATGCTTTAGGTACTACGCCATAGATCTATGTAGGTCAAGCTCAGTCAGATAATTTGCAACACCTCAAGTGGTGAGCCCCTGGGCTTTAAATGAACACACTTGGACACACACAAGGCTTCCCCTCATTGGAGGAGGAACTCACATCTGTGATGAAAGTTCACCCAGATGCCTGTAGCAAACAATTATGCCTTTGGCATAACTACACAGGCAGATTTGGAGAATTATAGTAAATATACCAAACTATAATGTACAATGACAGGAGGATTTCCTCCACCAATCATGAGACTGGAAATGTCTGGGAGCTGTTAGTCAATGGGAAGCAAAGCTCCTCCAGCTAAATAGAAATTTGCAGACTGAGAGTCGTGCTACAGCAATTTTTAACTGTGAATTTGTAGTTTGCATGAGAGTTGCCTTTACAAAAGAAAAAAGACAATATATCTCATAACATGACTTTTTTAAATATTGGAAGAGAATATCAATAGCAGAAAATACCTTTTTTGCAAACTTCATTTGCTCTACCCTAAAACAGCAGGTGGGTTTTCTCCATAAGCAAGAAAAAAATATAGTGCCTTTAACAAATTATATTGATTATCAGTCAAGATAATCTCATAAAATGCTAAGCTCATAAAATGGAACCATATGCATACAGTCCCTGTAAAATTATAATGGGAAGAATTGGTATATGCACATGGGTTGGTTTTTCCATTTGCCTTCCCAAGAACTTTCCATCTTCAGTAAAATTTTCCATTCTTGCGTATCTCCAAATACTGAAAATAAAAATTATAAAACAGTTTTCTGAACATGGAGCAAGAACAGTAGAGTTAGGCTGGATGCTATAATCATCAACCACTGGGATGCAAAGAATGCTGGGAAGCACTATGGGTCCTGCCAAGCACATGTGCAGTTGGGAGGGGCCATGAGCACACTGGAGATATTTCTATCTTCAGCTACATTAAGATGATAGAATCAGCCTTCTGTAGTTTAGTGCCAATTCCAGACATTTTTTCCTTTATATCGAAAAGAAGAGTAATGGAATGTTTCCTCTAGTTTGTGAGTATCTGTGATGGCTTTGGACAAGAAAGCTGTCCTCAGCAGGAAGGGAGTGGGAATCACCAGGAGACTGAAAGAAATCTTCTGCAAGGAAGTCCAGAGAAAATTTTGACACATATACTTACCAATTTAATCTGATGCAATGCTTTAGGAGAGCCAGGTGCCATATTAGAATCTAATTAAACTAAGTGTTGTACTGTTTTCTTCTTTTGGTATACACTGGTTTTGTATATGAGTAAAATGATATCCTATATATATGAATTTGTGCTACTGGCCCACCTCAGCAAGAACATCCTTTTATAGGTATTAATCTTCATCAGTTTTCACTACTTAGCAGCAAGTACATCCTTTTATAGGTATTAATCTTCACCAGTTTTTGCTACTCAGATGACCTTTTCAAGGCAGCTGACTAAGAAGTGTACAATCCATAATCATACATTTACTTAATAAATTTTAATTAAGCATCTACTATATGCCAAGCACAGTATTTGCTACAGCCACATTAGAAATTTTGCCTCTACTCCAAGCTCCTATATTTTGAAATTGTATCTGGGCAGCCTAGCTCTTCCAAGGTCATCCCAAAACTCTCATTACTATAACTGTGTTTCAGTTATCTATAGATTTCTTTTCCCCCATAAGCTGTTCCTCCTAATCTAGTTATGAAAGCAGTGACTCTTGTGCTTTATGAAGTTCCAATCCTATATAATTATTAGATACTGTGAGCCACTTTCACTGCTAAAAGTATTGTAAGAGTTTGTCCAGTAAGTTAAATTGAAAATAATTTTTTTAGAACTTTATAGTTGCCTTCAAGGTAATTGAAGATGTTCTAGAACACTAAAATTCAAATAATTATGCTGCAAAAGAAGCTTTTCAGGATCCTTTGACATCACTCATCTCTATTGACTCAAATGCATTAAAGCAATTTTTTGACACTTGAAATTTTACTTGTATTGTTTCCTAGGAAGTATGGGCTATACCCACTCCTACCCCTTCCCATGGGGTCAAAATACTACATTTAAAGAGGAAGCAATTTGGAAAACAGCAATGAATGCATAGAGTTACTCAGTGCTTTAGTGCTTTCCCATTTCTTTGCTGGCTTTCAACTCATCAGCTGTCACTGTTACCTCTGTAGCAATTTGGTTCTTTTATAGCAACTTGTGTAGCACTGAACTTTGATAGATGATCATAACACCTTTGTTAGAATTGATATGCAAATTATTCCAAGAGGTTATGTTTCAAAGGTTTATTCTGAAACAAGAAAGGCCAAAACATAAATTTCTCTGTAAATTAAGTGTTAAGAGTGGTGTGAATGGTGTTTCCTCTAGCTTTGTCTTGGTTGACAATTCTTCTGGGATTAACGTCAGTTGTATTTTTATGATTCCTCATGGAGACAGTCAGATTTGTCTGATTAAATGAAAATTAACAAAATATTGTTTACATAAAATCATTCACCTTTAGAGGCTAAAGGAGAAAAATTGTCTCACATGGAAGGAAATTCAGGCACTTTACATTGATTGTCTTATTTTGATTATCAAAAATAACATTTTGAATACAGTATGATAACACCTGTATTCCACAGGAGCAATTAATCTCAAAGACAGTAAATACCATGGCCACACGACTATTATAGGATCAGATAGGTGTTTTAATTAGATCTTCTCCCAACACTAAAGCCCAAACTCTAAAGCAATTGGATAGTACATAGTCTTTTAACTGTCAGTGGTTTCCTTCTTAGTGGTGAGGGAAAGGCAACAGTGTCACCTGGGGGGATATCCATGGGAACACATATACACATTGGCCTCAGCACTACGCATTCTGACTAAGTAGGTGTAAGGTATGGCCTTGGAGTCTTTATTTTTAAAAAGTTCCATTGGTGATTCAGATGTTCACCCCAACTTGACATCCACTTGCCACTTTAACTTCAGCTGGGCTGTGAAATTAAAAGAATGTGGCCATACTTTTGATGAATAATTCAAAAGTATGCCATTGAGAACATGATTTTATTTTTTTTAGAACAGGACCTTTTGAAGAGAAAAAGACAGCATGAAATTATAAGGAATCTTTAAGAGAATATAAAACTGAGGAGAATCAGGGTTAAGAAGAATATTAACTGATACTTTGAATTATTCATTACCACGTACACTATAATGAACTTGATTTACATGTTATTTAACCACTGATGATATATTTATAGTCTACCCATAATAGGAGCTCTGGTAGTATAGTGCCTAAGGCACTTGACTGCTAACCAGAAGGCTGGTGGTTCAAACCCACCAGCCACTCCTCAGAAGGAAGGTTGGGCAATCTACTTCCATAATGATACCACCTCAGAAACCCAAGGAGGGGTCGCTATTAGTTGGGGCCACCTCAATGACACATAACAACAACAACAACCCATAATAGACTTAACGCATTCATTTAACTACTTATATTGAAAGTATTAGTCTTTTTAAAGTATGGAAACAGGACTTTTAGAGTCTTTTGTCTTAAGTCCAAAATTATATTAATTCTCAATGGGTTTATAAAATGTTAGAACACAGAAAGTTTTTATCTCCACTTCAGAAAATCTAGTAACTTACTAGAAAATTCACTGATATCCTTACTAGATGAGTCAGACAAATTCTAAACTCCAGAGTTTTAAACATTGCAGAAGTCTTTTTAATTTAGTATGATTAGCTTGAGTCACACAATTTTATGTCTCAATATGCACACGGGTTGAGTTCTAAAAGTTCATTGCTTAGCAAGCCTTAGTAACTTATAATAATGTGACTTATAAGTTATTATAAAGTACCCCAGTGAGTTTGTGAAGGCAGCTACAATGTAATTGAAATGTCATATATTTGCCCTGAAAAATAGTAGATAGGAAGTAAAGAATTACTTTACTTGCAGTAATTTGGCCTTTGTTCTGGATTCCTGAGATATAACCCTTGCAATTTTCTGAGTATTTGAAGTGCTTTTATCATCTAAGACCTCCAGACCACCACACCTGAGGTTGCATGCTAATCTAGCCAGGCCACAAAGATTACCAAGTGACTTGATATCAGCTGACCTCAGAGAGGGGTAGGGACATTATTCAATCAATCCTGCCTAGGCAATGAGGCTTCCATCACACCTACATAATAAAGCTAACAATGGTACCAAATACCAAAGCTCCATGAGTTTCCTTCTTGGGGAAAAAACATCTACTTTAAGAGAGAGGTTCTCCCTTTTGGGGGCATGGAAGCTTCACATTGGGAACCCTCCCAGACCTCCCGTTATACATACATCTCTTTGAAATGCGGATTCAGATTCGTATGCTTTTTTGCTATAATAAATCTATAATCATAAGTATAGCACTTTCTATGAGATCTGTGAGTCATCCCAGAGAATTAGAAAACCCAAAGAAGTAAGTGGGAGCCAGCAGGTCAGAAGTGAGGGAGGCCAGGAACTACTGAGCATACAGATGGTGTTGTTGTTGTTATGTGCCGTCGAGTCAGCCCCGACTCATAGCGACCCCTCCTTGGGTTTCCGAGGCAGTATCACTATGGAAGTAGGATTGCCCAACCTTCCTTCCGAGGAGTGGCTGGTGGGTTTGAACCGCCAGCCATCTGGTTAGCAGGCAAGTGTCTTAGCCACTATCCTAAGGGAATAGAGAAAACTCCCAAACTTGTAGCCAGCAGGTCAATAGTGGGAGTGCCATGTGGACCCCCAAAGTGCAGCTGGCATCTGCCTGTTTGGTGTGTCAAGGACAGTATCCTTTTAACCTGTAACATATGGCCTAGCTACTGATAGCTAGGTTCAGAGAAAGAAGTGTTGCACGGGCAGCTGGTGTTAGAATTGAACAGAAATGAGAAATGGGGATCTCATATCCTCAGGAGCTCTGGTGGCATAGTGCCTAAGGCATTTGACTGCTAACCCAGAAAGCTGGAGGTTCAAACCCACCAGCCATTCCCCAGAAGGAAGGTTGAGCAATCTATTTCCATAGTGATATCACCTCAGAAACCCAAGGAGGGGTCCCCATGAGTCAGATCTGACTCCACAGCAGTGAGTTGCGTTGCATTTTTGCTTGTGTCCTCACAGACAATGACAGAAAAAGTGTATGTTTGATACTATGCTTGACATTTGATATGCTTTGCCACACTGTAGAAAAAATACTTCTATACTCACATTATTTAAAACAACTTTTAAAATTAATTTCTATAATGGGTATAAATGTATTGTTGGAAATGGGGGGGATGGAAGCCAGGTTTTAAGTTTGTATGTATACTATACCCTAGAGGTACCTTGTGTGGATTATTTACTCAGTAAACTATATTGATGATGCTCTCCATTAAATGTTTACAGGAAAGTTATGGAAGTGGATCTGAAAGAAATACTTTGATATTTAAAAAAACTTTTAGATTAACTCCACTTCCATAGCCACCCTATAGGACAGAGTAGAATTGACCCATAGGGCTTCCAAGCCTGTAAATCTTTACAGAAGCAGACCACCTAATCTTTCTCCCTTAGAGAAGCAGATGGATTTGAACCTCTGACCTTTTGGTTGGCAGCTGAATGCTTGAAACTTTTAGAGAACTTGTTTAAAACATAAACTCAAAGCTCTAACTGTGGAGATTCAGACACCAAAGATTGGGATCCAGGAGTCTATATTTTTCACAAGTATATAGTAATAGACAGTAAAAGTTTGTCTAAAACAGTTTTGGTTTTCACTTGTTGCCATAATATATCAATACCCATTTCACTCTCAGTGCACTGGTTTGAATGATAAATTATGGTCAGCTGAAGGTTACCAAAAAACCAAACCCATTGCCATCGAATTGATTCCAACCCATAGCGACCCCCATTGGGTTTCCAAGGTGGTAAATCTTTACGAAAGTAGATTGCCCAGTCTTATGTCAAAGCTTAGAGCACCCAAAATTCCTTAAAGTCTCCCAGGTGGTAAAAGCAATCATCCTTCCTTGGAATATTTAAGATTCTGTTTCTCTAATACATCATATTACAGTGAATAATGCTTTTCCTTATCTCAGATCACTTACTAGGGTTAGGTTCATAATAGTAAGATTATGGATCAAGAAGTATAAAGATTTTTGAGACTCATGATACATAGTTCCAAATTACATTGAAAATGAATTTGTACTCTTTACACATATTCTTTATACATAAATTGCTGATTTATCACAGGGTTTATTGTTTTGATAAAATAAGGTTCAATTTTCTTTATTTTCTTAATTTCTTTGATGACTAGTTGGATCAGACATATTTATCCATAATTTCCCTTTCTGTAAATTTTTGTATGTGTTCTTGCCTATTCGCTCATTGGGATCCTAATGTTTTTCTTCCAGATTTGGAAGAATTTTATAGTCTTGGGCTGTCAGCATATTGTTAACTATGCTATACTTTTGTTTTTTTTTCTTTTTCTTTTTATTGTGATTTGGGTGGAAATTTACAGAGCAAATACACTTTCCATACAGCAGTTCACATACACTTTGTCTCATGACATTGACCACAATTTACCACAATG
>NW_006921720.1:6326675-6328451 GCF_000298275.1 Orycteropus afer afer
GTTCAGCCTGTCCACCCATCTATCCACCCATATACCCGTGTTTGCCTTCACTGACCATGCTTTACTATATGTGCAAAAGGGTTCATCTTTGTTGTCTGTACTTCACACGTACCTCTCTATGTCTTTCTCTTCCTCAGTGTCACTGTATAGATCATTCACATTTGGTACACTGCCCTTCTCTTCACCCAAATCAAAACTTATCTCTATCTATCTAACAGTATTCCCTCCCCTCATCTCCCCTCCCACCCCTGGTAACCAACAGAGAAAATGTCCTTCCATAGATAAGTGTTTCCTTGATATTTACAATAACGAACTAATACAATATTTGTCCTTTTGTGATTGACTTATTTCACTCAGCATAATGTCCTCCAAGTTCATCCACATTATGTGGTGTTTTGCAGATTCTACATTATCCTTTAGGGTTGCATAGTATTCCAATATGCGTATGTACCGTAGTTTGAATATCCGTTCCTCAGTTGATGAACACCTACGTTGTTTCCATCTTTTGGCTATTGTAAATAGTGCTGTTCTTGTCATGACTCTCACTTGTTTAGGATCTATACCTAGTAATGGAATAGCTGAGTCAAATGGTATTTCTAGTTCCAACTTTTGAACGAATCGCCATACTGCTTTCCACAATGGTTGTACCATTTTACAGTCCCACCAGCAGTGTATGAGAGTCCCAATCTGTCCACATCCTTGCCAGTATTTATTATTTTCTGTCTCATTGAACTTTGCTACTAGTGCTGGAGCAAGATGGTATCTCATTGCTGTTTTGATTTGCATCTCTCTAATAGCTAATGATCATAAGCATTTCTTCATATGTTTGTTGGCCGCTTGAATATCCTCCTTCATTCACTGAATGAAGTGTCTATTCATGTTTTCTGCCCATTTTAATTGGATTGTTTGTCTTTTGTTATTGAGGTGTTGGAGTTTTCTATAAATTCTAGAGATAAGTCCCTTGTCAGATATGTCATTACCAAACATTTTTTCCCAATCTGTAGTTTCCCTTTTCACTCTTTTGGAGAAGTCTTTGGAAGCACATAAAAATTTAATTCTTAGAAAGTTCCAATCATCTGGTTTCTCTTCTGCTGTTTGTGCATTTTGAGTTATGCTTGAGAGTCTATTTATGCCATATATTAGGGCCCCGAAATTTGCCCCTAGTTTTTCTTTGAGGAACTCTATAGTTTTGGGATTCACATTTAAGTCTTTGATCCATCTGGAGTTCATTTTTGTGTATGGTGTGAGGTACTAATCTTGTTTCATTCTTCTGCAAATGGATCTCCAGTTTTGCCAGCACCATTTATTAAACAAACCTTCTCTTCCCCATTTAATGGATTTTGGCCCTTTGTCAAAGATCAGCTGACCGTCGGTCAATGGATCTATTTCTGGGTTCTCAACTTTATTCCATTGGTGTATGTATCCGTCATTAAACCAATACCAGGCAGTTTTGACTACTGTGGCTGTATAGTAGGTTTTAAGATCTGGCAGTGTGAGACCTCCTGCTTTGTTCTTCTTCAACAGTGCTTTACTTATCCTCCGTCTCTTTCCTTTCCATATAAAGTTAGTGATTGGTTTTTCCATATCCCTAACGAATGTTGATGGGATCTGGATTGGAATTGCATTGAAAGTATAGATTGCTTTGGGGAGAATTGACATTTTCACAATGTCCAATCTTCCTATACACGAGAATGGGATGTTCTTCCATTTATGTAGATCTCTTATGGTTTCTTGAAGTAGTTTTTTATAGTTTTCTTTGTAGAGGTCTTTTGTGTC
>NW_006921720.1:6331921-6339557 GCF_000298275.1 Orycteropus afer afer
AATCCTTTGAAGATACCTAAATATAATTCTTTTGAATTCCTTATCAGAGAGTTCCACTGCTACTTCTTCCTCAGGGATGTGTTCTGGGTCTGTATCCTGTTCCCACCACTTTATCTTGCTTCTTTGTATGTACTGTGATGGTCTGTTGTCTCCGAGGCATCATGGTATTGTGTTAAGATCTCTGTTAATTGTTTGTGAAGAGCAGCCAAGGGTGATTCAGGCTCTTCTTAGTGATTTTCTATCGTTGGCCCTTTGGTGGAGAAGGAGGTGCTGGCTCTTGCTCAGTAAGTGAGGTTGCAGGAGGTATGGGTGTACTTGTATCTTATGGGGACTGTTGCTGTCTCCCACTCAGTTAGACAAAAATTACAATTGAATAACCATCAAAAAACTAAAAGCACATGGACAAAAAATACACAGTGTAATCATACAGGAACAGTAACCCAAAAAAAGAAAAAGGGGAGAAAAGAAGAAGAAAGCCTGTAATATCTGGGGATAGGGCACTAAGACAAAAAAAAAAAAGAAAAGAAAAAAGCCCTACAGGGAACAGGGTTAACCATGAGAAAAAAAGAAAAAAAAAAAATTAACGAAGAACTTGGAAAATAAAAAAAAAAACTTGTAAACTAGGACCTGGGAGGGGGAAAATAGTAAAGAGGACAAAAATATTGATCATAGTAGTAGTTTTAAAACAGACAAATACAAGCAAACTAAACACCAGAAGAAAGAAAGAGAAAAAGAAGAAAAAATAAAAATTAGAAAAAAAAAATCGGCGGAGGACAGGGCAGGACACCCAGGCTCGTCCGAGCACACAGACTGGGATGGAGTTCCTGTGGGCCCAGAAGGTGGGTGGAAGTGGGGAGTGGCCACACCTCCATTCACCAAACGAGTGTGGGGTATAAGAACAACAAGAGGAATGTCACACCTTTTCAGTCGTGTCGGTCCGGGAAGTCCTTAGGGTTACTGGAAAGGAGAACCTCTTTTAAGCCCCTGGAATCTGGTAGAGTGCTGTCTCTTTAGATTGTCTCTAGCTGCTGGTTACGTTTTGATTTGGTTTGTCTTAGTTTTATGGTTTAATATTTTGAAAAGGTGAAGCTGGTGTATTTTATTTTATTATTGATTCAGGTATGTTGAGTCGCTCTGCTGTTTTCTTTGTAATGGTGGAATCACTGTGTCGAATGTGGACATATGTTTGTCTTTCTCGTAAAGAGGGTTTTAGAGTTCAAAACAGGAGATTTTATGGTAATTGGCTGAATATGGTTTCTTCTATTGAATGAGTGAAGTTATTGGTGGAGAAGGTAGGAGCAGAAGAAGGAAAACTTGGTGTTGCTAGGGTCGGTTTCTAGGGCTTTGCGCAGGCTGTTATTCATGACATAGTTATTTACAAGACCACAGCTCAATCTCAGGAAAGATTCCTGTTTTTAGGGAGTCGGCACTTTCCACCAGGCTCAGGCACACTCAAAGACCCTGCTTCCAAGGCCCCTCAGTGCCAAAAAGCCAATCCAAGGCAAATTCCTGGGACCGCACTCAGCCGCGGCTTCCTCTCTCTCCCTGCCCTGTCTGCCTGCGACAATGGCGCAATCTCCCCAGACTACTAATGGCTCGGGAGTTTGTGATACTGCCCACCTGTGGCACCAAAGATGCGTGCGATTTCAGCTGTGCGGGAGTCAGGGGAGTACCTGCTGGTAAACTGTGGTCCTGATATCAGTGACAAAGATAAGCACAATGTCTCCCAGGCTGACCCAAGCCCACTCAGTGACCTCCTGAGAGGGGAACGAGCTCACCCTCCTGGAGTACCAGTGAGCTTTCCACTTGAGTTTCAATGGTGCTGCGCATGCCTGTTTGCACTTAGGTGACCCAAGTTACCAATAAAATCAGTAGGTGGAGGCAGATCCTTAGGGCTGCTTGCCGGAATGTTGGTGTGGTCGCTAGTATGCTGATATAGGGTGTCTCTTTCTTGGTTCACGGGGATCTCAGGTGGCCACCCTCGCTTGCCTGTCAGTGACTGCCCCAGGAAAGTTTCCAATGGCCACTTTCGGCTGCCCATCCATCCTCCGCCAATAGGTCTTTCTTAAGTAATCTCCCTGTGCCTTTCCTCTAATTCTGCTCTTCTGTGTTTGGTGCACTCTGATTCAGTGAACTGTTCAGAGCACCAAAATCCCTAATTCAAACTGCTGTACCTAGTTTTTCAAGCACTTAGATGCTAAAAGGAAATAGCATGGTGCTTACTGATGAGACTCCATGTTGAATCCTATGCTATACTTTTCAACTGGATTGTGATCCACCTTTTAGATTTCATTGTATTCTTTTGAATCACATAGAAACCTAAATTCTGTTTGACTTTTCCCTATGTCATTTGTGCTTTTGAAAGTTTGCTTTTATTGATCTTCCATAAAGAATCATTTATATTTTACTTCAAATTTTGTAAATTATCGACAGCTAATCCGAGTATATCTGGAATTTCTTGATGGTGAATGAATGACTGTGAGACAAAGACATGAGTTTTTTTTCTTCATAAATACCTAACCACTTGTTGTCCTAAAACCATTTATCAATCCCTTCCTCTCCATTAATTTTGACAGTTCCTTCATGATAAGTGAAATGAACTTCTGTTTGTTTCTTTCTAGGCTATTTCTTTATTTCCTTGATACATCTCTCCATCTATTTGGATGACAGTTACTTATTGTCTTAACTATTATACTTTATATTTTTGTTAAAAAATAAACTTTCAAAACAGTTTATTACAAATCATGATAAGTTACTTTACTTCATTTGGAGAAGGAATTCTAACCTTCAACCTTCATTTGCAAAATAGGTTAGTTCACAGTTCTAAGCAAGCCAGGAAAGATTCTCTGCAAAAGTGAATTTTAAGCTTTTTTTTTTTTAAAAAAAAAAAAAGAGAAGGTCACTTAAAAGATATAATGTTCCAAACCCACATCATTAAGAGAATAAAGGCTTAAAGGTACCTATTCTGTTAATTATTTTTAACCACATTTCATGCTTTTGACAGCAATGGACATGTAGTCTTTTTCTTTTCCTAAATGATTAGTCCATACAGTGAACCATGACAGGTAATTATAATGACCCTCGAGATTTTTAATAGCTGGGCACATTGCCACACAGTTATTTTTAGACAGATATGTTAATTGATTTATATTTAATTTTTTCAGTGACATATATCCTGAAAATTCTTAGCCTTTAAGTTAGCTTTTTTGTTTTGTTTTCTTTTCATAGCTTTCCAATTATTTGGGGTTATATCTATCCTTTAAAAGAGTTTTTGTTTATTGAAGTCTAACACACGATATATGTGTATACATTATATATGTTTAGCTCATTGAATTATTGCAAAGTGATCATATTCATATAATTACACCTCTCATACCACCATCTTCCCAGAAGTCTCTTCAAGTTAGTTTTAAACCTGTCTAAATGCTGGCATTGCATCTTCCTGCTAAAGGAAGAGGGCATCTGTTCCACTACCTCCATCTGCCTAGATGAAGAGTCCTTGTCCAAGACTGACTCGTATTTACAAAGGACTAATGATTTAGCATGACTTGAGTCCACATATCCTGACTATTATTTCAGTGCTTTCACCCTGCCCCTCACGGTTTTCATATCACATTATCGCATTGCTTTCAATGAGGTAGACACAGGAGTTCATTGCCATTCAAGATAAATATGTGTTAAAAAACAAAAATCCTGAATAGGCTAGTCTGAACCAACAATGTTAATAGAAAAGTGTTGACAAGCAAAGACATTTCCTTCCACAAGTGCCTTTACCAAGTTAGTACATTATTTTAGCATTCCTGCCATCAAGAATTGGCATTTTTGATCTTTATTTTCCCCTAGACATTTAAAAATATGTGAGAGAATATAC
This sequence comes from Orycteropus afer afer, assembly GCF_000298275.1. Taxonomy (NCBI): domain Eukaryota; kingdom Metazoa; phylum Chordata; class Mammalia; order Tubulidentata; family Orycteropodidae; genus Orycteropus; species Orycteropus afer. The sequence goes on from NW_006921720.1 coordinate 6,335,793, forward strand.
TTTATCCACAAGCAGATTTTCCATATCCATTTAACTGTCTCCAGAGAGCTTTCATCAGCAGAAGCTAAGCATACAGACTTTCTAAAGTTAAGAAAATTCTTTTGGAATGTGAAGAGCCTTTCAAATATGGCTAAATGCAATAAGCTATAGTGAATTATTCAAAAAGGAGATCAAAGAAGTGAAGAAAACAATTTTTTTTTTTTGTATTATCAAAGCTGTGTAAATTGACATGGAGGAGAATCAAAAGAATTAACGAAATTCTTATAAATCATCCTATCTTGTTTTTTTTAAAACTAAAGCCCTCTGTTAATTGGAACTTGCCACCTATGCTTTATTCCAATATTCAGCATCTTCTTTTTATAAATTGAGAAAAATACATCTAATTCACATATATTCCTCATTCTCTTCAATTAAAAAATATATAACTTAATAATCTTATGAAAATGAACATAAAAATATGAGAATTCTTGCACAGACTTTACTCTAGCCATACTGTGTTCTCAGATATTTTTAAATGGAAGCAATAACATTTCCGTGGGGGAAGTTTTCAAACAAAAGGAAAACCTATAGTGGTATAAGATAGTCAGATCTTAAATCACTTGAAAGGAAAAACGTAGGTGTAAGGGAAAAAGTTACAGGTAATAAGATTTAATGGTTGTGAGAAATATCAGACAAAAGCTGATAGCATTCTCTAGAGAAAATAGCTTTGGGCAGAAAAGTAACAGAAGAGAAATGAGGTGTGATACTGAGTGAAGTTTTAAAAATAAAGAAAATAAAAACAGTAATAACAGGAAAGAGAAAGAGGAAAAGAGAAGATTAGATGAGTATAGTACATAAGGAATCCCAAAACTTTTTCCCTGGTCAATCTGATGGAAAATTAAAGCACTAATAGTAAAATCTTTCCAAGTGAAGATGATGATCTTTGATTAACATCATGTTGTTCCCACAGATAGGGGATAAGGAGAGTTGACAGTTATAGTAGTTTAGGTGGGGAGACAACCAGCTCTGGTCTAGGGCTCAAGCTATAAAAGCCACGATGAGAGCCAAGCAATTCAAGAAGATACCTTCTAGTGTGTGCAGCTCTCTTTGAATATTAAAGGACATCTAGAGAGTAGAAGAAACAATGTGTAAAGATAAGCCAATAGGGTCATCGCACCCTGATTTGGAAGGTTCTTGCCTTCCTCAGTACAGAAGACAGGTAATTTAAAGCAGACATACCTAAAGAAATACCTGGGATATTTCTAAATGAATAGAACGACTGTGGATGATGTAGAAAACAAAAACTTGTAAACTGATAATCATGATCAATGTAACATTAAGTTAAGATCAAAGATTTAGGACATTCTATCAGGACTTTGGGAGCTCTGGTAGCGTAGTGCCTAAGGCACTTGACTTGACTGCTAACCAGAAGGCTGGTGGTGCAAACCTACCAGCCACTCTTCGGAAGGAAGATGAGACAATCTACTTCCGTAGTGATACTGCCTCAGAAACCCAAGGAGAGGTCACTGTGAGCCAGGTCCCACTCGATGGCACATAACAACAACAACAATCAGGACTTTAGGTATCAAGCTCATGCTCAGGAAGTCTGGATAGAGTAAAAGGTAATCATCAGTGAGAGCGTTCTAGATTGTTCTTTATTGTTGGATGTTACTAAATTTCTTTAATACAGAATTTTATCTTTGATAATAAAATGTGAGGAAATATACTAATGTCTATATCAAATACAACACTTTTTTACTTGCATTGCATTTTACGTATGAATATATGTAATGAATATATGTAAAGTGCAGGATTAACAATACAGCTAATCTGGTCTTTTTTTATGACATTAAAAAAATTTTAAAAAACCTGCCATTTGAGTCATAGCGACCCCTTCTTGGGTTTCCAAGGCTGTATCTCTACAGAAGTAGATTGCCCAATCTTCCTTCTGAGGAGTGGCTGCTGGGTTTGAACCTCTAGCCTCCTGGTTAGTGCCTTAGGCACTATGCCATTAAGCTCTGGAATTCGTCATGCCTTTATTCCTTACACATTTCTAAGAAAATACCAATCAAATTATGTAATTTAGAGCTGGACATAACGTTGAAGTTTGTTTCTTTTTATCTAATCTTGAAGTCAAGGCAATAAAACTGTAAAGGTTAAATTTGTTCAATGTTACTGTTAGCGGCAGAGATAGAAAAACCATCTGTCATTGTTTGTAATGCTTATGTTGAATATCATAAAGTATTATTTTTATTATTATCATTTGTAAATCATTTTCTTGCCTATCATTCTTCACCTGATTAGCTGATAATTGGTAGACCTTTATAAAACTAAACCATTCCTTTATAATAATTCTTATAGAATGCAGAATGTGTTTGTGTGTGTGTGCGTGTGTGTGAGAGAGAGAGAGAGAGAGGGAAATAAATTATTGCCTCCTGTGTATTACTTTCCAACCTATCATTCTTCACTTCTTGCTTGAAACTCCTACTCCTCTTACTCAACTGTAAATTTGATTGCCCTGAGTCTGTGGACAATCTCCTAAATGAGAAACTGAGAAAAAAAAGAATATAAATGAACAGAAGTCACAATATATGTAAAGTTGTGAACATCAATGTAACTTGGTACTTACTTTATAAACAGCATTGAATCAGATACCGAGATTCATCAGCTTTACATCAGCTGATCACCTCAGGAAGCCAGAGATGAAAACAGTCATTGTCTTAGACACTTGCAAGGGAAAATGAATAGAGGCCTGGGTACGGAAACTTACAACCATCAGAGGCCATGACTCCTGGTGAGACTGGAGAGGGAAACCAAGGTCAAATTGTGAACTGCCTTGTTAGCCATACAAGGAATATTGAACTTTATCCCAAGAGCAATGGAAAGCCCATGCAGTGTCTAAAGCAGGAAAACGGCATGACTGTGTTCATGTTATGGAATACTCCTTCTGTAAGGAAGGGATAAAGAGTGAACCAGGAGTGGGTAGTGAATAAGACCAGTGCCTAGAATAGTGCCTGGAGAACAGGAGGTAGTAGGTAAATAATTGCTCAGTATGTATGGCAGCAGAGAGGCCAATTACCACGCTATTGCAGAAATCCAGGCAACAGAGAGGGTTAGCCAACCAGTGTGCATTGAGCATTGAGCATGCACTAGGATTAAGTGTCCAACCCAAATCCACAAAACTAAGAACATCTCATGTATTTATGTTGTGTGCTGAATCCAGAGTAAAGAAAAAGTTCTTAATTTTGTTTGACAAGATAGCATTTCACATCGAGCAGTTTCCTTTCATTAAGGATGTTGTACTCTTTTATTACTGAAGTCAAATTACTTCTGAGCTGGCAGTTTTGCTGATGGCTTCTGTATTTTGAAAGAATTGTTCATACATATTCTTCTTCCCATTTGGCAGTGCAGATCTCTGCTCTCATTCTTCATTTCAAGCTCAAATACATGTTGTTGTTGTTATTAGGTGCTGTCGAGTTGGCTCCGACTCATAGTGACCCTATATACAATAGAACAAAACACTGCCCAGTTGTGCACCACCATCACAATCCTTGCTATACCTGAGCCCATCCTTGCAGCCACTATGTCAATCCATCTCATTGAGGGCCTTCCCTTTTTACCAAGCCTATCTTCCTCCAGGGAATGGTCCCTTCTGACAACCTGACCAAAGTAGGTGAGACAAAGTCTGGCCATTCTCACTTCCAAGGAGCATTCCTGCTGCACTTCTTCCAGGACAGATTTGTTTGTTCTTCTGGCAGTCCAGCTTCTCCCTCTCTCTGTCTCTCT
>NW_006921720.1:6339767-6344051 GCF_000298275.1 Orycteropus afer afer
TTAGCAGTCAAGTGCCTTAGCCACTACTGGTGGGTTTGAACCACCAGCCTTCTGGTTAGCAGTCAAGTGCCTTAGCCACTATGCTACCAGAGCTCCTATATATATATATACACATATACATATATACTTTGAGTATTCTTCACCAACAGCACAACTCAAAAGCATCAACTCTTTTTTTGGTCTTCATTATTCGTTGTGCAGCTTTCATGTGAATATGAGGCAATTGAAAAGACCATGGCTTGGGTTAAGTGCATCTTAGTCTTCCAAGAGACATCTTTCTCTTAAGCACTCTAGAGAGGTCTTTTGCAGCATATTTGCTCAGTGCTATATACGTGGTCTGATTTCTTGACTGCTACTTCCATTGATGTTGATTGTGGATCTGAGTAATATGAAATCTTTGACAATTTCAATCTTTTCTCCATTTATTGTGATGCTGCTAATTGGGCCACATGTGAGGATTTTCTTTTTCTTTATGTTGAGGTGTAATCCATACTGCAGACTGTAGTCTTTAATCTTCATCAGTAAGTGCTTCAAGTCATCTTCCTTTTCAGCAAGCAAGGTTGTGTGATCTGCATATCACAGGTTGTTAATGAATATCCCTCCAATCCTAATGCCTCATTCTTCTTCACATAGTACAGCTTCTTGGATTATTTGCTCAGCATACTGATTGTATAAGTAATGGTGAAAGGATACAGCCCTGACACACTCCCTTCTTGGTTTTAAAACATGCAGTATCTCCTTGCTCTGTTTGAACGACAGCCTTCTGGTCTATGTACAGTTTCCTCATGAGCACAATTAAGTGTTCTGGAATTCCATTCTTCTCAATGTTATCCACAATTTGTTATGATCCACACAATTGCATGGAGCTCTGGTAGCATAGTGCCTAAGGCACTTGACTGCTAACCAGAAGGCTGGCGGTTCAAACCCACCAGCCACTCCTCAGAAGAAAGGTTGGGCAATTTACTTCCGTAGTGATACTACCTCAGAAATCCAAGAAGTGGTCGCTATGAGTCGGGGCCAACTCAACGGCACATGACAACAACAGCAACAATTGAATGCTTCTGCATAGTCAATAAGACACAAGTAAACATCTTTATGGTATTCTTTGCTTTGAGCCAAGATCCGTCTCACATCACCAATGATATCCCTTGTTCCACATCCTCTTCTGAATCCAGCTTGCATTTCTGGAAGTTCCTGTTGATATACTGCTACAACTGTTTTTGAATTGTCTTCAGGAAGATTTTACTTGCATGTGTTATTAATGATATTCTTCAATAATCTCCACATTCTGTGGGATCACCTTTCTTTGGGATGGGTATAGATATGGATCTCTTCCAGACTGTTGGCCAGGTAGCTGTCTTCCAAATTTCTTGGATTATTTGCTCAGCATACAGATTGGCATAGAGGAGTAAGTGCCTCCAGCACAGCATCCTTTGGTTGAGACATCTCAATGGGTATTCCATCAATTCCTGCAGCCTTGTTTTTCACCAATTCCTTCAATGCAGCTTTGACTTCTTCCTTCAGTACCATTGGTTCTTGATTATATGCCACTTGCTGAATGAACACCTGGATGAACATTGACCAATTCTTTTTGGTACAGCGACTCTGGGTATTCCTTTCATCTTCTTTTGATGTTTCTTGCATCATTCAATATTTTACCCATCAAATCTTTCAATATTTCAAGTTGAGGTCTGAATTTTTTCTTCAGTTCCTTCAGTTTGAGAAATGCCAAGCATGTTCTTCCCTTCTGGTTTTCTAACTCCAAATATTTGCACATTTCATTATAGTAATTGACTTTTTCTTCTCTAGCTACTCTTTGAAATCTTCTGTTTAGTTTTTTTTTTTTTTTTTCTTGTCATTTCTTTCACTAGCTAATCTCTGTTCAAGAGCAAGTTTTAGAATCTCTTCTGGCATCCATATTGGTCTTTACTTCCTTTCTTGTTTTTTTTTAATGATCTTTTGGTTTCTTTGTGTATGATGTTCTTGATATTGTCCCACAATTAGTCTGGTTTTCCATCATTGGTGTTCAATGCATCAAATCTGTTCTTCAGATGGTCTCTAAATTCAGGTGGGATATAATCAAGGTCATATTTTGGCTCTTGTGTACTTGTTTTAATTGTCTTCAGTTTCAACTTGAACTTGAATATGAGCAGTTGATAGTCTTTTCCACAGTCAGCTCCTGATCTTGTTTTGACTAAATATATTGAGCTTCTCCATCACCTCTTTCCACAGATGTAGTTAATCTGATTTCTGTATACTCCATCTGGCAAAGTCCACATGTCTAGCCATCATTTATGTTGTCGGGGGGGAAAAAAAAAAAAAGGTATTTACAATGAATAAGTTATTGGTCTTGCAAAATCCTATCATACAATTTCCAGAGACATTTCTGTCACCAAAGCCATATTTTCCAACTACTTGTGATTATTCTTTGTTTCCAACATTTGCATTCCAGTCACCAGTAATAATCAACACATCTTGATCGCATGTTTGGTCAATTTCACACTGCAGAAGTTGGTAAAAAAAATCTTCAATTTCCTCATCTTTGGCTTTGGTGGTTGGTGTGTAAATTTGAATAATGGTAGTATTAACTGGTGTTCCTTGTTGGTGTATGGATATTTTCCTATCTCTGACAGCATTGTACTTCAGGATAGATCTTGAAACATTCTTTGTGGTGATGAATGCCACACCATTCCTCTTCAGTTTGTCATTCCCAGCATAGTAGATCATTATGGTTATCTGTTTCAAAATGCCAAAACCAGCCCATTTCAGCTCACTGATGCCGAGAATGTCAATCGTTATGTATTCCATTTCATTTTTGACAACTTCCAATTTTTCTAGATTCATACTTCATACATTCCATGTTCCAATTATTAATGGATGTTTGCAACCATTTCTTCCCATTTTGAGTCATGCTACATCAGCAAATGGAAAGTCCTGAAAGCTTTACTCCACCATGTCACTAAGGCTGACTCTACTCTGTGGATGCAGCTCTTCCCCATTTTGAGTGCCTTCTGACCTGAGGGGCTCATCTTCTGGCACTATATCAGACAATGTTTCAGGGCTATTCATAAAGTTTTCCAGTAATGTATCAGGCAGTATTTTCCTGCTATTCATAAAGTTTTCGTTGGCCAATTGTTTGAGAAGTGGGTGGCCCCTTCTTTCTTCCAAGTCTGTCTTAGTCTGGAAACTCCACTGAAACCTGTCCACCATGGGTGACCCTGCTGTATTTGAAATACTGGTGGTGTAGCCTCCAGCCTCACAGCAACATGCAAACCACCCCAGCATGACAAACTGACAGATGAGTTGTGGTTCAAATACATAAGCTTTCTAATTAGTAAAGTCTAAAAGAGATAAGCTTGGAGAACAAACATGCAAATGTAAGCAGATGCACACCTAGTGAATTATTGCAGAAGGTTTCTATTAATTGATGAGATTATCATCCCAAATGTTGACAAATTGAGTTTGGATAGGATCCAAAACACTTACCATCACTGAAAATAGTTAATTACTTGGAAGGAGTTGTATGTTGCCAGCAACACACGACTGTGTGTGACAAAGACTTAATGGGTTTATGAATCAGTAGTTAATTCATAATAAGCATTATTGGATTAGATCTGCTTAATGAATTTATAGACATTTCCAATAGAGAACAAAGCTGTTGCCTTGTTAATGGACAGTCTTTCTTGCTTAGTTTCAGAGGTCATTGTGATTCCCCACCCAGCACTGGCGGCAACTGTTTTCCTTTTTGCTGCATTTATCAGAGAGGTTATAGCCTCAAGCAATGCAAAATGCTCAGGATTTGTCATCCATAATGATTTGGCTTTAAATTCAAGTCATGGAACACTTCTGCTGGGTGACAGTGTACAAGTTGTCAAAGTTTTCTGAGTCTGAAGATCTCCTATCGTATAATAATCACAACTTCAAAGGAATGCTGAGGGGTTTAATTAGATTGTTTATGCTAAAAAGTATAGCATAATGCCAGACACATAGAAGGAGGTTAATAAAAGTTATGTAACATAGACCTTCATGATTATTACGTCAAATAAAAAAGCACTCCCAAGATATCTCTGTCATATTTAGTTAGGCTAAAAATATTTTTTAAATAGGATAAATATAAAATAGGTTAAAGATAACCAAACTGGTGTTATTTGAGTTCTGTCTACATAGAAGACTTCATTTAATTCTTTTTTTTTTTTAATTTTATTTTGATTTGGGTGAAGATTTACAGAGTAAATTCACTTTTCATACAGCAGTTCACATATACTTTGTCTCATGTCATTGACC
>NW_006921720.1:6345291-6345832 GCF_000298275.1 Orycteropus afer afer
TGTATGTACCATAGTTTGGTTATCCATTCCTCAGTTGATTCATTTAATTCTTTAAAAATGAAATCGATACCTACTACTGCATTTTTCATTCACAGTATCTACATGAACCTTAATTTAGATAAAGATACTAACTTGAAATGTTTGATGTATTAGTTGCAATCTGAAATTCCAGGTATGGAATTTGTTTCTCACCAGCTGTAGATTTTAGATTTTAATTAATGGTATTGTTGATGCTGACCAACTCTAAGAAGCTATCAAGCTAATCCCTATGGCAAAATTATAAAAATTCAGACCTGAAATAGATCTTCAAGGCCACCTAGATCATCATGAAAGTTTAGAGTAATACATGGCACCATGTTAATTATTTCCTCGAACAGTTGTTTCCATTGCATATCCTGAGAAGGAGTCTATGAAATGGGGTCCCCTATGTATTTTCTATGTTGTTGTTGTTGTTGTTGTTATGTGCTGTCGAGTCAAACCCGACTCATAGCGACCCCTCCTTGGGTTTTCGAGGCAGTATCACTACGGAAGTAGGATTGCC
>NW_006921720.1:6346917-6391585 GCF_000298275.1 Orycteropus afer afer
CTATGAGTCGGGGCCGACTCCACGGCATATAATAACAACAACAGCTATCCACTGACTCCATGGTTCAGGGGCTCTTTTTTTCCCCAATTTAAGTGAAAAAAATGTAAATTTAAAGCACAGTAAACACAGATAAAATAAAACTGGAAAACTCCCGTTGCTATGATAAAAGAAGCATCAAGACCCTAAACAGCTAAAGGATCAATCTTTGTTTCTTTGCCAGGGAGTGTTCTATGAGGCTATGCCGCAGGCAGGCTTTCCAGACAGCAGTGGTGGCCCGGGGAGAGCCATTGGCCAAGTGTCTACACTCAGGCCTCAAGCCAAACTTGGGCAGTTATATATTTATATACCTGCCTCAGAGATGGGGAAGCCTTACAAAACTGCAAGCTCAGCAAGTCTCCTAGTCAAAGGAGACATGTAAAACCCAGACCAAATAAACATTCCTGGCTCCTCTCTTCCTCCCTTTTCTCCCGACTCCTTAGAAATGTTACCTTTTCTGTGGCTCTGCATTTTCAGAAAAAAAAGATGTGGGGAGGAAAGTTACAAGAATGATACAAGAACAAGAAAATAGAACCTATTAATTTTAAAAAGGTGAAAGGGAGTTGAGGTTATTTAATCAAGAGAAGAGATGCCAAAGGAACAGCTTAATAATGGCTTTTAGCAAAAAAAAAAAAAAATGTGTTGCAGTGAAAATGTAGATCAGCTTTTTTTCTCACTGAGACAAAATAAGGAGAAGTAGCCAGAGTTGGAAGCAAGATATATTTAGGTTAGACATGAGGAAGGACTTCTCAGTTATAAGGAGTGTCTATTCTAATTATATGGGGTATATAGCTTGGTTGCTTAAGGAACTGTGTGGCTTCAAGGGTGTTTTGCCTCTTATTTTGAAAAGATTACTGATTCTTTCCTCTCAAATAAGAAGATCTGCATTTTTTGCTCATTTTTTTAAAAAATGACCATGAAGAATTATAAAAATTGATCAAGTGGCTGCTAAATTAAGTAATTTTTATGAACCACCCCAAAATAAGCACTTATTAAATCTTCCTGAAAAAAATGCAGATTCTATCTTAAGGATTTAAATTTTAGAAACAATTATTTTTAATAAGAAATGTGTGCATCTAGTCTAAGGACTTCAAGATTTAAAGGATAGTAGGCATTTTCCTGTGTGATGTGTGTGCCTCACCTTGTACACACACAGACACACATTCACAAACAGGAATGTTGACTAAATTTTAAAATGCTATCAAAAATCTCCAACCTTTAAAAAAATAACAATTCACTATACTACTGTTCTTATATTCAGCCTTGTCTAATCACATATGTAAGGTCCTATTTGAAAATTAACACATAAAAATAAATCTGCCTTGAAATATAAAACCTATGAAATGCATAGACTTTTTTAAAAATCCTAATCGTACCAAAGTTCTCACAGAAACCAATACGTGCAGGGAAATTCAAGTGCAAACAGAGCCCCACACATGAATTTGCTAATTGAATCCTCCCTTAGACTGTGGATATTAGGTGGCTTTGGATTTTATCCCTGACATATGATCCTGGAGAACTGGAACATAGCTATAGAATTGGTGTTTTGAAGAAAAGTAATTTTTTTAAATGTTAAATTATCAAAACTGAGCTCTTTTACACGACTGTGAAAACCACAGTGGCAGCACAGTTGTTGGTAGTTTCTATGGCAGCAATTTCTCATTTGTGTCTTTACTCAGACACTTCATTACTTACACAGGATTAGTAATGGGTATTAATTCCCAATACAAAGCAAAGAGGAAACAATTCTGCTTTCACCATAAGCATTACATGGCCATAACCCAGTAATTCTCAGATGTTGTGCCTGCTTGAAATACTTGAGATGTAGATGATATTAGCTTATATTCCCTTAAACCCTTCAGGAGGACCAGGAGAAAATCTAAGTAAGCCAGAGGGGGATAAAAAAACAGAGATTAGGCTGAATGTAAGTAGGAAAGTGACTATCATGAGAGACCAGTTCATATAATTAGCTCACTCTTCTTTACTCACAGTTGTGCGATACCATTCCTTCCTAATCACTATCTCAGAGGAACAGAATGTTTGCATTCAGCTTGATTGTTCCATGCGTAGAGTTTACCAATAAACTTCTCAAATCTGAAAGGGAAGGCATTTCCCCCATTTCTCAATCCTGCCAACGTGGAAGTGAGTTTTTCCCCTTCATCCCCGTAACCTTCAGTAAATTCAGAGTTTTCCTACATAACCACAGTCTTCTGAAATATTTAATAATTTTGCATTTATTTACCCAGAAAAAGGTTGACCTTTATGTTCTACAAACTTATTAGATAACAATAACATATTTAGGAGTAGATTAAAAAAATGTTCTAGCTTTATTTTATTTAAGCTTGAAAATAAAAGGGAGACATCCCTAACCTCTCAATACCCTCATTGCTCATGTATGTATTGAGCTTTTCTCAGTACAGTTGGCCAGTTCTAATGGTAAACCAGTGGCTGCCAAGGGACAGAAGAAATGGAGCCGCTCACTGGGTCCCAGAGAGTGTGCCTTTCCCGGGCATCTGAGAGTGAAAGTGGCATTCCAAGACACGCTGGAGAACCCCACAGGGGCTGGAAAGGCTGGCGATTTAGAGAAAGGGGCACACAGGAACATCCCATTGTGGTTCAGTTGAGAGAAAATTATTCTTATTAGTTGCTATCAAGTAGGGTCCCAGTCATAGCAGCCCCATGTACAATAGAACAAAACACTGCCTGGTCCTAGGCCATCTTCAGGAGTCCTGGTGGTGCAGTGGTTAAAATGCTTGTTTGCTAACTGAACAGTGCCATATTATTGGTATTCTCAAATCTGTATGACAACCAGCATTTTGAGTGCTTCCTACCTAAGAGGCTCTTCTTCCACCACTATAATGGACAATATTCTAGTATGATCTATAGGGTTTTCATTTGCTGATTTTCAGAAGTAGATCACTAGGCTGTTCTTCCTAGTCTGTCTAAGTCCGGAAGCTCCACTGAAACCTGTCCTACCATGGGTGACTAACTGGTATTTGAAATACTGGAAACATAGATAGCTTCCAGCATCATAGCAACATGCAATCCACTATAATACAACATACTAGTAGACAGGTAGTGGTGAAGAGAATCCAGACCCTCTATTTCCTGGACCATGTGTGCCTCTGGAAATAATGTTTCCCAATGCAGAAGAATGTGTCTGAGCTTCCTCCTCAAGTGTGGGAAATTTCACCTTCTACAGTCACTTACAGAGCAGATTTGAGAGGTGCTAGGCAGATACTCAGCCACAGACACTTTATATTTCTATGTGAATGTTAATTTCTTTGTCATCTACCTGCACCATGAACATATTCCCTGGCCATGGAAGAAGTAGGTTTTAATGTTCTGGTACATTCACAAGAATGAATTTTCTGTCTGGGAAGAGAGGCTAGGCAACACCAGAGAAGCCCAGGGCATTTAAGGAAGAGCTGGTATAAAAAGATGGCAATGAGGGGACAGTCTTCAAAATTGCCTCACAGTCTTACCAGGGCCACCTCTGCAGCTGCTTATCTCCCACAGCGTGTGCCAGAAATAAATTAGAGTGAGTAAAGCTTGAGAAAGCATGAGGCTAGGGGAAAAATATCAGTACTTATTACATCTTTAACTTTTCCTTTTATGCTGTAAATTTGAAATATTTTTAAAAGAATGAATATAATAGGACTAAGAAACATGAAAAATGCTTTTTGTTAAACTGGGAACGTCAAGGACCTGCAGAGAACTTATTCTGGTACGAATTCTGTGAGATTTAAAAGAGCTCTATTTCCATAAAGTGTTTTGCCCTGGAAAGGAAGGATGTGCCTAAGAAGCCAGCTGCCTACCCATTCTCCACCTCCTCCCCCTACCCCCACCTCTCAGCTTAAAATTCTTGACACTGTCAAAAGATGTTCCTCCAAAAGGAAAAATAGTAACAGGAAAATCCATCTATTTATTTAAAAAAAAACAAAAACCACTGCCGTTGAGTTGGATCCAACTCATAGCCACCCCTCCTTGGGTTTCCAAGGCAGTATCACTACAGAAGGAGCTCTGGTAGCATAGTGCCTAAGGCACTTGACTGCTAACCAGAAGGCTGGAGGTTCAAACCCACTCCTTGAAAGGAAAGTTGGGCAATCAACTTCCATAGTGATACTGCCTCGGCAACCCAAGAGGGGTCGCTATGAGTCAGGGCCAACTCAACAGCACATAGCAACAACACAACAACATCACTACGGAAGCAGATTGCCCAATCTTCCTTCTGAGGTGTGGCTGGTGGGTTTGAACCACCAGCCTTCTGGTTAGCAGTCAGATGCCTTAGGCACTATGCCACCAGAGCTCCCCCATCCATTTATAGCATACTGAATAATATCATTGATACATAACTAGCAGTTCACTCAAGACATATCAGAGATAGCAGCCCACATTTTACATTAAGATTGTTGGTTACATATGTGAGCAGTAGTGAGGAGAAGGACAGTAAATGAGCCCCCAACAGAACCCTCAGACATCTTCTTTTTTGATTCCTGACTTAAAGGGTCACAGTCAGAGACAACTTTTAATTATTTTTGTTCCCTAAAGAGTTATGAAAACTGAAGAAATCATGGTTTTACTATTCAACGATTTCATCTCATAATTTACCATTTTAGAGTATAATCCTTTGAAATGTGGCAACCATTTTCTGAAAAACTTCCAATTCTTTATAACCTATGAACATATATTTATTTTTATTTGATATTTATCAGGAATAGATAAATCCATTTTTGAAAATTATTTTCCGTAAAATGTTGTTGTTGTTCCTGTAGTTGCTATCGAGTTGGCTCCCACTCGTGACAACCCCATGTACAAAATTTTGCTCTGTCTTGCACCATCTTCATGATCACGGTATACCTGAGTCCATTGTTACTGTGTGTTTTGAGTGCCTTCCAGCTTAGGGGGCTCATGTTTTAGCACTACACTGAAAATATTCTGTTGTGGTCCATTGAGTTTTCTTTGGCTGATTTTTGGAAACACATCCCCAGGCTCTTCATCCTAGTCTGTCTTAGTCTGGAAGTTCTGCCAAAACATGTCCACCATGAGTAACCCTGCTGATGTTTGAAATACCGATAGCATATTTTCCAGCATCATAGCATCACACAGGCCACCACAGTGCAACAAACTGTCAGATGGATGTTAACTGACAGGAAGGAAATAAAACATTACAACCTCTTAATAAAGAGAGTAGTTTTAATGATTTTTTTCGGAAAGACATATAAACGAATACATCCAACATTCTAGATATTTATGTAGAAGTTGGGACTAGTTTTTATGTAGCACCCTGTGATCAGGTAGGAAGGAACCAGTGGCAGAATATCATTTACACAGAGCTTTGGAAATCTAAATGCATTCCCAAGTGGAACTCATCAATCTAAATCTGTCAATTCAGTAAAGATGTTTATAAAATTCAGTCAAAACTGCAGTCAAGCGTCTGAATCTATTAATTGAATATGTTATTCCTCAACTAGTTGTTTGTGAATCTGGTAATTATGTCCCTTTGTTGCTGTTATTGTTGTTATATGCCGTCAAGTCGGACCCAACCCACAGAGACCCCTTCTTGGGTTTCCAAGGCAGTGTCACTACGGAAGTAGATTGCCCAACCTTCCTTCTGAGGAGTGGCTGGTGGATTTGAACCGCCAGACTTCTGGTTAGCAGTCAAGTGCCTTAGGCACTATGCTACCAGAGCTCCTAATGTTCCTAGTAAGCCAAAATTGCCAGAATAGGTTCACAAATAATCACTCCTTTATACATTCTACCATATTTTAACTTGAGTACCTACTATCTGACAGTTGCTCTTCTAGCCATGTTTGAGGCAATTTTCAGTGCCTTGACACATGAAACTTGTAGGAGATATAGAATGAAAATAAATATTCTAATAAACATATCATTAGAACTCACGGTAAGTGAGTACAGCTGTACCTTGTAGATATTGTGGGTTCGGTTCCAGACCACTGCAATAAAGCAGATATCACAATACAGAAAGTCACATGAATTGTTTAGTTTCCCAGTGCATGTAAAAGTGATGTTTACACTATACTGTGGTCTATTAAGTAAGCAATAGCATTACAGAAAAGTTTGAAATATTGTGTTTTCATTGAGAGCATGCAGGGACAAATGATGAGTTTCAACAAGTTTCCTGTTGCCATGGCAACTTATCTTTTTAGTTCAACAAATCATTTTTCTATTTGATAAATGTTTGGGTACTCAAGATTCAGAGCCATTATTTTAAAAAATAAAAATTAAAGTCTCACAAAATAATGACAGAAGGAATTAAATTTTATAAAACCAGCAAACTTTGATCCCACAGGAGGAAAATTTATAGTAGTTTCAGTATTTAGTGGTTCTGTATTAGCCTCTTGGAAATGCTGAAAATTTTACAATCAGAATTCTGTAGTTTTAATATGTGATAAATATCTTTGGGCTAAGTCACATTGAGCTCCTCAAATATTTCAACTATGACAAGCTTAAATTTTTTTTAGAAAATATGACTTGTTCATATCTCATTTTGAAAAGCCGTCTGATTTGTTTTTACTGTAAATCAGAGAAGCCAGTCATCTCTTATATTATGATAAATTGTTTTTGTTATATGTTCTCCCACAACTCTGGAGATCTTAGTTGTTGTTGTTATATGCCGTCGAGTCGGACCTGACTCATAGCGACCCCTCCTTGGGTTTCCGAGGCAGTATCACTACGGAAGTAGATTGCCCCATCTTCCTTCTGAGATCTTAGAGATGTCTGCAAACAAAGGCTTTTAACCCAATGAAAATGACAATGATACTAACACAATGAGAATTCAAGTAAAATCAGTATCTCAGGATCGTTTTAGTCTAGAGAAATGAGAAAATAGAGTAGATAGGTAGGAGAATCTGTCTAATGTGTTCCTACTGGAAAAGAAAATATTAAGGATCATGATATAAACAGTATGAATGTCAACTCAACAATACTCTTTTTTTTAATATTGCATACATCATTGCTTTCATTAATTGAATTTTCTAAGATTACATTGCATTTATCATTTTCTACTATTTTAATCAAGCATTAATTAACATACATTAATAGGTGACCAGGACAAGTGTTTTTTCACCTTGCATATTTTCTAAATAGTAATTCTGAACTCACAGATCTCTAGGCACTATTCTTGATCATAGCAGTTGTTCAGCAAAAACTGGTTCCCATTACTGTACCTAACGCCTTCACTGGAGAAAGAAATAACATGACCCTTGGAAAACTTGGGACAGGGAATAAATATATGAAAAAGAGGAAGCATAAAAAAATGACATGTTAAAAAAAAAACAACTGTACTGCTTAAACCAAATCAAACTCACTGCCATCGAGTCCATTCTGACTCATAGTGACCCCATGGGGTTCCCAAGACTGTAATCTTTACGAAAGCAGACTGCCCCATCTTTCTTCCATGTAATGGCTGATGGGTTTGAACCACCAACCTTTTGGTTAGCACCCAAATGCCTTAAACCACTACACCACCAGAGCTCCTTGTACTGCTTAAGAACTCTTCAAACAACAAAATGGTTCTTTTTGACTGCTAACCAGAAGGCTGGTGGTTCAAATCCACCAGCCACTCTTCAGAAGGAAGACTGGGCAATCTACTTGTGTAGAAATACTGCCTAAGAAGCCCAAGGAGGGGTCACTATGAGTCAGATCCGACTAGATGGCAGTGGGTTAGTGTTAAGTAGACCTATAAGTGCTCCTGAAAAGAAACTGATGACTTCAGTTAATCTCTTTCATCACAAATCCTCATGTACATACAGATTGTGAAGTTCTTGGTTTGTATTATTCTAATTTCACAGGCTAAAATTAGAATTACAACTTTGCATTTAGCCAATTATACTTGACAAATACTTTATTGGATATTACATTGACTTTACAAAAAAGAATATTTCAAAATATGCCCAAATATGCTGTTGAAAGTGCCCTTTACAAAAAACTGAGGAATCATGGTGATGCCTCACATTGTGTTTCATGATTACTCTTTGGGATACATTTATATTAGTATCTTTTCTACATATGAAAAATCTTAGACTTCAAAATTTTTCTATTAACATTTTAGCAATCCCCATAAAGTCTTAAAGAATATTCATCCAAATTAATTTTAATATGAGGGAATGTAATAGATACATAGGTAACAGAAAGGAAGGAGGTGAGAAGCAAAGTATAGGTATATAGTAGTCTCTTAAATAACTGTCCATGAAAAAAAGTAATTCTTCACCTAGTTTCTATGGAAATTAGAGTAAATGGCTAATATACCCAACACAATTTCCTATACTGCTGATGCCAATAAGCTTTTGATCTTTTATTCATTAATTTCTTCATTCAATCAACAAAAATTTATTAAGCATTCTGTGCCAGGCATTTTGCTAAGTATTGACAATATAAAGATAAACCAGACTTGGTCTTTGTAATGTAATACTCACAAAGCATCTTGAAGCTAGCTGTCAATCCTGGGTCATGTGTAGAGGAGTATAGAGGATTATTATGATTATATAATTAATTAGTTATATAAATACTGTAAAGCCCTAAACAGTAAGTATTGTGGAAGGATACAACTTTGACACACACTTTTCCCGGTTTTAAACTATGTCATATTCCCTTGTTCTATTTGAACCACTGCCTCTTAATCTAGGTAAAGGTTCCCCACAATTACAATCAAGTATTCTGGAATTACCATTCTTCACAATGGTATCCTTAATTTGCTATCATCCACAAAGGCAAATACTTTTGTGGAGTCAATAAAATATTGATATCTTTCTGGCATTTGCTGTTCTCAGTCAAGATACATCTGATATCAGCAATGATATCCCTTGTTCACATCTTCTTCTTAATCTGGCTTCAATTTCTGGCAGTTCCCTACTGATGTACTCCTGCAACTGTTTTTGAATTATCTTCAGTAAAATTTCACTTGCACGTGGTATTAATGATATTGTTCAATAATTTCCTCATTCTGTTGGATAACCTTTCTTTGGAATGGGCATAAATATAGATCTCTTCAGATAGTTGCCTACATAGCTGTTTTCCAACTCTCTTAGCATAGTCAATGAGTGATTCCAATGTTGTATCCATTTGTTGAAACATCTCATTTAATTTTCATTAATTCTTGGAGGCTAGTTTTTCACCAAAGCTTTCAGAGAAGCCTTGGACTTCTTCCTTTAGTATTATCAATCTTGATCGTATGCTACCTCCAGAAATGGTTGATTGTCAGCCAATTCTTTTGGTAGAGTGGCTGTGTGTGTTTCTTCTGTCTTCATTTGCTACTTCCTGCATTATTCATATTTTGCCATAGAATCGTTAAATACTGCAAATCAAGGTTTGATTTTTTTTCTTCAGTTTTTTCAGCTTGAGAAATGCCAAATGTGTTCTTCCTTTTGGGTTATATCCATTCACCATGCTTATTCAGTCTGTGTGCCAAGCAAATAATATGAGAAGCTGGACTATATGAAGAACAGGGCATCAGGATTGGAGGAAGACTCATTAACAACCTGTGACATGCACATGACACAGCCTTACTTGTGGAAAGTGAAAAAGAATTGAAGTACTTACTGCTGAAAATCAGACTACAGCCTTCAGTATGGATTACACTTCAATATAAAGAAAACAAAAATCCTCACAACTTGACCAATAAACATCATGATAAATGGTGAAAAGATTGACATTGTCAAGGATTTCATTTTACTTGGATCCACAATCAATGCCTATGGAAGCAGCAGTCAAGAAATTAAATGGCATATTGTATTGGGCAAATCTACTGCAAAAAGACCTCTGTAAAGTATCAAAAAGCAGAGATGTCACTTTAAGGATAAAGGTGGCCTGACTCAAGCTATAACCTTTGTAATTGCCTCATATGTATGTGAAGGCTGCACAATGAATAAGAAAGACTGAAAAATATTGACGCTTTTGAATTATGATGTTGATGAAGAACATTAAATATATCATGGACTGCCAGAAGAATGAATAAATCTGTCTTGGAAGTACAGCCAGAATGTTTCTTAGAAGCAAGGGTGATGAGACTTCGTCTCACATGCTTTGGAGATGTTATTAGGAGTGACCAGTTCCTAGTGAAGGACATCATGCTTAGTAAAGTAGAAGGTCAGAGAAAAAAAGAAAGACCTTCAACGAGGTAGATTGACATAGTGGCTACAACAGTGGACTCAAATGTAACAGAGATTGTGAGGATGATGCGAGAGTGGGAAGTGTTTTGTTCTGTCGTACGTAGGGTCATTATGAGTCAGAAACAACTCAATGGCACCTAACAAAAACAAACCTCATAAATGCTGACTATAACTGAGGCTACTTAGCTAGTGGTAAAGCCACAAACAAGTCCCTTAACTTCTTAATGAATTTAAAATTTAAAATGTGGTGCTGAAACTAAGAACTATTCTGTATTTATAGAATTGAGCTGAGTGACCATTGGTCAAATGCCTCATTGATGTGGATGAGGAGAGGACAGATGAAAACTTGTCTAGCTAATGAAAGGAGAAGGAAAATAATGATCTGTGAAATAAGACCAAGTGGGCAGTATGAACTGTCCAAGCTTCCTACAATCTCCCACACATATGAAGTGCCAGAAAATGCACTTTCAGTTGACTGGGAACAAAGAAATACTTAGAATAATCTCTTATCCATTAAAACCCTTAATATAGTAATTAATAACTTTATCTTTTGGAATTACAAACTGGTCCCAGGTGCTTCATATGGTTTTAAACTGCAAAGCTGTCGATATACAAACCTTCAGTTTTGACAAATGGATTACATAGAATACATTACATTGAACCAGAAATTTAGTATAAGGTAGAGGATAATGGCGTATGGTAAGAATATACAAAATCCAGGACATTAAAAATGTTCATTTTATCCAGAATCATTTAAAATGCATATAATTAGTAAAATATAATTGTTGACAAAATTAATAAAGAATATCAAGAAAACCATTTAATAGATGTAAATATCAGAGACAGACTTGAGATAGGAAATATTAAGGTAAGTAAGGTAGGTACTACATTTTATTCATTTATTTTTTTTATTATTTAGATGAAATCTGTGTGATTAAACTTATTTTCTTTTTGCCATTATTACCAGAAAGTTTATAAGATTTGATGCTCAACCATAACTATTTGCTTTTGCCTCCTTTTCTTAGATTTGATATTTTTTATTCTATGTCTGTCTCATTATTGTATGAATGCACATTTTATAAAATTTCTTAAGACATCTTTGCAAAAAGATGGTGTATAATAAGAAAAAATATGTATGTTTATATCACAGAGTTGAACAAAGTTTCTTACATTGAATAGGAGCTTAGTATACTTTTGCTGCATTAACATTAATTAATTGGTGATATCATTCATATCTAAAGTAAGTAAAGAGAAAAACATACCAACCAATTTCAAGTTCATCTTGGAAAAGCAACTATGATGTATTTTTAACCTTAAAATATATAAAAAGAAATTTTTCTTTATGTAAAACATATCAGTTAAATCCACAAAGACTGATATTTGATTGGTTTTTGTGTATTTTAGCCAGTCTTGACTTACTAAATTATCTTGAAAACTAACAGAGCACTTGAGCCATGTTTGCTGTTATCTAAGTAATAAACCATGAGGTTTTAACTAATTTTTTTGAGGTCATTAATATAATGAGGTTAATCACTTTAGTTAAGACATGAGCATTTACAAAAAAAACCTGTGCCAATGGTCCTTGAAATAAGGTTAAATAGATTCAATTTATGTTAAACTTTAATTAGCCATATGTATTACTACGTGATAGTGTTCATGCATATGTTGCTTATATTAATTGCCTTCATAAGTTAATTACTGCAACACACTTTGGCTTCTGTTCATTTGAAACTTAACAAATGTTCACACCAGCTGTGGAAGTGATTGAAGGCAATAAATGAATGAGTAAACCATTGGTTTACTTGTTTAAATTAAATCTGCTACCTCAAGCTGTCCTGTGTCTTAATACATTAGAAAAGACAAGTGGGAATTGATGATCTTGTAATTCCAATTTTAATCACTCTTTAGTTACACTTGTTTAAGTAATAGAGTCATTGAACCTTTTCACATTTGTTTGCTAACCTCTGCTCTCTCTAAAGTCATCACTGACTGTGGTTTACTTTTATTGTATCAGAATTGATCTGTTTCACACAATCAGACATATGCGTAGTGTTTGTTCAGAAGTGTACAGACTATGCCCTGCTTGATGTTTTTTATGGCCCACTTTTAGTTGAATACTAAAGTTCATGCTTACAGAAATGATTCAAATAGAAAAAATGACAGTTTTTAAAGTAATAATGTTGTTGTTGTTTGCCATCGAGTCGGCCCCGACTCATAGCGACTCCTCCTTAGGTTTCCGAGGCAGTATCACTACGGAAGTAGGAATGCCCAACCTTCCTTCCGAGGAGTGGCTGGTGGCCTTGAAACGCCAGCCTTCTGGTTAGCAGTCAAGTGCTTTAGGCACTGTGCTACCAGAGCTCCTAAAGTAATACTACTTGTCTTTTATTAAAACAAAAGTCTACTTTTTATTACATCAACTTTCTCCTCCCTAACCCAAAAATCTATAGCATGTTTGCCAATATAGTGTGATAAGAAGTTACTACTGGAATATCTCATATGAAAAACTATATATTCTTAGGTAGTATTTGAATCACATTTGTTAGCAATCGAATTTCAGGAAGTTCGGTTAAACATAGTGAATGGAACAAATGCCTTAGGGTCTGATCTCATGCTGAAGCCCCTATAGAATGAATATAAAGAGTTTTTTAAAAGACTCTAATCACTGGGAAACTAAAAGAAAGAACACAAACAATAATACTAGAAAGCATATGGAGAAGTGGAAACTGACTTAGCACAACCTAAAAAGTTAAATTCTAACTCAGCAGCTGGGAGAGTCAAGGAACAACTTGATTTATAATGCAGACCAAAAGGCACCAAGTACCATTGGAAGTGGAAGTGAAGGAAGGTTAAAACAGAAGGTTTCTTGTAAGTTTGTTTAGAGGCATTTAGACCCTAGAGTGCCACATCCCACACAATCAGGTGATTGACCCTCCTACACCCTGACAAAAATTAGAGATGCATTCTCTGGAGAGGCTGCAACAGGGAACTCCCAGACTGGGGTCCCCAGGCCCAGTTGAGGGAGGAATACGGCACTAAAAACAGAGAAGTAAAGTGAAAGTTGATGCATGAAGAGTAAACTCTCTCCCACCTAACTCCCAGAACATTGGCCAAGATGATTAAAACCTCCAGGCACTAGAAGAACCTTCTCTGGGGAATCCCTATAACCTAAGAGCAAAGACATGACTCCATAGAAATGAGGCATGAAAAGACCCACCCAGATTACCCAACACAAGATCACAGAGCTCCCAGTCATCTTTTTATCTCCTTAGTCTGATGAATGGTTAGCCAAGGGGAGCATTCAATATGAAAGACAGAGACCATGCCAACAAAGAACTACTAAATTACTATTTTTGAGAAACAGAGATTGTGAAAGGAAAAGACAATTTAAAACATTACCACTCACGTATTGAGAGACATAAAAGAAACAATCCTGAAATAAGATGTTTATTCTATATGTAAAATTACCATTTGGGGGAATTAAAAATTAAATGTATGATAGCATAAATAGAAAAATTAATAAAGTTACAGATAAAGTTGAAGAAATCTCTCCAAAGATAGAAGAGGAAAAAAAACAAATGAAATTTAAAAAGAGGACAAGAAAATCAGTGAGGTGGTCTAAAAGGTTCAACATAGCAACAATGGTGAGGAAAGCACAGGCCCGGGCAACATTCTGTTTTGTTATATATTAGGTCACTGTGAGTGGGAGCCAACTTGACAGTACCTTACAACAATTCCAAAAGATGGAACATTCAAATAATAATAATTTCAGGAATAAAAAAGAGCAAGGAGGATATCCTAAAGCATTAATTCAAGAATTTTTTCAGAATTGACACATATGATTTTCCAGATTTAAAGGATCTCCCATGTAGCAGTCAAACCAAAAATCAAACCCACTGCCACTGAGTTCATTCCAACTCATCGCGACCCTGTACAACAGTGCAGAACTGCCCCATAGGTTTTCCAAGGGTGTCAATCTCTACAGAAGCAGATTGCCACATCTTTCTCCCACGGAGTGGCTGGTGAATTTGAACTGATGACCCTTCAGTTAGCAGCCAAGTCTTTTTAAACATGCGCCACCAGGGCTCCTCTATGTAGCAGTACAGTGTGTGAAAGCAGACACACAGCAAAACAGATAATCATCAAATTCAGGATACTGAAGATAAGGAGAAAAGTCTTATAAACTTTTATAGAGGATGTACCAGCTTCATACACATAATAAAAGAACAAAATGATACCAGTTCCATTGGTCCTTAGTCTGCATTATAAATCAGGTTGCTTCTTGGCTTTCCCAGATGCTGACTTGGAATTTAACTTATTAAGTTCTGCCAAGTCAGTTACCACTTGTCCATGTGCTTTCCAGAATTGTTGTTTGTGTTCTTTCTTTTATTTTCTGCATCCTAGTGATTTCAAAAAACCAAACTCACTGCCATCGAGTCGATTCTGACTCATAGCGGCTCTCTTTAGGTTTCTGAGGTGGTAAATCTTTACAAAAGTAGGTTGCCCAGTCTTCCTTCCACTGAGCGGCTGGTGGGTTTGAACCAGCAGCCTTCTGGTTAGCAGTCAAGTGCCTTAGGCACTATGCTACCAGAGCCCCTTGTGATAGTGATTAGGGCCTCCTAAAAAAAAAAACTCTTTATGCTTATTTTATTGGTGCTTCAGAAGGGGAGGGCGAACCCTGATGCAGGTGTTCAATCCACCATCTTTAACCATATGTCCTGAAATTTGATTCTTAACAAAGGTAAGTCATACCAACCCTAACACATGATTTCTCAGCACAGCACCTAAAACTAGAAAACAATAAAGCAATGCCTTCAAGATTTTAGGGAAAAAATAAGTTGACTGTTGGGAAAAAAAAAAAAAAAAACTCACTGCCATCAAGTCGGATCCGACTCACAGAGACCCCTCCTTGGTTTTCCAACGCAGTATCACTACGGAAGTAGATTGCAAGAAGGTTTCTTGTAAGTTTGTTTAGAGGCATTTAGACCCTAGAGTGCCACATCCCACACTCTTCCTTTGGAGGAATGGCTGGTGGGTTTGAACCACCAGCCTTCTGGTTAGCAGTCAAGTCCCTTAGGCACTATGCTACCAGAGCTCCCACCAAGGCAGTCTCTCTACGGAAGTAGATTGCCCAACTTTCCTCAGAAAGAACCACCAGCCTTCTGGTTAGCAGTCAAATGCCTTAGGCACAACACCACCCGAGCTCCCCACCAAACAAAGGGAGTAGAATATATGTGATCCAGGGAATAGAGTGTCCAGCACTAGAGGGAGGTGAAGACAGTCCTGGGATATTGGTTTAGATACCAAGATGACAACTGTGTAAATCTAAAGATTAACCAATCTAGATTAGATCAGGTCATAGGACACACGGGGAGACTTCTTCAAGAAGATGAAATTGAAAATAAATTTAATAGGTATAAGCATATTAAGAAGAGAGTTGCACAACTGAGAGAGTTTAGGGATAAATTCATGATAGGTACATAAATAACTATCAAAATAAAAAAATAAGATATTAACTGAAAGAAAACCAAAGGTTATGCAGGAAAGCAAAAGCAAAGGTAGTCTACTACTGGTGTCAGCTGAGGACCGGAATCATATTGTCTTAATAATGGAAACATTGAACATAGACCTACCAAAAACCTGTTATAACTTTATTGGGAAGGTGAGAGCTGGGATATGGAAAGTATGTATGTATGTGTGTATGTGCATGTGTGTGTGTGTGTTCATGCGTGTATGTGTGTGTGTGTGTATATAGTGACAGTGATGGGGATATGATAAGAACGGTAGCTAAATCCTCGTTGTCCTAATTGGAAGTTAAAAGATAATGTCTAAACCTGAATAATCAAGAAGCAGTAAACAGGCCTCTAACTTAGATTTTATTTTTCAAATCAGTTAAAACACTAGGAAGCAGTTGGCTTGAGAGCAGGAAACTATTTGACTCTCCCAATGATGTGCATATATCACCGTGACAAAAATAAAAATAAATTTAAAATTAAAATACATACTTACATAGTTCTCATTTTAAAAACACACTTTAATGAGAGTAAGAAAAAGATAGTTGCTATTCTTTCTTTGCCAATTTCCCAGACTTTGTCCTTTGTAACTTATTTTCATGTATAACCTCATGACTGTCTGCCACTTTAAGACCCTCACAACCCTAGGAATTATCATTTTTGGAGGCCCATCAACATCATATTGAATAGCTTAAAATATATCTACATTCTGCATTGAAAATAAATTTTATGTGTTATAAATTTTAAAATAATTTTTTATAATTTTACTTTTTAAGCTTTATTGCTGCAAGGAATTCATTCCCTTTACGATTATCAGCTTTTCTGTATCTTAGTTTACTTACACTAAAATGCTTGTGAAAATGGCCATCCTTGCAGCTACTATGTCAATCTGTCTTGCTGAGGGCCCTCCCCTTTTTCACGGATCACCTACTTTACCAAACATGATATCCTTCCCCAGGTACTTGTCCCTCCCAATAACATGACCAAAGTATGAGAGACGAAGTCTGGCCATTCTCACTTCTAAGGAACATTCTGGATGTATTTCTTCCAAGACAGATTGCTCGTTCTTCTGGCAGTCCATGGCATATTCAGTGTTCTTCGCCAACACCACAACTCAAATGCATCAACTCTTCTTCAGTCTTTCTTATTCATTGTCCAGCTTTCATATGCATATGAGGCTATTGAAAAGATAATGACTTGGGTTAGGTGCACCTTGTTGTTGTTGTTATGTGCCGTCGAGTCGGCCCCGACTCATAGCGACCCCTCCTTGGGTTTCCGAGGCAGTATCACTACGGAAGTAGGATTGCCCAACCTTCCTTCCGAGGAGTGGCTGGTGGGTTTGAACCGCCAGCCATCTGGTTAGCAGGCAAGTGTCTTAGCCACTATGCTACCAGAGCTACAATAGTCTAGCAAAATAGAAACCTCTAAAACCTGAAATCCATAGAGGAGAGCCCAAGGGAGCTATGAGATCATCCTTCTTCTGGTTAGGCTGTTTTATCTGATGAGTCAGGTTAGCTCCTATCATCTGTTGAAGGATTACCTTTGCTTTTCGTCAGATGACATCCTTAATGCTCACAGGATGAGCGTCCCAGTCTGGCAAGGGAGGCAGCACCCTATCCTTCTCAGGATTCAGCCTTGCCTCTGACCAGGTTGTGTTGGTACAGGCTCCACAGTGAGTACTAATTGATCTTCCCTCATCTATTACAGGTAATTAATTCTGCTTGATTGAAATTAACTCTACTGAGTTGTCCAGTACTTGTCTTCTACTCTGCAGACCTAAATCTGGAGATTTTTTTTAAAATAACTTCCGTTAGAAACATGAGTTAATAAAAAATAAAGTAAAAGCATTCCAAATAATCTCAGTGTATAAATTAATTGTATTCTCTTCAAATCACAAACTGTTATTTTCTTTCTTGATGTTGCACTGAGGTATATATACATCTCCCCCATAATAATAACAGCTACTGTTTGTAGAAGATTTTACAAATTGCCTTTTTATTCACAAGTACTGATTTATCACTGCTATATGGTAGTCATTGTAGTTTTAGGCAAAATTCCTAATCTCATATAATTTTATTTCTTGAGAAAGACAATGCAAGCAACAAACAAGTAAACAAATAATTGTATAACATATCCCATTAAAAATAAAATTCCATATAATCATAAGTGCAATAAGAAATAAAACTAGATGTTTAGGAATACAGAGTGTGAGAAGGTAGGGTGTCCTCCCTGACTTTGGATGACTGGACTGAGGAGGTCATATTTGAAATAAAAACTAGCTTAAAGGAGCCGCTGAGCAAAGATATGGGGCAAAGTATTCCATGCAGAACCAGTGGAAAGGCCAAAATTAGTTATAGCAACCTATGTATTAATAGTGATGATGATAGTGTTGGTGGTGGTCGTGGTGGTGGTGTTATTGATGGTGATGATAGTGATGGTGGTGATGATGATGGTAATGATGATGATGATGTTGGAAGTGATGATGTTATCCTTCTTTCACAAATGAAACTCAGTACAACTAAATAAAATACTCATTTGTTGTTGTTGTTGTTGTTTGCCATCGAGTCGGCACCCGACTCATAGCGACCCCTCCTTGGGTTTCCGAGGCAGTATCACTACAGAAGTAGGAATGCCCAACCTTCTGGTCACGTGATTAGTAAATAATACAGCCTCACACAAATATGACTATGGATAATGAGATTTAAAAGGTCACCTGAAATGCAGTGTCTTGGCTGTTTGTATCAGCAGTATGCTTAGAAACTTGGTGTATCTCTATAGGAAACTGTGAACTTCAGAACTCCTCTTTAAGCGCTTCTCAAACTGCAGGAGTTTATGCTGTGCCTAGAGACCCTAAAGCTCCAGCTTGATAACAAGCCCACCTCTGTTCTTTTCTGTTTTTCTGGGGTTTTGTGTTCTGATTATCTTGGCTGTATTATTTCACTGCACCAATCAAAAATGTTACTTATTCTGAAAATTTAACTTTATTCCTCTCACTTCGTATCTTTCCATTGCTCACTTTGATATCCCCAGTGCCACTACATCTTCAGCCCATTGGGATCTCCAATCCAGTGACCTTTTCACTTTTACTACCTGTGGTAGTTATGTTTGTGTGTCAACTTGGTTGGACCTGATTGAGTGGCTGGGCAGCTGGTGGTAGTTATTCCCCATGATGAGACGGGCAATCAACTTCATGGTGTGATCTACCACAAGCAGCTGAGTAGCTGCGTTTGGGTATGTGGTCTGCTTCCTGTGTATAAGCAACAGCTTTGGGAATGGTCTCTAGCCTATGGCACGCTTGGACCCTGCATGTAGCCATATGGTTGCTCCGCAGCCTGCTATGCTCTGCTGACCTTGGGACTTAAAATGGACTTAAGTTAATGGTCTGCTGTGTGGTTTGGTAACATCAGGACTGTACCTTTTTAGTTGTCATCCTTGGGGCTTCTCAGTCTCAGCAGCCAGCAGCTAGCAGCTAGCAGCTGTCTGAGTGAAGAAATGCCTCTAGCTCCAGTGGGCCCAGAGCAAGAGGCAGAGCTGGACCCAAAGGTTGAGGGGCTTTCACTCAGCCCCTAGAGCCTGGCATTTTTAACTTGGACTAAAAGCCTCCAAATTGTAAGAATAAACTCCTGTTTGTTCAGGCCATCCCATTTGTGGTATATTTCTTGTCAGAGTGGCACTAGGTAACCAGAACACTACCCATCACCATCCTCATTGGCTCACTTCCTTTTTTTAACCACTATGAATTCCATGGACCTTCCCTGTAACATTCCTTTGCAATCTCTCTCAAGAAAACCCCAATCCTTTCTTAATAAAAATATCCACATTCCCCTAGCCTATGCTTGAGAAACTAAACTGCACTTTAAAAAAACAATCTCATGTTGATTGGTCTCACTTCCAATTCATGACCATATGTCTCAAATGAGTCTTTACTGTTAAGTGTACTTTCCAACACTCAGGAATGTCTGCATCAAACCTTCTCACCTTTGAATTATTAATTGTTTCCTTGCACAACATCATTTTTATCAGCATTTAAAGATGATCTCATAAGGAGCCTTGGTGGTAGGCACTCAGAAGATGACAGAAAGGTCAGCAGTTCAAATCCACCAATTTCTATGTGGGAGAAAGATAAGGCAGTCTGCTTCCATAAAGATTTACAGCCTTGGAAACCCTACAGGGCAGTTCTCTGTTCTAAAAGATGACTATGAGTTGGAAGTGACTAGACTACAATGAGTAATACCTATCATTAAAAACACAAAAAAGCAAAATAAAACAAACACCTTAGTCTCAGAGTCCCATCCAGCTTTTGCCTATTTCTCTGTTCCTCTTCATGCCAGAACTTCTCAAAGAAATGATCTGTATTTCTTGTCTCCACTTCCTTAGCCTTCCGTTCACTTTAATTCATTTCAGTTGAGCTGCTATCCCCACCTGTCCACTGAAACAGCTTTTGCCAAATTCAAAGTCTTCACAACGCCAAATTCACTAGTGTCTCCTCTGTTCTCTAACTCTCACAGTAGTATCCCATGTGGATAATCAGCCTCCTTGAAATTTTCTTCTTTTACATTTTAAGACTCCTCACTCTTCTGATTTCCTCCTCTTTCCTAGAACTCACTCAACCTCCTTAATGATTTCCCTTCTCCAATTTACTTCTACATTTGGGATGGCCCCAGAACTCAGCACTAGGCCTTCTTTCTTTGTTTTCACATTTTCCCTACATCTCATTTGATGCTGTCTTTATATCCTATCAACATACTCACATTGTCGCCCAACCTTTATTTATATGCTGCCCTGGCCTTTCCCTTGGACTCCAGGCTGACACAACTAAAAGACTCTGACATTTCCACTTACTTGTATGACAGTCATCTCAAACTTAACATATCCAGCACAGACCTTTGATGTCCCACAAATATTACTGCACTTTCAGTGATCCACATCTCAATAATTGGCACCTTCCACTCAGCTTCTTATACTGAAAATCTTAGAATCATTCTCGATTCTTACCTTTTCCTGTTTCATATCCAGTCCGTCAGAAACTCCTGTTAATTCAATGTCTAGCATATTTCAAATCTGTCCACTTTTCTAACTCTACTAACTCCCCCAATACCAAGCTCCCATCATTTTTGCCTGAATTAATGCAGTAGCATACTAACATACTAACTACTATCCCTGTTTCCACTGTTGCCCTTTATAGTCCATATCCCAACCAGCAGCCAAGATAATTTTTAAAAAATTAAGTCAGATTGCCATTCTCTTTTGCTTAAACATGTTTTGGCTTTCTTCTGCCCTTAAAATAAAATCTCAACTCCTTATCATGGCCTGAAAGAAAATATATGATCTGTTCCCTATTTTTTTTTTCAAATTTTTATACCATTTGCCCTCTCCTTCATTAATTTCCAGACACCCTGATCTTTCTATTCCTGAAATACGTTAACCTTGTTTCTTCCTCAGGGTCTTTGTACTTGCTAATCACTCCACAAAGTCGACCCTTTACACTCTGCTTTTCTCAGAAGTTTTTTTTCTCTGTTCATGTCTCAACTCCAGTGTCCTTCTTCATTAAAAAAAAAGACTTCCCTGGCCATCTTATCTAAAAGAGCCCCTTCCCTAGTCACTCTCTATCTCATTACCTTCTTTTAATTTTCTTCATTATACCTGTTGCTATCAAAAATTCTTATTTATTGATTTTTCTTTCTTTTGATATGCTATTCCAAATAGAATGTAAGATTTACCAGGGCAGGGGGCTCACCTGACTTATATTAGTTCCATAGCACAGAATAGTGCCTGGCTTGTAGGGGGCAATCAACAAATACATATTATTGAATTAATGAGCAACTGAATGAGTGAAAGATTGAGATACGTTAGGCACTTCATTTTAGCTCAAAAATTGTTTGAAAAGTTTTCCTAAAATGAGGGATGATATTATAGAATTACACGTTGTATTAAAATGAGTGCTATGCAAGTTTTGAATTGATATATTTATCATTTTTCCAAACTCTTACAATTGAAATTTCAACCACAACAAATGCAATTTTATATATATATAATTCAGTCATGTGTGTGTGTGTGTGTGTGTGTGTGTGTGTGTGTGTGTGTGTGAAGTGCATCCTGAATGCTCCTTGGAAGCAAGAGTGGCCAGACTATCTCACCTACTTTGGTCATGTCGTCAGAAGGGGCCAGTCCCTAGAGAAGGATGTCATGCTTAGTAAAGTGGAGGGTCAACAAGAAAAGGAAAGATTCTCAACAAAGACTCTCAACAAGATGAATTGACACAGTGGCTGCAATGATGGGCTCAAGTACAGCAAAGATTATAAGGATGGCACACAACTGGGCAGTGTTTCATTCTGTTATAAATGGGTCGCTATGAGTCAGAGCCGACTTGATGGCACCTGACAACAATAATGTGTGTGTGTGTGTACACTTTTTTAATCTATATATAGTAGCCTTAGGAGCTCAGGTGGCATAGTGCCTAAGGCACTTGACTGCTAACCAGAAGGCTGACGGTTCAAACCCA
The DNA here is from genome assembly GCF_000298275.1 of Orycteropus afer afer. NCBI lineage: Eukaryota > Metazoa > Chordata > Mammalia > Tubulidentata > Orycteropodidae > Orycteropus > Orycteropus afer. The sequence goes on from NW_006921720.1 coordinate 6,369,096, forward strand.
CCAGCTACTCCTCAGAAGGAAGGTTGGGCAATCTACTTCTGTAGTGATACCACCTTGGAAACCCAAGAAGGGGTCGCTATGAGTCGGGGCTGACTCGAGGGCACATAACAACAACAACATAGTAGCCCTGGTAGTGCAATGGTTAAGCCCTGGTAGTGCAATGCCTGCAAACTGAAAGGATGACAGTTAAACCCACCCAGCTGCTCCACCACTCCACGGGGGAAAGACCTGGTATAATGTGCTTCCATAAAGATTACAGCCAGGAAAGCCCTGTGGGGTAGTTCTACTGTCACATGGGGTCACTGTGAGTTGAAAGCCAATTTGATGACAGCTAACAACAACAATATATATATTTACCTGGTTTTTAATTAATAAATTTACCTTAACTCATTAAAATAAAAAGTCTATTGGAAATTCTTGGCTTTTGTCAAAACATCTTTTTTGCCTCTCTCTTCCTTATCATAAATTTCCACAAGTCTGTTCATCTCTCTGGACCTTAGTTTTCTCATCCTTGACCTTGGTGACTTCCCATTTTCAAACTCTCTGACTTCATCTTAATGTTGTTAATTGCTGTCAGCTACTGTGTAGTGCCTAAGGCACTTGACTGCTAACCAAAAGGCTGGCGGTTCAAACCCACCAGGCACTCCTCGGAAGGAAGATGGGGCAAGCAATCTACTTTCATAGTGATACCGCCTCAGAAACCCAAGGAGGGGTCGCTATGAGTCGGGTCCGACTCGACTGCACATAACAACAGCTGCAGAGCCAGCCCCCAACTCGTAGTGACCTCACAAGTTACAGAGTAGAGTTCCCCATAAGGTTTTCTTGGTTGTAATCTTAATGGAAGCAGATCACCACACCTTTTTCTTCTTGGAGATACTGGGTGGATTTGAATGTCACCCTTACGTTAATAGCTCATGCAAACCGCTTGTGCCACCCAAGCTCTTATGTTAATGTTACCATCATACAAATGTGATCTTGTTCGTGTGTTTGCCTGTCTCAGTAATTTCCCCACATTCTTGACCGTATTTTGCGTAATGATAAAACAGAGATTGCAACTGTAACCAGGACTGTAAGAGTCCCCAGGGAACTCAGTGCCCTGAGATACTCTTTAAACATTGAACTGAAACTAGCTGCTGAGGTCACCTTTTAGCTAAATAACAGACTGGCTCACAAAATAATGAATATCACCTATGAATACTATGTTCTTTTAAAAAAGTGTCTGTATGTGGCCAAATGGTCAACGACTACTTTAAAACAAAGAAAGTAAGGAGGCAGGAGAAAATGGAACAACTGGAATGGAAATGAGACTGTTCACACATTGAAAAGAATGTAACCAATGTCACTGAATAATTTGTGTAGGAATTGTTGAATTGGGATTATTTTAAAAAAATATATTGCATTTTTGGTGAAAATGTGATAAATTATTTTTTTTTTTAAAAAAAAAGTCCCTATGGAGCTGCAAATACAAACAAAATAAGCTAACTCATAAAAACAACTATTTATACTGATAAAATACACATATAACCTGAGGTTTTTTTTAAAGGAAAAGTTTTTATTATAGTAATTTGTAAAGAATATCTTATAAAAATGACTTATAGCTTTGGGTGCTCAGGGAATTCAAGGGTAACAGATATTCTAGGATATTCAAGGGTATAATCCCTACCCTCAAAAAAGTTTATAGTTTAATGAGGACATATAGAAGCAAAAGAGTGCTCCAGTATGCTGGAGAAATATAGATATTGTAGCCTACAGTTGTATATAGTCAAGGCCAAGTCCATTGCCTTTGACTCAGTTGTGACTCAGTGACCTCCATTGGGTTTCCAAGGCTGTAAATTTTTATCAAAGTAGATTGTGCATCTACTTTGATGCTGATGGGTTTGAACCACCAACCTTCTGGTTAGCAGCCAAATGTTTTACGCACTATGCCACCAGAACAGTTGTACATAATCATGTTCAAATGTTTTAAGTGCTGGTATTCTGTAAATCAGGAGCTCTGGTGGCGTAGTGCCTAAGGCATTTGACTGCTAACCAGAAGGCTGGTGGTTCAAACCCACCAGCCACTCCTTGGAAAAACAGTTGGGCAATCTACTTCCGTAGTGATACCGCCTCAGAAGCCCAAGGAGGGGTCACTATGAGTCAGATACAACTCAATGGCAGTGTGTGTGTGTGTGATTCCGTAAATCCAGGAAATATTCAGAGATCAGCTGAAGACCAGTTCACTTTTGGCAAGGATCTATGTCCTTCACTTTAACCAGCAAGAGTTTTCCTGAGCAATAAGATAACAAACCTGCTCAACATGTGCTAACCAGACCTACTTTAAAGAGAAGTTATGCTTACTTCTGCCACAGAGTCATGCATCCATGAAAAATAGCACTTATTACCAAAATGAAGATAATTTTTATCAATTTTTTAAAAAAAAATTTAATAAAAAATCATTTCCTTTTCTATTGTACACTAGTACAATCTTTCCCATGTCACTTGGATTATATAAAAGTGAATGAGTTCTGTGCCTTCACCCAAAATGAAGTGAAAGATTAAACAAATAGCCACAAAAGGGGTGCTCAGACCACTAAATTTGCCAAATAACAAGAGAAAATATGTGGCTTAGAAACTAAATAATTTATTCAGTTCTCCACTTTTTTCTGCATGTGTAAACCCCATTTAAATTAAAAATAAATGTTTATTGTACTACCATCAAGTACAGTCAGGATTAAAGATAGAGAGTTTTTGTTTGAGTTCCATGTAAAACTCCAAATACAATTATGTAGATAACAACTTTTCTCAATATTCTATCATCTTTATGACACATGGACTAAATACTAGATATGTACTCAAAAGACAGGGAGCTCTTGTGGCCTAGTGCCTAAGGCATTTGACTGCTAACCAGAAGGCTGGCGGTTCAAACCCACCAGCCACTCCTTAGAAGGAAGGTTGGGCAATCTACTTCCATAGTGATATCACCTCGGAAGCCCAAGGAGGAGTCACTAGGAGTCAAATCTGACTCGATGGCAGTGAGTTTGTGTTTGTTTTTTTTTTTTTAAGTCAAAAAAGCTAGACACAAAAGAACAAATATATGATTCTATTTTTATGAACTATCTATATTAGGCAAATTATAGAGAGTATATTAAAAGTTACCAGGGCCTGGGAAAGGGGTGGAAATGTAGTTTTAATAGTTAATGGACATACTGTTTCTGTTTGTGGCGATGAAAAAAGTTTAGAAATAGATAATGGTGATGGCTCCAAACCAATGTGATTATAATTAATGCCACTCATTGCACACATTAAAATGGTGACATTTTGAACATGTGAATTTTACCATAATAAGAAAAAATTAATAAGCCAAAATAAATTAGAAGTTGCCTACAGCTAGTGGTGGCATAGTGCCTAAAGCATGTGACTGCTAACCAGAAGGCTAGCAGTTCAAACCCACCAGCCAGTCCTCAGAAGGAAGATTGGGCAATCTACTTCTGTAGTGATACTGCCTCAGAAACCCAAGGAGGGGTCGCTATGAGTTGGAAATGACATGACAGCAGTGAGTTTGGTTTGTTTGTTTGTTTTGGTACACCTAGTGGTTGGAATGGAAGTGAAAGTACGTGAGCACAAGGTTTCTATTTGGGGAGATAGAAATGATTTAAAATAAAATTGTGGTGATTGTTACGTAACTCTATGAATTTACTAATAATCATACAATTGTACACTTCAAGCAGGTAAATTTTATGTTGCATATATTATACCTTGAAAAACTTTTAAACAATAAGTAAGACATAATCCCTACCCTCAAAAACCTTACAGTTTAATGAAGAAGACATATATAAGCAAGGGAGGGCTACAATATGCTGGAGAAATATGGATATTGTAGCCTACAGTTGTACCTACCCATACTCAAATGTTTTGTGCTAAAAAAAATAATCATTAAAAGTTCTACTAACTCCAGCAATACTGTTGCAAACTGTGAACAGATTTTGTGCCCTGTTGAAAGACATCCAGTAACCTGTTGCGATAGAGTAGATTCTACTCATGATGACCTCTGTGTATCTGAGCACTACTGTGCTTCAGAGAGTTTTCAATGGCTGAGTTTTCAGAAGTGGGTCCCAGGTCTTCTTTCCAAGGCACCTCTGGGAGGACTTAAGCTGCAGACTTGTGGTTAGCATCCAAGCACATCAACCTTTTGTACCACCCAGAATGCCTTGAGAGACATACAGTTGTCTACAGTTAGACAAAACCTCATTAACCCTTGTACCAAATTTGGCATGTATAGGACAGACTGTGTTTTAAGGAACAAGGCCTTGAAACATCGGGAAGTGTGTTGCAGGTACTGTCAATTTGAAGTTCTTTATGCAAACCAGAACCCTTTGTGCTATTTGAAGAGTGAGTGAAAGCTGGGCTGAGGAGAATGGCTGAGCCCTGGGACACTCATTTGCTTCAACCCTTGTTGCTCATATGCATTGTCTCCATGGGGACAATGGCTGGCAGGACTCTCAGGTCATCACAAAGCAAACAGGTTAGGAGGGGAGGGGCAGAGCAATGACCACAATCCTGTCCCACCTCAGAGGGAATGAATCTGGGTCCATCCTTTCTCTCTCTGGAGACACTTTTCTGCTTTAGGAAAATTTTTAAAAACACCCTTGGTCTGAGTTTAAAGTTTGATATCAACACTTTGGAGTTTTCTTGTTTTTCCAGTATTCAGCCCCTGGCCATCCCATAATCCTGTGTTCCCTTGGCACAGAGAGGTGGTGCTTTTTTATATTCATTTCTGTTTAAGATGAGTGAAATCTGAAAATGAGTAAAAAGATTAATATCAACAATCCCTTACTGATTTTCTCAGCTTTATAATTAAATGTCAGGGCAGTACATTAAAAATGTTTATTCTCCATAGTGTATTTCTTTTTCTGAGTCATTTTAAGTCTGAAAGAAATACTCATTCTTAAACTATCTCTCTGGGCCTTCATTTTTTCTACTATAAAATGAGGGGGTTGGATTCATGACCTCCAAGGCCTCTTTAAGCTTGAATAGTCTTTGATACTCTGAATCATACCCCAAATTCGGCTCTTAACTTCACAGTGAAGTTTGAAGAAGAGTCAAGTAGACCAACCATTCCTCAAAACAAAACTTAATAACTTGACTGTACCTACCAGAGGAAACATTTTTTATCATGCTAAATTATTTATACATTATTATTGAGATGTATATTGAGACAGTTATCATTTCAGACAAATTATTAAAGTTTCAGGAGGAACAGGCTTTTTGCCCAGCTCTGATACTCATTTTCATTCATTGCATGGCTGTCGCCTAATTCTCCCTGAATCTTGACTGATGGGAAGATATCTCCCCAGCCTTCCAAAACTTCACTCTCCATGGCAGCAGCACTTATGTCCAACCACTGGCAGTGAGGTCACTGTTGTTGTTGTTGTTGTGTGCCGTCCAGTCGGCCCCGACTCATAGAGACCCCTCCTTGGGTTTCCGAGGCAGTATCACTATGGAAGTAGGATTGCCCAACCTTCCTTCCGAGGAGTGCCTGGTGGGTTTGAACCGCCAGCCTTCTGGTTAGCAGTCAAGTGCTTTAAACACTATACTACCAGTCACTGGAGCAGTACAAAAACAGGCCAGGTATGAACCAAGATTCTGTGATGCTACCGGCTACTAGTCAACACTCCCAGCCAGGAGCAGACATGCCATTAAGGTGCATGTCCAGGTAAACCATTTTGGTTAGAGTAATAAAGACCAGTCAGATATATCACATGTTTGCTCAGCAATCTATTTACTCTGCATGAAGAGGCAATATAAGGTATGTGTAAGCTCATAGACCCCAAATCCAGCCTGCTTGGGTTTGATCCCTGGCTTCAGCATATACTAACTCTGTGAATCTTAGCTTAAGTGTTTCCTTTTGATAAAATGGGAATATTACTAAGGTGGTTTTAAGGATTAAGTGAGGTAATATATTTAAGGTATTTAGAAAAGTGGAGGGTCAACGAAGAAGAGGAAGGCCCTCAACAAGATGGATAGACACAGTGGCTACAATGATGGGCTCAGGTATAGCAAGGATCGTGAGGCTGGCACAAAACTGGGCAGTGTTTCGTTCTGCTGTGCATAGGGTCACTATGAGTTGGAGACAACTCGATGGCACCTAACAACAACAACAACATTTAGAAAAGAGCCTGGTACACAATAAGCACTCTCTAAGTCTTAGTTATCTGTATGTTGTACTTTCATGTGAAAAAATAAAATAAAATAAAGCCCACAAAAGGAATAACAGTCAGATGAGTGAAGAAAGTGGTTATAAATATGCAGGGTACTGGGTTTGAATGGGTCCTTGAATTTGAATTTCTGTTTTGTAAGTTTGTTATGAGGCTTAAGTAAGATGTTTATAAAGTGCTCAATAAGTATTAGTTTCCTTCCCCTACAAATGTCCTGTTTCATTTCTTTTCATCATTCTTCTCTTTCTTTAAGGAGCTCTGGTGGCCCAAGGCCTAAGGCATTTGACTGCTAACCAGAAGGTTGGCTGTTCAAACCCACCACCTGCTCCATGGAAGGAAGACTGGGCAATCTACTTTTGTAAAAATTTACCTCCTTGGAAACCCACCCAACTGGGGTCACTCACTGTGAGTTGGAATTGACTTGACGGCAGTGGGTTTGAGTTGGTTTGAGTTTCTCTTTCTTTATTTCCTCTTTCCTTCTTTTTTTTTCCTTGTTTCCTTCCTTCATTTTTCTTCCTTCCTCCCTCCTTTCTTTTCTTCTTTCTTACTAATGATTGTTAGTGGCCTTCTTCATGCCAGGTGCTCTGCAAATCTGGGGATAAAGTTGGGGAAAGAACATTGTACTGTCTCTCTTAGAGTCAAATGGAGGAATAAGGTATTAACCAAATTACCTACCTAATGAATGTATAATTACAAACTTTAGATAAGTGTCTTGACTGAATAGAACACTTTTGTAAGAGCGTATGTCAGAAGATTCTGACCCATGAATAGTAAGGGGAGTGTTGACTAACTCTCATGACTGGGAGGGAGTTTACCAGTTCCAAAGAAAAGAAAGGGTATTCTCTCCTGAAGCAATTTCATACAGTGGACCTGTGGCTGGAGAAACCATTTGAGGGCTGTAACTGTAGCTCAGGGAGGGAGGTGGCAATGGTGTGGAGGCTAAAGAGGGATACAATGGAGATATTTGAGGGAACTATCACAATATCTAGCAAAAAATTGCTTTGCCTTGCAGGTAACCAAACAATATCTTGTGATTTATTTTTAAATAAGAGTTTCTTTTCCATTTACACAATAATGTATTCTATAAACTTATAAAAGATTATTCACTAATTTACCTAGAGTATTTAAATTAAACCTATTCTTATGGTTCTTTAAATTTATGTTAATATAATTATCAGTAATTATCCACATATATAGCCAAACATTCATCAGGGATTATTCCATTTAAAAACTGAAAAATGTAGACATTCTTTGCATACCAACTCTGTACCTGTCAGGTAGACATCTGGAATAGGCTCAAAAATACATTTTAAAGATAAAAAATTAAAGAGATTGACAGACAAAAGAGTTAGAAAAATAACTTCAGTTGCAGAGAATTTTCTGCTTTCAGTATATTAATTGTCTTCTAACTTTTCAGATTATTTGGGAAAAATTTGAATAGACAAGTGAAGCTTCAAAAGTATAACTGAACCTTCTAAATATACCTTCTATAATACTTGTAAGTATTATAGAAGTATAATACTTCTAAGTATTTTTTTCATTTGAAAAAAAAGAGCAAGAAAGCAAAATAACAAAAGTTTAAAATAATTTTTTCCTCTGATATTCACTATGGTAACATAAAGACTCTGGTGATACAAGATTACTACAGTAGAAACAGTGTCTAGAGTTAAGTAACTAATTAGCCAAAAAGTTTCTCTTCACTCTTAGACCATACCTATTTGACTGATTTCAAGAAGGAAAATGATGATAATTTTTAGTGGAAAATAACCTTTCTTTAAAGATTTAATTTTTCACTTTATAAATAATGTGCTTGGCATGCTTGACCAGGTTTCGTAGGCTATTTAAACTGATAAAGTTAAACCACACTGGAGGAAGATTTGGAAATAAGATTATCAGTTCTTCTTTTTACCCTTTTCATGATCTTATTATTGATGCAACTAAAGAGGCAATTCAACATTAAAACAAACACAATATTTTCTCATTTAGTCTTCACTGCTTAATAATGTATGTCATTTGTCCTGTTTTTTTTTAATTAAATGTGTAGTTAAGCTATTTTTCAAAAGCGCCTACTTCTTATACATTGAAATACGATTCTTCTATCCTTGAAATGTAATTTTGTTCTTCCTTGTGCCTTATAGAATCTTCATGAATACGTCTGAAACCATGACTATTATTGAGAATCCATCACCTCAGATGGGCAACTGAACATAATAAGGAATTTGTTAGTATCAAATACATGTAAAATTGGTCTCAGTGAGATGAGGCTTATTTTTAGTTACTAACAATTTTTTGAAGACTAAATTACAGAAAATAGCAATCATTTTCTAGTATGCTGGCTCTTAAAATTAATCAAGCAACTGTGTTAATAATAGCATATTTTTATTAATAACCGAGAGAAACACCTGTACTTATTCATCAGAAATCTTCTAAATGATATGCTAGCCAAAGAGTGTCAAATTATCATTTGAAAATTATCAAATAAATTCTGAGAGCAATTTATTATTAAAAGTGACTGAAGTACATTTTCAGTACATTCATTTGGGGCAAAACAGTTGCATAGAGGTTAAAAGCACAAACTCTAGAATTAAACTACCTGGGTTGCAATCTTAGTTTCAACATATACTAGCTATGTGACCTTGAGTAAGTTGTTTAACTGCTCTGTGCCTCTATTCCCTCATTTCTAAAATGGGGATAATATGATTGCTAACATTTACATAGCTCCCACTTTGTTCAAGGCACTATTTTAAGCTACAGATAGAGGCAGTGAGATGATAGAGAAATATTACATGCCTGATTCTATTCTAGGATCATTGTTTTGGTTCCCTTGTGCTGTTCTAACAGAAGATACCACAGTGGAATGGCTTGAACAGGGTTTTATTGTCTTACAGTTTCAGAGGCTAGAAGTCCAAGTTCAAAGTGCCAGCTCTAAGGGCTGGGTGAAAGCCCCTCAACCTTAGGTTTCAGCTCTGTCTCTTGCTCCACTGGAGCTGGAAACATCTCTTCACTCAGTCAGCTGCTGGCTGCTGACACTAACAAGCCCAAGGTCAACAAGTAATATGGCACAGTCCCAAGAGTATCACACAACATGGCAGGCCACTGGTTCAAGTCCAGGAGCAATCCTAAAATCAGCAGACAACATGGCAGGCTGATGAACGAAGACTTGGCAACATGCAGGGTCTAAGCATGCCAAAAAGCTCCAAGACTTTTCTCAAAGCTTCTGCTGATATACTGGAAGCAGACCACATCCCTAAAGCAGCTACTCAGCTGATCCAGTAGATTCCACCATGGAACTGATTACCAGACTCATCATGGATAATAACTACATCCAAGTGTCCAGCCACTCAAAGCCAGACTCAACCAAGTTGACACATAATCTTAACCACCACAATCATTTATACATTTAATCTTCACAATAACCTTGTGGGGCAGGAACTGTTAATAACCCCTTCTCACAGGTAATAAAACTGAAGAACGAAGATGTTAAATAACTTGCCAGACATAGCAAAGTGCCAGGTCCAGATAGTGATACTGCTTCGGAAACCCAAGGAAGGTTCGCTATAAGTTGGATCTGACTCAATGGCAGTGAGTTTGGTTTGGTTTTATCTGTCCTCAACCACTACCTATAATGCCTAATACACCCATCATTGGAGGTTTGTTATTTAATGAGGTTATATAAATAAACCACTTAAACTACTGTGTAGTTCTAGTAAATATTCAATGAACATTGGTTACTATTATTATAGAAATTATTGCATATTTTATTATGTGTTATCTCCTTTATTCATTAAATACTCACTTTCCACTAAATTGTTTTTTTTTTTTTCTTTTTTACATTACCTTGTACTACATATTGTGAGATTTAGTTAGGATGTCTTGGAGTCAACTTATAATGAAAGACATCATATATTTCTGGTTTTTATAATTTAATACACCGAAGTGAGAAATTATCAAGGTCAATTTTTTAAAAATTGGTTCATCTATTCTACAAATATTCCTCATGCCTGGTACTACTCTAGAGTGTTTAGCGGAGAATATGACAGACAATATTCTGGCCCTTACAAAGTTTTCCTCCTAGTGAATCATTTTGTCAATTTAGTCCTGAGCCTTTAATCCTGGGAAATAATACCACCTGCTAAAGTTGAAATCTCCCATTGTTGAACTTGGGAGACTAGCAGGGAGATGCATTACATAGGCCACTGCACTATGTGTTAAAAGCACCCCCACCCCACTCAGGTACTTAAGAAACTGCTTCAGAGCAAACCTCTGACAAACCTGCCACCCACCTGTGACAGCTTGCCTCAACTCAGCAGCCAAAGGACAGAACAAAGGGTTCCAGGAACTCTGAGAAGAGTCCAGAAAGGAAGCCTATTCTGAAGAATGTGCTTGGCTATGTTTTTCTCCACTGGCACGTTATTGCATGAAGAAAGCCATCATTGCTCCAAGATAAGACACTGAGGACTCAAATCCCTGAGAACAGAACTTGATTTTCTATCCAATTCCTTTATGTTATTTCCTTAAAAAAAAAAAAAAAAAATCATATTCTGCTACTATCGATATGATGTGAAAACCAAACCAAACTCATTGCCATGGAGTCAGATCTGACTCAGCAACCCCTCTTTGGGTTTGTGAGGCAGTATCACTACAGAAGTAGCTTGCCCAACCTTCCTTTCAGGGAGTGGCTGGTGGGTTTGAACCTCCAGCCTTCTGGTTAGCAGTCAAATGCCATAGGCACTATGCTACCAGCACTCCCATATCATGTGAAATGATTAATTATTAGTGAAGGCTTTTCATATCAGATTATGCCCTTTGACTATATACAGAATTATTATAACAGTATTTTTTAAGGATCTTTCATGGCACAGTAGTTAAGGCATTTGGCTGCTAACCAATAGGTAGGCAGTTTGAACCAACCAGCCACTTTGTAGGAGAAAGATGAGGCAGCCTGCCTCTATAAAGATTTACAACCATGGAAGTACTATGGGGCAGTTCCCTTTGACTATGCAAGGAACTATTATAACAATATTGCTATTTAAGATATTTATTTTAGTAGTTTTATTATTTGAGGAGAAATTAATGAGTTTATAAAAAAATTAATGCTCTAAAAATAAAAGGGAAGAGCACATGTGTTTCTTTATTCTCCAATTTTGGTGATTTTTTTTTAACTTTTTATTGTGATTTGGGTGAAAATTTACAGAGCAAATTGGTTTTCCATTGAACAATGCACACACATTTTGTTTTGTGACAATTGATTGCAATCCCCTCAATGTAATAATACCCTCCGCGCTTTCTCCCCCATGTTTCCCATTTCCTTTTGTCCTTCTTTCCTGTTCCTTCCTGCCTTCTGAGCTTTATCCTGGGCAAAAGCTTCTCTCTTGATTTCATATGGCCAATTCTTCTAGAGTATGTACCCCTCTAGAGTTATTGTTCACCTTATAGACTTGGCTGAAAGTTGAGCCACTTGGGTGAGTTCAGCTCCAGTCTTGAAAGGTGACTAAGGGCCATCATCTTGGGGGTCCCACCAGTCTCTATAAAACCAGTAAGCCTGGTCTTTTTTATGAGTTTGAGTTTTGTCCCATATTTTTCTCTCCCTCTATCCAGGACTTTCTATTGTGATCCCTTTCAGAGCAGTTGGTAGGGACAGCCAGGCATCATCTAGTTCTTCTGGTCTCAGGGTCAAGGAGGTTGAATATCACGTGGTCCATTAGTCTGTGGGACTGTTTGCTTCCGGGCATTTTTAATTTTCTTCACTCTTTGCTTCAGACAAAGACCAATAGTTGTACCTTAGATGGCTTTTAAGACCCTAGTCACTACTCACCACAATAGATTGTAGAACATTGTCTTTATAAACTGCCTTATGCCAATTCAGCTAGCTGTCCCCAAATCTGTGGTCTTATGCCTACAAGCCCAGTGATTTACTACTAAGGTATTTGGTTATGGGCTGAGAAGTTTTTATAACTTTGCCCTCTAATTGCTCTACTATTTACATGTATATATTTACAGCATATGTAAGTACCTATGTAGAAATAACCTCTGCCAAACCTATATTCTTAACAGACTACTGAGGGAGAAAGGAAAGTTCCATTTATTGAGCACTCACAAATTTCACATACACAATCTCATAGAATTAAATTTATCTCATAGAATTAAGTATGTCTTGTAGAATTAAATATACTTACTTCCAGTATAGATGTGAAGATTGGTATATCTATATTGGAAGTAAGTTTATTTAACCTCCAAATGAAAATAGAGTTTCACAAAAACAATACAACTGGCCATCTTCACTCAGGTAGCAAAGCCGGGAGTTGCTAGGTCTGTTCAAGGCCATGTCCTTCCCAGAAAACCTCAACAGTCATGAAGATAACTGTAAGAACAATGCTGTTCAAAGGAGAAAGCAGTTCTAAACACTTTTTAAAGATTCTATTGTTACATATTAAAAATAAATAAATAAATAAATAAAAACACTGCCATAGAGTTGATTCTGACTCAGTGATCCTATAAGACAAAGTAGAACTGCCCCATAGAATTTTTAAGGATGTGAATCTTTGTGGAAGCAGACTGCCTTATCTTTCTCCTGCAGCTGGTGAATTCAAACCACTGACCTTTTGCTTAGCAGCCAAATGCTTTAACTACTATACCACCAGAGCTCCAATTGTTACATATACTGCATCGCATATTAGCATGAAGAACCATCTCTACATTTTAACAGTAATTCATGGAAAAAAAAAAAAAACATTAAATTAATAGCCATTCACAATATTTTTAAATCAACTTCACCTCTCAGATGAAGTGATACATTTTTAACAAATTACTTGATGATGCCATTAAAAGAAATTAAAATAATGTAATTGGCATAAATGAGATTAGCACTTTTCTCCATTTATTTTCTGATACACCTTTTAAAGTCATCATCATCATCAAACAATATTTATTGCACACTATATTTCATATAAAAGGAACCTTGGTGGTACAATAGTTAAGCACTTGCTGCTAACCAAAAGGGAAGCAGTTCAACTGACCCATGGCTCTATGGGAGAAAAGGCCTGGCAATCTGCTCCTGCGAAGATTGCAGCCTAGGAAACCCTATGGGGCAGTTCTATTCCGTTCTAGGGTCGCTATGAATCAGTATCAACTCAATAGCACACAACAACATACTTCATATAAGAAGGGCAGGGTTTGGATTAGAAAACATAACTGAGATACACGGAAGAGTTATTACATAGTTAAAAGGTAATGAGCCATTTTAACTACTATGGAGGTGTTAAATATGTCTATGCACTGCATTTGGAAAATCTTGTATTGGTGGATAGAAAGAATGGGGAAAACTCAAAAACCTATAGATACTCCATAAAGGAATAGTTTATTATTATCATTATAAGGAATAGTTATTTCTTCCCTTCATACATGTCTGTTATGTCTAATTGGAAAGGCAAGAGAAAAGAAAAGAAAGATGAAATTGTTGACTGGTAAAGTACTTGATCTTGCTATTGATAATGTATTGACTATAGAACAACTAGCATACAGAAACCTCATTTTACAACATATGGGGAAGGAAGATTCTTTTTCTCATTTTACCTTTGTGAAAATAAAGCATGGCAAGGTATTATACCCAGAGCTCCACAATGATTGTATAATCATGCCCAGTCCCAGACTTTGGGTCTGATGGTCTTCTAGGTGGTCAGATTTCACACCTCTTCATATGTGCTTCTAGTTTTCCACCAGTGATCATTTTATCTACATTCTTGGATTGCTATTATTCAAAATAACCTTGGGATTTCAATATTAGCAGCAGTTGTATGAGTGAGCTGGCTGGTTCTCATGGATAATCATAATGATATTCAGAGAAAAGGAAAGTAAAATTTTGTTTTAACATTGAAACTAAAATATATTCTTTACATAAAATGCTTTTCAAATTTTTCCTGAGCCTTCACACAAAATAGGCATTGTTCCACACTAGAAACATGAGGTCAAGGAATTTCTTAGTTTACTCTTTGACCTCAGTTAGGAGATAAATATTGCAGTATCAAAGTCATAATCATCATCAAATGAAATTTATTACACTCTATACTTTTTAAGGAAGCTCTGGTGGCGTAGTGCTTAAAGCATTTGACTGCTAACCACAAGGCTGGCGGTTCAAACTTACCAGCCACTCCTCGGAAGTAAGACTGGACAGTCAACTTCTATAGAGATATCACTTCGGAAGCCCAAAGAGAGGTTGCTATGAGTCAGAATCAACTCGATGGCAGTGAGTTTGGTTATATGTATATATATATGTGTGTGTGTGTGTATATATATATGTTTTGTGTGTGTGTGTGTGTGTTGTTATGTGCCGTTGAGTCGGCCCTGACTCACAGTGACCCCTCCTTGGTTGCCAAGGCAGTATCACTACAGAAGTAGATTGCCCAACCTTCCTTCCGAGGAGTGGCTGGTAGGTTTGAACCGCCAGCTTTCTGGTTAGCAGTCATGTGCCTTAGGCACTATGCTGCCAGATATATTATATATATTGGTTATATGTATATATATATGTGTGTATATTGGTTATATGTATATAGAGATATGTGTGTATATTGATTATATGTATATATATGTGTGTATATATATGAGTCGGGGCTGACTCGACGGCACATAACAACAACAACAACATATATTTATTCTATATATATATGTGTATATATTGGTTATATGTATGTATATAATATATTCTTTATAAAAGAAGGGCTGGTTGTAGACTTGTAAACATAACTGAGGTACAAGAAAAATTTAAAAGCCCATTGCCGTTGAGTTGACTGTGACTCCTAGTGACCCTATAGGAGAGTAGAACTGCCCCCACGGAGTTTCAAAGGCCGTAAATCTTTATGGAAAGGGACTGCCACATCTTTCTCCTATGTACCAGCTGGTAGGTTTGAACCATCATCCTTCTGATTAGCAGCTGAATGCTTAACCACTGCACCACTTGGGCTTCTTAAGCAAAACTTTGTTGTTAGGTGCTGTTGAGTCATTTCCGGCTCATAGCAATCCCATGCACAGCAGAACAAAACACCATCTGATCCCTCACCAGCTCCATGATCCTTGCTATACTTGAGCCCATTGTTACAGGCACCATGTCAATCCATCTAGTCGAAGGCCTTCCCCTCTTCCATCGACCCTCCACCTTACCAAGCATGACATCCTTCTCCAGGGAATGGTTCCTTCTGACAACTGACCAAAGTAGGTGAGACAGAGTCTGGCCATTCTCACTTCCAGGGAGTATTTTGGGTGCGCTTCCTCAAGGACAGATCTGTTAGTTCTTTTAGCAGTCCATGGTACTTTCAGCAGTCTTCACCAGCACCACAACTCAAAAGCATCAGCTCTTCTTTGGTCTTCCTTATTCATTGTCCAGCTCTCACATGCCTACCAGGTGATTTGAAATATCATGGCTTGTGTCAGGCGCACCTTAGTCCTCAAGGAGACATCCTTGCTCCTCAGCACTTGAAAGAGTTCCTTCGTAGCCAACCTGCCCAGTGCTACACATCATCTAATGTCCTGACTGCTGCTTCCATTGGCGTCGATTGTAGAATCAAGCAACCTGAATTCTTTGACAACCTCAATCTTTTCTCCATTTATCGTGATGCTGTTTATTGGTCCAGTTGTGAGGATTTTTGTTTTCTTTATATTGAGATGTAATCCATACTACAGACTGTATTCTTCAATCTTCATCAGTAAGTGCCTCAAGTCATCTTCACTTTCAGCAAGCAAAGTTGTATCATCAGCGTATCTCAGGTTGTTAATGATTCTTCCTCTGATCCTGATCATGTTTTTCTTCATATAGTCCAGCTTCTCGGATTATTTGCTCAGCATATAGATTGAGTAAGTATGGGGAAAGGATACAATCCTGATGCACTCCCTTTTTGATTTTAAACCATGTAGTGTCCCTTTGTTCCATTCAAACGACAGCCTCCTGGTCAAGGTACAGGTTCCTCATGAGTACAATCAAGTGTTCGAGAATTCCCATTCTTCTCAATGTTATCCATAATTTGTCATAATCCACACAATCAAATGCCTTTGCATAGTCAATAAAACACAAGTAAACATCTTTCTGGTATTCTTTGCCTTGAGCTAAGATCCATCTGACAGCAGCTATGATATCCCTTGGTCCACATCCTCTTCTGAATCCAGCTTGCACCTCTGGAAGTTCTCTGTCAATAACTGCTGCAACCATTTTTGAATTATCTTCAGTAAGATCTTACTTGCATGCAATATTAATGATACTGTTCGATAATTTCCACATTCTGTGGCATCACCTTTCTTTGGAATGGGTACAAATATGGATCTCTTCCAGTCAGTTGGCCAGGTAGCTGTCTTCCAAATCTCTTGGCATAACCGAGTGAGTGCCTTCAATGGGGCATCCATTTGTTGAAATATCTCAGTGGGTATTCCATCAATTCCCGGAGCCTTGTTCTTCGCAAAACTTACTGCTTATTTAATAAGTCATGAGACATTTTAACTACTATAGAAGTGATGAGTATGTACTGACTTAGATATCTAAAAGTTAGCAAAATTATCTCAAATAAACACCCATAGATGTGTTAAAGGGTTTCTCACTCTTAGGATAAGATTTTTTTTTTTTTTTAATTATGCTTTAGGTGCAGATTTACAGAGCATAGTTTGTTTTACATTCAACATTTCATGTACATTTGGTTTCACTCTCCAGTTACTATCCCCAACCCTAACCCAGTCTCCTCCCCTCCCTGCCCAGTAACCACAGCCCCCAGTGCCCCTCATAGTTATTCACTTCTGTGTGTCCTGCATTTCCTCCATGTGAATGTTGCCATTCTTGTGCCCCTACATTGATTGCTCCAAGAGATGCATCTCCACAGAGTATGTGGTTCCATCACCCAAGGTTGAGTGGTCTTATGTATGTCTTATTTCCTATTGGGCTGAGAGCCAGCCCCTGGGAGTGAGTTTTATTCCAGGTCTGAAGTGTAACCCAGGCCATAGTTGGCAGTCCCACCAGACTCCATCCAACCAGTAATTCTGGTCATTACTGTGTTTTTGGATTTTGTTCCACATTTTTGTTCCCACTCTATCCAGGATCTCTAGTTTTGATCCTTTACTGAGTGGTTGGCATTGGTAGCCGAACACCATCTAGTTCTTCTGGTCTCCAAGTCCATCCTGTCCTAGGGCTGATTACTTCCAAATGCCCTTGGTTTTTTGCACTCTTCTTCACATCCAACGATAGCAGACCATTAGCTGTGTCTTAGATGGCCGCATCAAAGCTTTTAAGACCCCAGTCACTACTCACTAATGTAGCTTGTGGAACAACATTTTTATGTATTTTATTGTGCCAATTTAGTCTGATGTCCCCTAATACCATGGACCTGAGTCAGCAGATCCTCCAGATCTCTCTCTCACAGCATCTGGCTGTCTGGGAGGGATTGTTCCATGTCTGTTCTCTGTTGTTTCTGCGAGGATTGTGGGCATTCTGTATCACTGGCATCATTGCAAGACTAGCCCCAGCTGAATCCATGGGGATTCATGAATCTTGGTCCAGAGCACAATCTTGTCCGCTGACCCCATCTGATCCTGTCAGATGTCTATGCATCTATCTGTAGCCTGGTGCTCAGTGTCAATGCCAATGCAGTATGTAGATACACTGGTACTAGCCTCTGTTGTCTACATCCTACATGCACAATTCGGTGTCTTCTCCTTCCCCAATGCCATCATGGTGGTCACAGGATCTTTCCATACCATCCCTTCCCTTGGCCACCTCAACATCTGGCCCCCAACTAGCCTGAAAGTATTCCCTCTTTCCTCCCCACTCCAGTAACCTACAAAGTGAGTTCCCTTCCTTAAGCAAACCATTTCTTGTCTTTTTACAGTAATGGGCTCATACAATATTTGTCCTTCTGCAACTGACTTATTTCACTCAGCATAATATCCTCCAGGCTCATCCGCATTGTAAGATGATTCACCTATCCTCCATTGTTCTTTAACATAGCATAGTATTCCATTGTGTGAACGTACCATAATTTGGTTATCCATTCATCTGTTGATGGGCGTTTAGGTTGTTTCCATCTCTTTGCTATAGTGAATTGTGCTGCAATGAGCATTGTTGTTGTTATTAGGTGCCATCGAGTCATCTACGACTCATAGTGAACTCATGTACGGGAGAACAAAACACTGCCCAGTCCTGTGCCAGCCCCACAATCCTTGCTATACCTGAGCCCATCATTGCAGCCACTGTGTAAATCCATCACATTGAGGGCCTTCCACTTTTTTGTTGTCCCTCCACTTTGCAAGCATGATATCCTTCTCCAGGGAATGGACCCTTCTTAGAATATGACCAAATTAGGTGAGACAAAGTTTGGCCATTCTTGCTTCCAATGAGCATTCCAGCTGCACTTCTTCCAGGACGGATTTGTTAGTTCTTTTAGCAGTCCATGGTACTTTCAGCATTCTTTTCCAACACCACAACTCAAAAGCATTGAGTCTTAATTCTTCCTTTTTCATTGTCCAGCTCTCACATGCATATGAGATGAATGAAAACACCATGGCTTGTGTCAAGCTCACCTTAGTCTTCAAGGAAACATCTTTGCTCTTCAGCACTTGAAAGAGGTCCTTTCAAGTCTGATATCTTGATGATGTCTGATATCTTGACCACAGCTTCCATTGTTGTTGATTATAGAACCAAGTAATATAAAGTCTTTGACAACTTCAATCTTTTCTCCATTTATCATGATGCTGCTTATTGGTCCCTTTGTGAGGATTTTTGTTTTCTTTATATTGAGGTGTAATCCATACTGCAGACTATAGTCTTCAATCTTCATCATAAGCGCTTCAAGTCATCCTCACTTTCAGCGAGCAAAGTTGTGTTGTCTGCATAAGTAGGTTGTTAACGAGTCTTCTTCCAATCTTGATGCCTCGTTCTTCATATAGTTCAGCTTCTTTGATTATATGTTCAGCATACAGATTGAATAAGTATGGTGAAAGGATACAACCCTGACACACTCCATTCTTGATTTCAAACCATGCAGTGTCCCCTTGTTCTGTTCGAATGACAGCCTCCTGGTCTATGTACAAGTTCCTCAGGAGCACAGTTAAGTATTCTGGAATTCCATTCTTCTCAATATTATCCACAGTTTGTTATGATCCACACAATCAAATGCTTTTGCATAGTCAATGAAACACAAGTAAGCATCTTTCTGGTATTCTTTGCTTTGAGCCAAGATTTATCTGACATCAGCATTGATGTCCCTCATTCCACATCCTCTTCTGAATCCAGCTTGCATTTCTGGAAGTTCTCTGTCAATATACTGCTGCAACTGCAATGAACATAGGTGTGCATATGTCTGTTCATGTCCTGCCTCTCACTTCTTTAGGAAATATTCCTAGTAATGGAATTGCTAAGTTAAATGGTATTTCTATTTTCAGTTTTTTAAGGAAACACCATACCGTTTGCCACATTGGTTGTACCATTTTACAATCCCATCAGCAGTGTATAAGAGTTCCAATCTCTCCACAACCTCACCAGCATTTGTTATTTTCTGTCCTGTTGAACTTTGCTATAATTGCTGTGGTGAAGTGATATCTCATTGTTGTTTTGATTTGCATCTCTCTGGTGGTGTAGTGCCTAAGGCATTTGACTGCTAACCAGAAGGCTGGCAGTTCAAACCCACCAGCCACTCTTCAGAAGGAAGGTTGGGTAATCTATTTCCGTAGAGATACCACCTCAGAAACCCAAGGAGGGGTTGCTATGAGTCAGATACAACTCGACAGCAGTGAGTTTGGTTTTTAATGACTAAAGATCATGAGCAATTCTTCATGTGTTTGTTGGCCACCAGCATATCATCTTCAGTGAAGTGCCTGTTCATGTCTCTTGCCCATTTTTGAATTGTTTGTTTGTCTTTTTGTTGTTGAGGTGTTGAAATTTTCTATAGATTTTGGAGATAAGTCCTTTGTCAGACATGTCATAGGCAAATATTTTCTCCTAATTTGCAGGTTCTCTTTTTCCCCTTTTGATGAAGTCTTTTGATGTGCTTAAGAATTTAATTTTTAAAAGGTCCCAATCATCTAGCTTTTTTTCTACAAACTGTGCATTCTGGGTTATGTTTGACAGTCTATTTGTGCCATAAATTAAGGCTCCTAGATTTGCCTCTGTTTTATCTTTGATGAATTTTATAGTTTTGGGTTTTACATGTAAGTCTTTGATCCAGCTTGAGTTTGTTTTTGTATATGGGGTGAAGTATGGGTCTTGTTTCATTTTTATGTGGGTGGATATCCAATTTGCCAGCACAGTTTGTTAAATGAACTATCTATTCCCCATTTAATGGATTTTTTACCTTTGTGAAAGATCAGCTGTCCATAGATAGAGGGGTCTATTTCTGGGTTTTCAATTCATTCCATTGGTCTATCTATCTATCATTGTACCAGTGACACGCTATTTTGACTACTGTGGCTGTATAGTAGGTTTTATGATCCAGGAGTGTGAGACCTCCCACTTTGTTCTTCTTCTTCAGTAGTGCTCTGCTTATCCAAGTTCTCTTTCCTTTCCATATGAAGTTAGTAATTGTTTTTTCCATGTCCTTAAAAAATGTTGGTATCTGGATTGGGATTACATTGAATGTGTAGATTGCTTTAGATAGTATTGACATTTTCACAATTGTCAATCTACCTATCCATGAACAAGGCAGGTTCTTCCATATATGTAGATCCCTTGTTGTCTCCTGTAGTTGTGTTCTATAGTTTTCTTTGTATAGGTCTTTTGTGTCTCTGATGAGGTTTATCCCTAGATATTTTATCTTTTTAGTAGCTATTGTAAATGGTATTCTTTCCTTTATTTCCTTTTCAGAAGTCTCTTTGTTGGTGTAGAGGAATTCAACTGATTTTTGTATATTGACCTTGTATCCTGCCACTTTGCTGAACCTCTCTATTAGTTCCAGTAGTTTTTTTACTGAGTCTCTTGGATTTTCTATGTATAGGATCATATCATCTGCATATAAAGATAGCTTTACCTCCTCTTTGCCAATTTGTATGCCTTTTATTTCACTTTCTTGCCTTATTGCCTTGGCTATGACTTCCAATACAATGTTAAATAGGAGTGGTGATAGAGGGCATCCCTGTCTGGTTCCCATTTGTAAGGGGAATGCTGATAACATTCTGATAGGTATAAATGACTAGACCATTAACTGAGCCACATCAGAACAATTAACTGCACTTGAAAAAACGAAACTGCAGTTTATCTTATAAAGAGATTCCATGGCATATATCTATCAACAATCTATCAGCCTGTCTGTCTGTTTTACAAGGCCACATTTATTCTGTAAAATATTAAATAATGAGATTTATTATTGTAGCCACAGAAGCTATGTCTATTTTGAATGTTCTACAGATAGATTAAATGGAGATAGTGTATAGTGCATTTTGTTTTACAACATCATGCTTTAACTAGACCTTTGGCTTCTCCACAGTTTAGATACAGTAAAAATATTAAAAAAAAAAAAAAAAACTTCATGAAAGTCTAAGGGATCCAATCACAGCAGGCAGACATCAGGCCGGCTGACCTTAGTCTGCACACCAAGGCATTCCCATGGTCCCACCACCACTGACTCTGTGGTTACCGGGCGCAGTTGGAGAATTAAGACCCCAGGGCAGGAGGGCACTTCCAGTAAGATGGAGGAATAGGCAGACAAGTGACACAGACCCTCTTTAACAAAGAAAAGAAAAACTAATTGACAGAGATACAGAAGATAATCTTGGAGCCCTGAGATTTGAAAGGAACTATGCAGAAGTGGATTAGACACCAAATAGTGGAAAAACCTGAATGAAAATAGTGAGTACAGAGACGGTTGGAGCTGTGGACTATCAGCTACTCTGATGGGACCAACAGCCTGAATAATTTCCAAGTGGTGTTGGGACCTGAGAATTGACCTAAAGATCAACCCTGGTCACCAAGGGCTGCAGGGACGACTACGCTGGTGGCCTATGACCAGGAAGGGAAACAGTGAAGAGGGAGACAACCTGAGCTGTTGACTTTCTACTGTCCAGAGGGTGCAGTCATTTTGATTGTTTACGTGTGGCAGCCATTTTGGATATTTAAAGTGATGGAGGGTGCAGCCATTTTAAATCTTTACAAGTGACAACCATTTTGGATTTCAAAGTGATAGCATTCTCATTGGGATTCCAGGGACCTAAGAATGGGAGCTCTGGTAGCGTAGTGGCTAAAGGCACTTGACTGCTAACCAGAAGGCTGGCGGTTCAAACCCACCAGCCACTCCTCGGAAGGAAGGTTGGGCAATCCTACTTCCGTAGTGATACTGCCTC
>NW_006921720.1:6391800-6431016 GCF_000298275.1 Orycteropus afer afer
GAGAGGCTGACAACAGGAAAGGAGACCAGTGGTGAGTATGTAAGTGCTGTCAACTAGTGAATAGAGGAGCACAGCACAGTACCCTCCTTGCATAGATAACATACAAACAAAACAAAGAAAACGAAAATCATGGGCAAGTCACTCCAACATGCAATCACCAATTAAATATAAACACAAAAACATCACAATGCCTTGGAGACAACAGAGCATCACAGTCCACACAAAGAAGCAAGATAAAGCAGCAGAAACAAGGGACCAGGATACAGACCCAAAGCACATTCCTGAGGAAGATGCAGCATTGGAACTCCCTGATAAGGAATTCAAAGGAATTATATTTAAGTGTCTTCAACGAATTGAGAGGCAGATCAAGGAAAACACAGAGAAAACCCTAGAACAATTTCAAAAGACAATACAAGAACAAAATCATAAAATAAATGAAAAATTTGAAATGATACAAAATGTATACACAGAAATCTGGAAGATTAATACTAAATTTTCAGAAATACATAAGACATTGAATGGGCAAAGGAGCAGAATCGAATCAATGGAAGACAGAATTAGGGAGATTGAAGACAAATACCTGAACACTTCTTTGGAAAGGGATCAACCAGAAAAAGGATCAAACCAAAATGAAGAAAGCCTAAAGATCATGTGGGAATAACCTACATGTAATTGGAATTCCAGAACAGGAAGACACAAATAAAACCACAGAGAAAATTGTCAAAGATTTGTTGGAAGAGAATTTTCCTGGTATGGTGAAAGATGAGAATATATCCATTCAGGAAGTACAACAAACCCCAAACAGGATAGACCTCAAAAGAAAATCACCCAGACATATCATTATCAAACTTACCAAAACCAACGACAAAGAAAAAATCATGAGAGCAGCACGGGAAAAAAAAAAGTTATCTACAAGGGGCAACCAATAAGACTAAGTTTGGATTTCTTGTCAGAAACCATGCAGGCAAGAAGACAATGGGATGGTATTGAAAGAGAATACTGAAAGAGAAAAATTTCCAACCAAGAATTATGTACCCAGCAAAATTGTCCCTCAAATATGATAGTAAAATTAGGACATTTCCAGATAAACAGAAATTAAGGAAATTTGTTAAAACCAGACCTACCTTACAAGAGATGCTAAAGGGAGACCTTTGGACAGAGAAGCAACAACAGCCAACAACAACTAACCATCAACACACATGATATAACCCAGAAACTAACCCAGCTATGGAAGTATCCAAAGTAAATAAGCCTACAAAATTGTAAACAGGGAACCAGAGACATCAATTGATAAATGAGGACAACTACAAACCAAAAAGAGAAAAACTGTATCATTACAGAGCTTCTAGATGGTAGGGAAGTCAAGACAACTACATGATAGAACGGACTATTCTAAACTTGGGAAGAAAACTATAAATCAGGGTAACCTCAAAGAAAAATGATAAACCTTCACATCAAAACAGAGGACCAGCATAAATATTCAGCAAATACTAAAACAATAGCAATGAAGGAAGTGATGACACAATTAATAAACAAAACAAGCTCAGCATAGAAAATTATATGGAACAAAGAAATCGACACCATGAAAAAGCACATAACAAAAATGACAGCAACAAATTCATATTTGCTGATAATTCTGTATCTGGCAAGGGACTTATCTCTAAGATCTATAGCAGAAGAGTGGATGACCAAACTATGGTGCATACACATAATGGAATGCTATGCATCACTAAAAAATAATGTAGAGTCTGCAAAACACTGCATAATATGGATGAACTTGGAGGACATTATGCTGAGTGACATAAGTCAATCATAGAAGGACAAATATAGTATTAGTTCTTTGTTGTGGAGGGTCAAGGAAAGGTTAATATATGGAGGGAAACTTTCTTTGTTGGTTGCCAGTGGTGGGAGGGGAGTGGAGGGAACACTGCAAAAAGAAAAAATGTATTGACTCATGTCACTTTAGTTTTGTATATTTCACTGTACATAAATTATATTTCAATAAAATGCATTTAAAAAAAAAGTCTCAGGGATCCAATTATATGATGTTATGAATAGGTGCTGATATGCTGAGTATTTCCCAGATCACCAAAAAACAAATCAATTAATGTAGGAGCACATCAGTTTAAAAAGCAATTATCAACTTTCCCTCCCAAGTCAGGGTCAAATATCATGGTGGTCAAATACGTAATTTTAAAATAATTGCTGGGCTGAACTTTGATTAACATGACCACAATTTGAAGGAAAATTTGTTAAGGTCTCTTAAGGTCATTCTTATGAGATTTAAAAAAAAAAAAAATGACTGTCTTTCCAAAGGGCCAAGACCTTTATAAAACCAGCTGGCTTACAAATTCAACTGACCTGTCGTTAATATACTTCACAGTTAAGAATCATGAGAACAACTTGTTCTGAATCTTCTGGCTGCCTCCCCGCACAGACTGAGCATTATGGATCTCCTGTGATTAACCTATAAACAGTGTTTCATTAGGTTCTCCCATGGAGCAAACAATTCTTATCTTTTTAATATGTTTATGGTCAGTACTAATTTTTCCTCTTAAAATATATACTGTAGGATAAGAGAAAGTGGAGATCAATTTTATACTATCTTTATATCCTTGTCAGTTACTATATCTTAAAGCTGAGTCTATCCCTAAGTAATGTGTGTTTTTATGTTTATGAAAAATATTCCCTTAAATTGTCTGCATTTTAGTATTTGGGTTTCTTGTAGCATTGATAGATAAACACATACCGAGTGTTTACATTAGGTTTTTTTTTTTTTTTTTTTTTTTTTTTTTTTTTTAATAGGCTCAGAAAGGAGAACCTGAAAGAGCTTGAGTTTCAGCCAGAGAAAACGAAGATTTTGTATGTGATGACTTTGATAATCAATGTAAACAGCATTGTTTTCTTAAAATTCCATATGAGAAGATGATAGCAAATCTGTGGACCAAAGAGTTTTAAATAGCAAAGGAATGCATGTATACTATCTCTTTAGACCCTGCAACATCCTCCCATTTTTCCTGTTTGTTTTTAATATATATACACTCTCTTCTTATTAAAGAGCTTTTGTAGTGTAGGGGTTAAAGCATTTGGCTGCTAACCAAAAGGTTGGTGGTTCAAACCCACCAGCCACTCCATGGAAGAAAAATGAAACAATCTGCTTCCATAAAGATTTACAACCTTGGAAACCCAATGCAGTGGTCATTATGAGTTGGAATCGACTCAGTGGCACTGAGTTTAGTTGTTTGTTTGTTTTCTTTTTTTTATTTTTTCTTGTTATTAGTATCATTTTCTTGTTGCTGTTGTTAGTTGCAGCTCCAACTCATAGCAACCTTACCTAAACAGAATGAAATCTTTCCAGGCTCTATGCCATCTTCATGATTCTTTGAGTTCATTGTTTTGGCCACTGTGTCAATCTATCTCACCAAGGACCTCCCTCACCTTCATTGACCCTCCCCTTTACCAGCTATGATGTCATGTTCTAGCTATTGGTCCTCCCTGATACCATGTCCAAAGTAAGAGAGCCAAAGACTCACCATCACCTTCACTTCTAAGGATCATTCTAGTTTTATTCCTTCTAAGACTGAGTTGTTCATTCTTCTGGCAGTACACAGTATATGCAGTATTCTTCATCAATACCATAATTGGAATGCATTAATAATTCTGTCTTCCTTAGTATTGTTACTGAATCAAAAATCAAAGCAGTACCTCAACTGGCAATATTAATACTTATTTATACTGATTTTGTGAAAAGCAGAAAGAAACACTTTGGTTTTTAACTTATTAGAATTAAAGCAAAACTCAAACACAAGATCTCTGGCCCTCTCCAATGGTGCTCAAGGCTGAAAATTTGAGACCTGGCTTGCAAATAATATTAATTCTTTACTGCATTATAGAAATAATCTGCCTGTGCTGTCTCATATGAAATATGAATGGTGTAAACCCTGCTTCTTCTCCTGGAGAGAGTGTGGCATTTGGCTTTCATGGCCTGGAGTCAGAGGGTACAGAATAAAATTACTTGTGGCAAATAGCATTTCCAGCCATGCAGAGTGAAGTGGGACACTTGAATCCACCATGTTGGAACAGAGCCTTCCCTGCTATAGTGATGGGCAAGGACAGCTGTGAATACACTTGAATTTTTGCATCTCTCCAGTTTTCTTTAAAATAGATTACTGAAATAAAAGCATCAATTAAAGTGAGATTTTCCTGAATTTATATACATATAACATATATATACACATCCATACAGCAGTATTGCAAACTCTGGTAGTGTAGTACCTAAAGCATTTGACTGCTAACCAGAAGGCTGGTGGTTTAAACCCACCAGCCACTCCTCAGAAGAAGAGTGGGCAATCTATTTCCATAGTGATACCGCCTCGGAAACCCAAGGAGGGGTCGCTATGAGTCAGATCCGACTCGACAGCAGTGAGTTTGGTTTTTTATAGCACTATTAATATTAAAAATGTGGAGAAAAATTTAACTACGTTGACATAGTTTTAAAAGCAGTGATAATTGTTCTTGTGTTCAGATAAACCTCAAGGCATTATTTGGTCATATTCAATTTTTAGAACTTGAACACGAATGGACATTTCTGCAATGATTGATAAATCATTCCTACCATTCTTTTCATAAGTTACAATAGGTATAAATGTAGCTGCTATCCCACCAAAGTTAAATTGGGAAGAAAACCAAAACAAAAAAAAAATATTCTTCACCAATACCACAGTTGCACACTGCTATTCAGTCGAGTCTGACTCATAGCAACCCCTCCTTGGGTTTCCGAGGAGGTATTGCTATGTAAGTAGATTGCCCAGTCTTCCTTCCGAGGAGTGGCTGGTGGCTTTGAACCACCAGCCTTCTGGTTAGCAGTCAAATGCCTTAGGTGCTGCACCACCAGAACTCCCAAATTGCAAAGAAGAAGTACCATTTGCCTTACCCCTTCTTCCCCCACAAGAAAACTAAATTTATTCTGAAAAATGGTTATCAACTTAATGCTATATTTAATCATGAGGGAAGAACAAGAGGCTTTTTCTCTCTCAAAAACTCTCTACCTACTCAAATTGC
Source organism: Orycteropus afer afer (assembly GCF_000298275.1). Classification (NCBI taxonomy): domain Eukaryota; kingdom Metazoa; phylum Chordata; class Mammalia; order Tubulidentata; family Orycteropodidae; genus Orycteropus; species Orycteropus afer. Next base: position 6,396,862 of record NW_006921720.1, read on the forward strand.
TTTTTATTCAAAGCTCTCTTGCACAGTGATTTTTATTCAAAACTCTCAACCCTTTTCAGATTCCCAAAGGATATGCAAGATATTTGATTCTGCACTATAAGGAACAGAATTAGTATAATAATATCACAGAGATTTGTCTTGAATATTTTTTTCAACCAATATTTTGGGTGAAACAGATCACTAAAAAATTAAGAGCTGCTAAGAAAAATTAAGAATTGGGCTAAGGTCCGCTGGATATGTGATCCTTTACTACTACTTTTTTTTTTTCCCCCCAATCTGTCTTAATAGTACTTTGTATTGCAAATTAGTAGAGTCTATAATATCATCTGGGAGCTCTGGTAGTGTAGTGCCTAAGGCACTTGACTGCTAACTAGAAGGTTGGTGGTTCAAACCCACCAGCCACTCTCGGAAGGAAGGTTGGGCAATCTACTTCTGTAGAGATACCGCCTCGGAAACTCAAGGAGGTGTCGCTATGAGTCAGGTCTGACTTGATGGCACATAACAACATAATATCATCTATTCATGACATACCATTAGCAGCTGATCTTGGTAAACAAACTGATTAAAAGATGATCTGTCACCCAGTATTTCATCATTCTCAATTTACTGATTCACTTGTTTGGAGTCAGGGCACAGTCTGAGGTCACTGAATGGAGATGATGACACTAACATCTCACAAAATAGAAAATAAGATAGTTATCTAAAACTCAGGCAGAAAACCCTCACCAATTATTGCTAACTTGTGTGATAGGTGATGCAGTGGTTAGAGCACTCAGCTGCTAACCCAAAGGTCAGCAGTTGAAACCCACAAGCTGCTCCACAGGATAAAGATGTGACAGTCTACCTCCATAGATTTACAGCCTTGGAAACCCTGTGGGACAGTTCTACTTTTTTTCTGTAGGGTCACTACGAGTCAGAATTAGCTCAACAGACATAAGTTTGGGGGTTATTTCATGTGTGATGATTGAAAGAAACTCTAACTGGTTGCAAAGACTCTCACTTTGTGGTTTCCATTCATGAGTCACAGTTGCAACACAACTTCCCCAGCTGTCTCATTGCCCTGCATGGCATGAACCACCTGGTCACACTGATGACTAAGATACTCCTGCCTATTGCAACAGTGACCACATTGCTGTTACGTATACAGCTGTGTGTATTGCAGGGTATTGGAAAAAGGTTGGATTCCAGGGACTGGGGCAGTAGAACAATTTTATTGTAGCATAGCCTGTCTTAAAATCTAAGGATATATTATCATGACTTGGAGGTAGGCCATTTGAAATCCAAATATTGACTGTATTTGCCTACAAAGATAACATGTGGATTGATTACTCAAACACAAATGTGATGCTCAGCTCTACAAAAGGTCTTGTGGAATCAAGTTTTTATTAATGATGAGATTAGAATTTGATTTCCAAAACCTTAAAACAATCTTCTCTAGCCTTTTTTCCTGCTACTTCATAGAGCTGAAATTATAGATTTTTCCAGAAACTTTGAGCCTGATTCAGTTCCTCCTGCTATTCCCAGATTCAAAAGAAAACAATGTTGAGAATTTGAATACTTTACATGCAGAAGTATTTGAACATTGAGCAGGAGTGGGTACTCATGTAAATAATCTGGATTTTCAATTCTTTTGTTCTTCCCAGATCCTTTTTTCCCCAAAATTGCTCTCCCTTGATTTAACATCTTAATCTTCTAATATATCTAGAGACCTCTGTCCTCTAAGATATGTAAGCATCTGTAATCATGAAAATAGATACCTATGCTCACTTTTTATTTAGTAATAGTGTTTTTATCTCATTCAGATCCAGTCATTTTCCATAGAACATCCCAAGAACAAAAACTTATTAGGAATGAGGCTTATGTACCTAAAACAAGAGCAAAGTTTAATTCTTACAACATGACAAAGAGATAAAGTTGATGTCACCCCTGGAAGATGCAGAGAAATATACTTTTAGAACTTCATCTGCTATCCAAAACCACAGAATTAAAAAGAGAGATTGAAGGGACTGGGTGGAAAAGTAGTTAACAAAATGGGAGTCATCTCTCTGAAATGAAGTCGTTTGGCTTGTGTAACTGTGGTTAAATATGAAACAGTAGTGTTACTATCTGACACTCTCAGGTATTACTTAAGAAAAATTTGTCCATATTTTTCCAGTTTGCCAAATGGAAGATAGGAAAGATAGGCAGCGAAACTGGAAGCAAAGAGGAAGGATTTGGAAAGATTAGTAAAGTGTTGTTGAATAAGGATAGCTGCTGTGTCATATAACAGAGCCAATCTACAATTTCGAAGAAAACTTTCCAAGAAAACACAGATGTGCACCTACATGCTCAAAGTGAACACAGTCACTCAGTACTCTCCCACTTTTACTTATCCCAACAGCATCTCCATTCTATTTGGCCTATTATTGTGAGTTGCTGCCGAGTGGAGTCAGACTCATGGAGACCCCATGTGTGCACAGTAGAATTGCTCCATAGATTTTCTAAGGCTGTGACCTTGTGGAAGCAGATTACCAGGCCTATCTTCTGAGGCACCTCTGAGTGGGTTTGAACTGCCAAAATACTGGCAAGTAGTTAAGTGCTTAACCGTTTGCACTACCCAGGGAGTCCCTCTATTTGGCCCAGGATTTTTTTTTTTTTTTTCTTTTTCACATGTATAATTATTTGCATCATTGAAAAACAATTTTATTATGTATGATACTAAACCTAATTTCAGACCTTGGATTTGTATGTACATAGCGCAGAACTTCTCCTTCTAGACCACAGCATTCCAAAATCTGTACCTTACAACCGTTTCCAGAAGAACTCCAAGATTCTAGAAAGAAAATATTTTTAAAGTGGTGTGAAATCACTTTAATAAGATCTGAAACCTCACAAGAATATTTCAGCCCCCTACACCAATTCTTAGGCGCTCTGGTAGCACAGTGCGTACGGTATCTGACTGCTAACCAGAAGGTTGCTGGTTCAAACTCACCACCGTTCCATGGAAGCAGGACTGAGGGTGGCTATGAGTCAGAATCAACTTGGCGGCAGTGGCTTTTAAGCACCAATTCTGAATTCTAAATCTAAGTCCATTTTGTAAATTATTACCCAGTTTGAACTGAGCTTAGAGATTGTGGAACTTGAAGCCAAATTGCCATATTCTACTTGCTTTGAGGGAGCTCTAGTAGCATAGTGCCTAAGGCACTTGACTGCTAACCAGAAGGCTGGCGGTTCAAACCCACTAGCCACTCCTCGGAAGAAAGATGGGGCAATCTACTTCCATAGTGATACTGCCTCAGAAACCCAAGGAGGGGTCGCTATGAGTCAGGTCCAACTTGACAGCACATAGCAACAACAACTTGCTTTGAAGGAGCTCTGGTGGTGCAAAGGTTAAAGCGCTTGGCTGCTAACCAGAGTCAGTGGTTCAAACCCAACAGCCACTCTTCAGGAGTAAAGATATGACACTCTTCTCTCATAAAAATTACAGCCTACTCTGTTTTATACAGTCCCAATGAGTCCGACTCAATGACACAAAACAACTTCCTTGGAAATTCCTTTTTCTTTGATAATAACTCCTTCTTTCCTCAGTAATTTTCTAATTAGTTAAGCTCTTGAACACCTTTCTCAGAAATCTTCCCTACCATTCATTTCCCCTTTAATCACTCTTCCAAAACCTTTCCTCAGCTGAAGCTTTTTGCGTCAAGTAATTCAATTTTGTTGTTTTAAGTCAAAAGTCATATGCTCATATTGTAAATTCCAGAAATAGAGATCTTCTCTTTCTTGATTTTTATTTATTTATTTATTGAGAACCCAAAAATGTACTCCTAGTTGTAATAAATGCATACTGACAAGTCTCCACTAGTCTGGTACCTAGTGATTCCGTCATGCATCTAGTCATCAATAATTTGTTGAGTACCTGTGTATGCGAAGGACAGTGCTAGGCTCTAGATACCCAATGAGTGAAACAGGCTTGACCTCTGCTTTTACGTATCTTACAGTTCAGTTTAGGAGATTACACAGAGAAAAATTCTAACACATATTATCCAATGAAGACACATGTTTTTGTATAAACAATTAGATTAATTAATGTTTTCCCAGATGGTCTTCAGCCTGACTTGCAATCAACTTACTAAAATCCAACATTTTCTTCTTATGCATAACAATTTCATTTGGTAAAACTGTGAGTCATAAGACCTCTCCACTCCTCAAAAGAACTGGTAATACATCTTTTGTTTGTCAAATGGGCGATTATTAATTTAATATTACCAAGGCCATTCATACTGGATCTCTGTGTATTTTAGTTGCTGAGTATCTTTCTAATATTGTAAGAAATGACACCAACAAATTGTAAGATATTTAAACATCACCAAAACAATGACACCAAAACCCACCTTTAAATCCAGTAAGTCATACTAACCTTTCAGCTCTGCCCCCTTTCTCTCACAGAGTGAATCCTCCTCTCTTAAGGCAGCTCCCACCCCCATCTGTACTGCCCCTCTTAGGAATTCTCCCTGTTCATCCTTCTTGTCGCAAAGAAATCTTGGACTGTTTGCATTTGCTTCAAGAAACATAGAGAGGACTCTCACTTTTGTGGTTACCCAAGGCAAGGGGGAGCATAGTAAACAGAGTAAGGGATGGAATGAGACTTCTTCGATATATACTTGTTACAAAGTTTTGATTTTTGAAGCATAAGAATGTATTATTTTCTCAAAAAAAAAAACAAGCAAGCAATACTTTAAAAGAAAAATATGTAAAGAAAATGAAGAGAAGGAACTTGGTAGTGAGATGTTGGAGGCAGCACGGACAAAATCTCACTCTCAATCATGACTCATTACCTCATCTTTCTGGACCCAGATCTTTCCCTGTGGTGATTCATGAGATTCCGGTGAACCATCCACTAGCAAAAAACAGTAGCAAAACTGAGTCAACAAAATGCCCTTGCCACTTAAATACAAATTCCTTGGCAATCTTCCAAAGTTTTTCTTTGGCAGATCTTAGTATGACCAAGTAAGAAGGTAATGTCTTTGAGTTTATCTTCAGGTACTTGAATCAGCTTCCTTGGTCTGTGACACAGCACACATTCACTCAGAACACACCAAGCTTCTGGTTCCAATGATAGCCCTGTGTTAGAGAGTCTCATGTAAAAAATCAAGTAGGTCACTTCCTATGAATGAATCCAGAGGCTGTGTGTTTTGGTTACCTAGTGCCATTATGACAAGAATATACCACAAATGGAATGATTGAACAAAAAGGAGTTTATACTCTTAGAGTTTGGACGCTTAAAGCCTGAGTTCAAAATGCCAGGCTCTAGGGGCTGGGTAAAAGCCCCTCAACCTTGGCCTTCAGCTCTGCCTCCTGCTCCCCACCCACTGAAGCTAGAGGCTTTTCTTCACTCAGACAGCTGCTGGCTGCTGAGGCTGACAAGCCTAAAGTTGTCAAGTAAATAGGCACAGTCCCAATGTTACCAAATCACATGGCAGACCATTAATTCAAGTCCATTGAAAGTCCCAAGCTCGGCAGAGCATGGCAGACTGCTGAACAATGACACGGCTACATGCAGGGTCCAAGCACGCCATAAGCTGGAGACCATCCCAAAGCTGCTTGTTTTATACGGGAAGCAGACCACATCCCTAAAGCAGCTACTCAGCTGCTTGTGGTAGATCCCACCGTGGAGCTGATTGCCGGTCTCATCATGGGGAATAACCACCACCAGCTGCCCAGCCACTTACCCAGGCCCAGCCCAGCTGACACACAAACTGAACTCCCGCACTGTGTTAAAGAGGAACGTGGAGGAGGCTGGAGAATAGAGGACGGAAGGCTTGGTGAGAGTGTGGGTTGATGGTGAAGAATGAAAAAAATCAAAACAATGTTATCAGAAACACTAGTTGAGGGTAACTAAGGCAATAGCAAGGAGCTCTGTTGGCACAGTGGTTAAGGCATTTGGTGCTAGCCAAAAGGTCTGCAGTTCAAACCACAGGCTGCTCTGTGGGAGAAAGATGAGGCAGTCTTCTTCGTTAAGATTTACAGCCTTGGAAACCCGGTGGGGCAGCTTTGCTTTGTCCTAGAGGGGAGCTCTGGTAGCATAGTGGCTAAGACACTTGCCTGCTAACCAGACGGCTGGCGGTTCAAACCCACCAGCCACTCCTCGGAAGGAAGGTTGGGCAATCCTACTTCCGTAGTGATACTGCCTCGGAAACCCAAGGAGGGGTCGCTATGAGTCGGGGCCGACTCGACGGCACATAACAACAACAACAGAGGGTCACTATGAGTCAGAATCTACTCAGTGGGTTTAAGACAGCATCCCAGTGTATCCACTTACGGAAGGTTTATTAAATAGTACAATTATTCTTTTGTGGACAGGGATTAATTTAGTGTCTAATTGTATTCCTGGAAGATTTTTCAAGACCTGTGTGTGTATGTATATAACTTTCACAGCAAACTTATTAATTTATATCATTGATTATGGAAAATGTCACTGTATAGCAGGGATGACAGGAATTTAAGTGGACAGCACGGTGTGGCTCCACAATATGCTTTTGTAGATATGCAGCTCTCCCCTAGATGGACTTAGCAAAGTACAAATGGTTTAAAGGGTTGTCTCCATCTTTGTAGTAAAATTATGTCTGACATCTGTTTAATAAGCACATGGTGCTTGAAAAAGAAGGGCAAAGCTCAGTATTGACCCTGATAGAATCTGGGAGTTGTTACACTGTGTGTGTATGTGGGAGCTCACGAGTTCACAAGGTTTACCAGTTTTGTCAGCTGTTACTACCATTTTATCTGGATCCTGTTAGCTTGAGATTTGTTCTTAACTCATGGAAAAGGTCTGTCTTTGTTTTCTTCCTAGAGATAGGAGAAGTCTCTTGGCAGAGTTCTTCAAAGGCAGTTAAGTCAGTAGCATCATGGAAATTTGGCAGCTAGTTGATACTAGGGAGGCTCTAAACATTAGTTTAGGTTGTTTTCACAGGCAATTGTTCCATGATTTTTCATCCCTTTATTTTAGCAGTTAGCATAATCACTCACAGCCATTGTTCCTAAAGTGAACTCTCTGGTCCAGTCTTATCATTGTGTAGTCCGAGTAACTGTGAAATTTAAATTTAAATTGGATACATAAACATTATAGCAGAACATGAATAAATCATTCCAAGGCCTTAGTTTTTCAGCTTATACCTCTTTAAAGTTAATACAAAAAGTTAAATTGTAGACTTTGATTAAATAAAAAATTGAACAACTAGATTGCTTTGATATATTTCATCTCTGGTAATTTTGTCCTTTTGCCTTTTAAATCATTTTTAATTGCTTTGAGTGTTGCCAAAATGCATACTCACTCTAATTTATTATAACAGTAAGAAGGAACTTTGTGCCTCTAATAAAAGAAGAGGATATATTGTCTAGGTGATTTAGTCCACCTTGTACTGGTTGGGTTGCTTGAGGAGTGGTACAGATTGATACAGAAGGAATTAGGACATGGTCTTTGAATAATGTCTGCAGTGTTAATGACCTTGAAACTAAATTTTTTTCTATTTTGTACACCAGAAGCACTGTGCGGCATCAGTGTAACATAAAAATGGTCTTTAAAGTTACATTTTCTAAAGATATTATGGAAAAACAATAAAATTCTCAAATTAAGGCCAATCTTAAAATCGTTTAAGTACTAAATTCTTCAGCCAATAATCTTAAAGATTGTTGTAAGGTGTCACCAAGTTGATTCCAACCCATAGTGACCCCATGTAACAGAACAGAACTGCCCTATAGCATTTTCTAGGCTGTAATCTTTACAAAATCAGATTGCCAGATCTTTCTCCTGCAGAGTTCCTTGATGACGTTAACCGTCAACCTTTCAGTTAGCATTTGCACCACCAGGGCTCCTCAATCTTATGGTCATCTTTTATTAGAAAACCTTCCATTGCTGCCAACTAAAAGGGAAGAGAAATAGAACAAAGAAATTTTGAGCACATGCTTCATGTTGTACCCTACATTCAGTACTTTACATATGCTTTTTTGTGCTAAGTTGTTCTGGTTGCCTAGTGCTGCCCTGACAAGAATATACCACAAATGGGATGGCCTTAACAAACAGGAGTTTATTCTCTTACAGTTTGGAGGCTTTAAGTCCCAGTTCAAAGTGCCAGGCTCTAGGGGCTGGGTGAAAGCCCTTCAACCTTGGGCTTCAGCTCTGCCTCCTGCTTCCAGCCCACTGGAGCTAGAGGTTTTTCTTCACTCAGCTGCTGGCTGCTGAGGCTGCCAAGCCCAAGGTTGACAAGTAAAAAGGCACAGTCCCCATGTTACCAAACCACATGGCAGGCCATTAATTCAAGTCCACTGTAAGTCCCAAGGTCAGCAGAACATGGCAGGCTGCTGAACAACAACATGGCTACCTGCAGAGTCAAAGTGTGCCATAAGCTAAAGACCATTCCCAAAGCTGTTTCTTATATACAGGAAGCAGACCACATACCCAAAGGCAGCTACTCAGCTGCTAACAGTAGATTCCACCATGGAGTTGATTACCAGTCTGATCATGGGGAATAACTACCACCAGCTGCCTAGCCACTCAACCAGGCCCAGGCAAGTTGACACACAAACATAACCACCACATAAGTGTTTTTCTACATTTGTCATTTCATGTAATACTTGTAACAACCAAATGACAATATCTTTATTTTACATATGAAAAATCACTGAAGCTAAGAGAGGTTGCTCAAAGCCCAATAGCAAATCAGTAATTATAGAAGAGGTCCAAATTAGGGCCAAAATCATTTTAGCAACCTCATAATTATATTGCCTTCAATATCTAAACCTCTTTTGTGTGTAAATACTCTCTCAAGGATATCTGATACCCGCTGCTGTCGAATCGATTCTGATTCATAGCAACCTTATAGGACAGAGGAGAAATGCCCCATAGAGTTACCAAGTCTATAATCGTTACAGAAGCAGACTGCCACATCTTTGTCCTGTGGAGCAGCTAGTGGGTTCAAACCAGTACATTTCCATTAGCAGCCAAGTGCTTAACCACTGTGGCACCAGGACTCCTTCTCAAGGATCACACTCACTTACTCACTCACTGCCGTCAAGTATCACTATGGAAGTAGATGGCCCAACCTTCCTTCCAAGGAATGGCCAGTGGGTTTGAACCACCAGCCTTCTGGTCAGCAGTCAAATACCTTTGGCATTACACCACCAGAGCTCCTACTCAAGGATAAGAGTTGTTAATTTAAATAATATCTAAACAAGAGCTGAAGTCATTATATTGCTTGAGCGTGGGGAAGACTTTAAACTGGTATATTTTACATTCTTTTCTGCTTTTGTCTTTATAAATCTTAAATGGAAAACCAATATATAGAACAGGTAAAAACTGAGATGTTGTGGTTGAAGGGAGGGTGAGGAGCAGGACAGTCCGTACTCGTGAAATCCTAGTTTTCCCCTTTCCTAACTAGCTGGGCTTTTGACATCTCAAGAGAGACATTTCAGAGGAACCACTACTTTATTTCAGACTTTTTCAGAACGTGTAGTAGAAATAATGTTGGTAGACTTTTCAGACTTTCAGAACGGGTAGTAGAAGTAATGTTGGTAGACTTATCAGACTTTCAGAACGTGTAGTAGAAATAATGTTGGTAGACTTATCAGAGTCCAGTTGCCATCCAGTTGATTCGGACTCATGGCAGCCCCTTGTGTGTCAGAGTAGAGCTGTACTCCAGAGGGACTTCAATGGCTGGTTTTTCAGAAGTAGATTGCCAGGCCTCTCTTCCTAAGTTCCTCTGGACAGACCCAAAACTAACTGTTTGGTTAGCAGCCTAAAGAATTTGCACTATCAAGAGGGTCCAAATGTTTCCTCAAAAGTCAACATGAATAAAAGCAGATGTTTGGAGCACTAGGTGTTCAGGCCCCTTTATTTTACAGTATCCAGAATCTATCATCCAGCCTCAGAGCTACCTCTGCTTCACAGTATGACCTTGGGTGTGTAACTTGACCTTTTGGATCTGGGTTTTCTAACCTTTGAGATGAGTGAGGGTTGATCTGGAGCAATAGGTTTCAACCCTGGCTGCACATTAGAATTACGCAGGGAGCTTTTAAGTTTACTAAGCCTCATCCCCAGAGATTCCAGTTTATAGTCTGTGGATGAGGTTTGGACATGAGTATTTCTTAAACGCTCTCCAGATTATTCTAATGTGCAGCCAGAACTGAGAACCACTGGTCCGTATAATCTCCCTGTTAATTCCATTTTTAAAACTGAATTGCTATTCAATTGTCATTGAAATGCTAATGAGGATATTCTTAAATGCCTCAGCCATACTGCTCCACAGCATTAAGAGTTTAAGAAAAGTTCATTCCTGAAAATTTCCTGAGCTTTGTGTTCCTATTATTCATGGACTGGATTTAATCACATGATTGGCTTTTCCACAGAAAACCTAAGAGGAAAGCAGATAGCTTAAGAGGTTCCCCAGGAAAAGATCGCGTTCTTGTCCTCATCTGTTTTCCATATTATTTTGATGCTTTCTGTCAATCACTCTTAAATCCTAAATCTTACAAATTTGAAAAAAAAAAATTGAGCCTACCTTATTATACTAGATTCCTTGGGCAAGTGCTGTGGTTTTAAGCACTGATGTATCCCCCATCCTTTAACATACTGAGTGCTTAGCACATAGTAAGTAGTCTTCTTCTTATTCTTCTTATTATTATTACTGAATGAAAAGTATCCAACTCTAGTCTATGGAATTTTGAAAATTGAGTTGTGTTACATGAATATGGTTCCCTCATGAAATCCCAAACTACCCATTACAAAAGAACAATTTGAATATATAAATTTTGAGTATAAAATAGAGGGCAGCTGAGATACTCAGTGTTATTTCATCCCAAATTTACTAGTTGGGAAGATGAGTGGTTAGTTAATTTGCTCAAATTACATCACCAAACATAGAGATTCTCTCCAATAACCTCTCCATAGCATAAAGCAAAAAAACAAACCCACTGCCATTGAGTTGATTCCAACTCAGAGCAACCCCTGCTGGCTTCCTGAGGCGGTAAATCTTTACATAAGTGGATTGCCCCATCTTCCTTCCATGGAGTGGCTGGTCAGTTTGAACAGCCAAACTTCTGGTTAGCACTCAAATGCCTTAGGCACTTGCTCTAGAGCTAGAGTTAGTAAAAGCACAAAAATCTTGTGTTCAATTTATAAACATTGTTTCACAACTTTTTTACCTAAGGTATAAATAGCCTGTCTGTTTAGCCCCTGAAATCCATTCTACACTCCCTCCATTATATCCATGAGCACAAACAAAGCACACTCTTCTATAATAAACATGCTCGATTTTCTAGGCTTTCACCTAAAATTATATGTCTGTCTTAGATAAGTTACTGAAGTCAAACATTGCCTCTATATTGATTATTATGATAGAATTTAGATATATTTATGTTGATATATTAAGGTACAACAAATTGTGAAAACTGTATGAGACCTCACATATGAGGTGCATGGTAAATAAATGTTGATGCTATGTTGTTGAAAAGCCAAGAATCAGGCAACATTTTCATTGACATTACTGGGAGAACAGCCTTCATTGGTGCTATAGAATTAAACACTAGGGAACATCATTTCTTACATTTTCAAAGTTCCATATATTATCTGAAAACAGGAAGATGTGGTAGCCATCCAATAGTACCAAATTAGTCCCACAGCTAGGTCTCATTTTACTAATGATACCAACTAATACAAAACTTCATGGAACTCTGTATATGTGCTACCTGTCTACTGCCGTGAACAGAGAGAAGTGGTTTGGGAACGTGTTTATCCTTCTCTTTTCTCCTATATACTTCTAGATTCTATTTCAGTTGTTGTTGTTGTTGTTGTTTGCCATCGAGTCGGCCCCGACTCATAGCGACCCCTCCTTGGGTTTCCGAGGCAGTATCACTATGGAAGTAGGAATGCCCAACCTTCCTTCCGAGTCTATTTCAGTACACAAGGCATTAAAAGTCAGCCAGTACTCTTCTCTTTCACTTTTGATAATGTGAACTTTAAAGGAGATTTTTTGCAGGAGAAAATGAGTTTAGTAATCTCTGGTCTTGTTATGAGACAGACCATGCATCAATAAACAGAATAAAATGAATCTAGCTCTCAGACGAGGCCTGGACAATAATGATCCTCCAAATTACAGCTAAAATTCTAGATGTTCTGCCTGGGAATCTAGCCCAGAGCCTTTTTGGCTCCTGTTTGTGCTGCTTCATGTTTGCTATTTCATTGATATGCATCAAATTAACAGTAACTTTCATATTTGGACAAGAAAAAGAAGACTCTTACAAGTTGCTGCCATTAACCTCTCCAAAGAAGCTCCTAATCCCATCTCAGATTTCCCTATTTTTAGGAAACATGTATGTATGGATGAATTATCTACAAAAATATTCAACACACATCTTTAATTCTAGAAATTGTGCTACCAATTAAGGATAGCATAAAAATAATTTAGGAGACATGGTTTTAATATAACACACCTGAATCTAAGGAGTAATGAAGCAATATCATTTTGCCTATATTATGTGCTAGACATCCCTGATATTTGGAAATGTTAGAGAAAACAAGAATTCTTTCCTGCATGTGGGGGGAATGAATAAATCACCTTTTTTCATTTCAGACTCTACAATACAAAATGATAGTCTTATCGTGAAAATTTTTTTTAAAAAGTTGCTTTGAGGAAAATACAAACTGAAATTGTTGGAGAATAAATATTTGTAAACTAAGGCTCTAGGAGATTCACAATACAATTCAAATGTAATTATAGGAATGAGAGCACAAAAGTGTAGGAAGTGCTTTGAATGTATTTCATTTCTTAACTAAACTTTCAGTAATGGCTTTTTCTCATCTAACCCTTTCTAAGACAAGTAAATATGATGTAGTGGTTTTGTGCTGCTAAAGATTTGACACAGTGGCTGCAACGATGGGCTCAAGCATAGCAAGGATTGTGAGGATGGCGCAGGACCCGGCAGTGTTTCGTTCTGTTACACATGGGGCCACTGGGAGTCAGAGGCGAGTCAATGGCACCTAACAAAAAAGATTTTTGAAAGCATGCCAGCATGGGTCAGAGTGGAGGCAGAATAGTTTCATGAACATTATTTTGTGTTCTGAGTTTTCATTTGTGATATGCTAGAATTACAATGAAAGTAGCTGGACAATATAGTCCTTCTACAGACATTGTCGTGATGTCTGACCCTGCCAAGTAGTGAGAAGTACCAACTTAAGACTGAGAACAGGGGTCGTAAATGCCCAAATTGTCCTATAGATGTACCATTCAACCACACTTGCACTAGCAGAAATGGCCAAGATCTTAACAGTAGACAGATTAAAACAATCATTACCCATGATGTCAACTTATAGAAATATTCATTTATAAAATAGACTTCTCCATTCTCTTACTTTCTTTTTACTAAATATGTAAATGTTCTCCTCATATTCTATTTTAATTCCCCCACATCAGTTACTTTTATGCAAAAATATTATCACATTAAACAAAAAGTTGGTTATTCTGAATGGTTAATAGTTTAACTAATTCACCTCTGAAGCTGATGCAATTTAGTAAACCAAAAAACTATAAAATACGATGCTGACATTCATCATCTATTATGGACAAGAATGCCATATATAAATGAAAAGTTAGATAACAATATACAAATGTATATAATCATTCTAGAAGATGAAATCTGAGTAAAAGTGTAGTTGGCTGGAGAAGGCAAGATTTATGAGATTTTGGATAGATTGAGATGGGAGGGAAATGTGGTTCAAGTATGAACTTTAAGGAGAATACAGAAATGGGCATGAAAATGATAAGACTCACACAAGGATGAGTGTATGTGAGGAACAGTGCTTACAGAGGAGAATAGAAGGATCAGATCTGGGTCATGCATGGTGGCCTTGGAAGGCAAGCAAAATTTTGTATAGTTCAGGCCATAGGGAACCATTGAAGATTGTTGGAGTAAACTGAAAGGAGAAATTTAGGAGCATGTAGTGCCTAAGGCACCTGACTGCTCATTAGAAGGCTGGTGGTTCAAACCCACCAGCCACTCCTTGGAAGGAAGGTTGGGCAATCTACTTCCGTAGTGACACTGCCTCAGAAACCAAAGGAGGGGTCGCTATGAGTCCAACTCTACGGCACATAACAACAACAACAACAATCTTCGCCTAAGTAGTTAAGTGCTCAACTACTAGCCAAAAGCTTGTCAGTTCAAGCCCACCTAAAGACAGGTCTGGCTACCTGCTTCCAAAATGTCACATCCTTGGAAACTCTATAGAGAAATTCTACTTTGCATACGTGGGGTCACCATGAGTTGGAATCCACTCAGTAGCAACTAACAACAACATTCTGACAGCAAGTCCTTGGGTGGTATAAACAGTTAACAAGCTCAGCTGCTACCTAAAAAGCTGGCATTTTGAGTTCACTCAGTAGTGCCTTGGAAGAAAGACCTGGTGATCTGCTTGCAAACAAATTAGCCATTGAAAACTCTGTGGAACACAGTTCTACATTGATACACATGGGGGCATTATGAGTTGAAATTGACCCAAAAGCCACTAGTTTGGTTTTTTTGGTTTTAATCTGACAGCAATTTGTGGACTATATGACAGCAGAGAAAAAGGGAAAACGAGAGACCAATAAGGACCAATTGTAGAATCCAGTTCTGAGGTTATGGGAGCGCAGAGTGCATGGAGAACCATTTTATTATCTGAGCCATAGTCTTTCTCTGTAAAGATCATTACATAATGCCACTATAAATAATCACTTTCTTACATTCAGAAATTTTATTACCTGAGCATTTGGATGCATATTAAAGATATTATTGATTCTTTATTTCCACTAATAATGACATTTATATGTCATTCTTTTCTAAGGAAAAAAAAAATCATCCATGTTCTAATATTTATTAGCTAAAATATTATATATATTACTCAAAAACTGCACACACATCTAGGTTAACTTACATATTTGCAAAAGAAAAAAAACATGGTTGAGTTTTAATGACTGGAGATATTTTCAGACATTTTGGAGTTGGCTTCCTTAGGAGGTAGCAATAATTTTAAGCTGGAGATCTAAAGTAAAATGTTTTGAAGGGCACCTTACCTTTGTTTATTTAAAAAAATAAAAGAAGTTTTAATTCCTGTGTTTCACAGAACAAACCTTAGTCTTATTGGAATTAAATTTATTTTTTATCTTATTAAATGCCATGGAAAACCAATTGATAGCTACATGACAATGCCTAAAATCTAGTACAAGAATAGTTTAGCAAATATATATTTCTTAAAGGATAGTAGAAAACATTCATGTTAAAGACTGAATTTGAAACCTTCATTTTGAATCTATAGCTATTAATCACAGCTTTTGTTTTTTTCTGATGACTAGTTAAGTATGTGTCGCTTGACACTCATTATACATTCTGTGAAATAGGACATTATATATTTGGATATTGTGCGAACACCATATAATATATAGTATATATGTTTGTATATATTCAATAAACATGTATCACAGTAAGCCTGCTCAAACTGCTCTGGTCTCCATAAGTACCGGGAGACTTGGGGTTTGCAAACTTGCAGCTGCTATTGGCTGCCTCTGGGCACAATGGAGCCCAGGGTCGGAGCAGAGCCCCACAGCCTAGCATCTCCCTGCAAGCATAGACCTACAAGACATGCAGGGCTGGGCAGGGCAGGTGCCAGTGGCTACCATTGCAGCTGCAGCTTGGGGACTCCATTGTCACAGTGCCACAAACTCAAGCACCCCATCTGGTGGCCTCCAAGCAAGCCCCTCCTCCCCACCCCAGGGATGTATATGTAGTGGTCCATTGGTCTAACGGATGTTACACAGATCATACCTGTGTATTTCATGTCAAGTCAGTCATGATGGGTTTTAGTGTCTCCCTGGAGTTGCCACAATAAATCTACTGTTTAGGAAAATGAAAAAGAATGCCTATCTACTAAAACAGATCACAGCAGTGTTCTCTTAGCCACTTTTACATTGGTCCTCAAGTCACAAAGTAAGCACCTTAGCAACTTTGTATTTATTCAATCAATGTGCTCAGTAATTGTAATTGTGGCCTAGTAGACTTTTAAATGTAATCTGTGAAACGTTAAGAATAATGACATGGTCTAAATTGATCATTTTATTCCTCTCTATGACCCTAACTATTATATGTGGATTATAGTAAGGATGTGGTCAAATGATTTATGTTAATCAATAATAGGAACAAGCCTCATTACTCTCGAATTCCCAGAAAGTGTTTGCAGCCTCCATAATTTTTCATGTTGTACCAATTGTTTGTTTATTGATTCCAAAAGAAACCACCTTTATGCACAGTGAAATTATGTGCACACAGAGATATTATTTTTATGTGAGCTATAAATACTTTATTGATTTCACATACTCTATGTTTATAAGAAAGTATTTTTTATGCTCATATTTTACATAAATGGGTAATACTAATACCATTCTTTGCTTGTTAACTAAAACAAGTTATAATATTTAGACACTCGCATATTTTGAAATTTATATGCAGTTTATACATACCGTCTTCTCTTTTGCTCTTTTTGAGAAACCATTTTCCCAAGATTGCATCATGAACCTTTATAACCTGGTTGAGAATATGAAATATGTCATTTGAGCAGAAATTCTTATGCTCAATTTTTTTTTTTTACTATCACTTGACCCATACCAAAAAGTTTGATTCTGACTCATAGCAACCCCCATTGGGTTGCCAAGGCTGTAAATCTTTATGGAAACTGCCTCATCTTTCTTCCACAGAATGGCTGATGGGTTTGAACCACCAGCCTTTGGGTTAGCAGCCAGATGCCTTAACCACTACAACACCAGAGCTCCTTAATTGATCCATAGCATCAAACATTTTGCAGGTAAAAAATAGTCCAGTAGTCTGTAGGATTGTTGACCGTTCATGCTTATACGCAACAGTCACCCTGCTGCTAAGGTTTAACTTACCAGGTTTAGACATTATCATTTAAATGTTTGTTGTTGTTGTTGTTAGGTGCTGTCAAGTTGACCTGACTCATAGTGACCCCTCTAAGGCGTTATCACTATGGAAGTGGATTGCCCAACCAACCTTCCTTCAGAGGAGTGGCTGGTGGGTTTGAACCGCTAGCCTCCTGGTTAGCAGTCAAGTGCCTTAGGCACTGCGCTACACTTATAACTGGATTGTTTGAATACAATAAAATCATATTGCTTTATTGCTAGCAGTGCCTAACAAAGTGCTTTACATACAATAAAAAGTAACTCCCTTTGTCTACATATGAAAAATTCTAGAGCTCACTTTTATATGGAGTAATAATGCTATGATTTGTATTTAGGTGGAAGTGATACTTGGATTTATGCAAATCAGCCTCTTGGTTTTACAGAAAAGAAATGCCAAACCCAAGAGATTAAAGCTTCTGCCCTAGGCAATATGACTGGGGCAGAGCTGGGGAGGTGGTACCGTCCAGCAGTGAATGTGCTTCGTTCTGTCAGATGAACCTTCCTGTGAGGTCTTGATGCCAATTATAAAGGAGAGAATATATTTTTATTACTTTGAGCGTTACTCCAAACCCAATAGGAATGAATTGTTCATGTCCAATAAACGTTACTTTGAGTTTTGGGAGAAAAGAAATTTGTTATTGAGTCCAGTCAAACTCATGGCAGCCCATGTGTTATAGAGTCCAGCTGCTCCCTAGGGTTTTCTTGCTTGTAATCTTTACAAAAGCAGATCACCAGGCCTTTCTTTAACTGCCCCGCCCCCCTTAATGGGTTTGAACCGCCAATTTAGATTAGTTCAACCAGTCAGGAACCAAGTCAAGTATTCTCAGTTAGCTTAGAATCAGATATTTTGTTTTCTCTTTTCATTGTAAAAGGAAAGCCAATATTTTGAAAAGTAACTTCTATTCAATTTGTGGTGACAATCAAATATTTATATTAAAGTTGAATTTTCATTAGGGAAATAGATACTCAACAGTGTACGATTTGAAAACCATGAATAGATTATGAGAAGGTCAAAGTGAGAAACACTGTGGGCTGGGGTAGCACTGCAAAGCAAAAGCTTCAAGAGGAATTTATTCCAGTCCAGCACTTCCTCTGGTACTCAGTAGCTGGCACAGGTGATTGGCAGAGGCCACCAACAGCTGACTTTCACATAAAACACATTCAATTATGCCTTGAAGACTCGTTGTTTTTGGAGAGAGCTGGAGAAGTTAAAGAAGCCCTCGTGGCACAGTGGTTAAGCACTCATCTGCTAACCAAAAGGTCAGCAGCTTGAACCCATCAGCTGTTTTGTGGGAGAAAGATGGGGTAGTCTGCTTGCATAAAGATTACAGCCTTAGAAACCTTATAGGGCAGTTCTGCTCTGCCCTCTAGGGTTACTATGAATAGGAATTGACTCAGTGGCAATGGGTTTGGTTTGGGTTTTGGAGAAGTTAGAGAATGAGAATCAATTTTAAAATATATCTTGTAGAAATCAAAGATATACAAGGACAGAGATATATTTTTCCTCTACTGTGCATTTTACTATAGGAATCAAAATGTTAGCACTGGCTCCTTTCAGCTACGACAAAGGAAAAAGTGAATAGTTATAATGTTTTTCATTAGACTCCATCCACACATTGGAAATGAACTACCATAATAAACCCAATGATATTAATCATAGGGTTTTATTTTCCCCTTTTTCTAACCCTCTATAGGACAGAAACACATTTATTGCCCTATTAACTTTCTAGTCAATAAATTGTTCAGGCTTTCTCAGTAATTTGATATTCAGTCTCTGTACTTCTCCCTATAATGAATTTTGATGAGTATAGTGACCATAAATTGCATTATGTAATTTTAAGGTGTACATATGAAACCAGAGGGATCCCTTTATTGAATTAAATATAAATCAGTCAGTGAGAAAAATGTGTGGTGAAAGTCTCTGGCACATCTTTGCTTTCAATATAGTTTTTCTTTCTTTCTTTTTATTTTCCTTCAACCATATGAAGTAGTGAACAAATACGTATTGAATTCTTTGATGTTTTCAGAACTATGGTATGCACTTCAAGGGTCTCAAAAAGAATAAAGAACACTGTCCCTACTCCCAAGGATGTAGTGTTTTCTACATCAAGTTCTAAGGACAACAGGTGTTATTTAAAATATCAGTAAGAGTATTCCTTGATCTAAGTTTTATAAATAAGGCATATTACAATCTCCTCTCCCTAGATATTCACCATTGTGATTACATGTTAAAGTTTCTTAGAAATCCTGCAATGAAGAAATCCAGTTACTGTCATTGAACCCAGAATTCCCTAAATAAATTTCACAGAGAATTTTTTTTATATATATATATTTTAGGCAGAGCTATAAAAATCCTTTGGGAGGCTGAGATTCTATGGAAATATGGTTTGGGAAGTGCTGAATTAGAAAGTCCAATGAGACATTTTATTATTGATGTTTGAGTGCATATTAAAAATACTTGAAGTGTAGGGAAGAGAAAGATCAGTATGATCTAGGCTGGTGAAGAAAAGAGACACAGAAATAAAAGTATAGCTGAGAAAAAGCAAAACACTGGGGCAAGGAAATTCAACCTATGTTTAAACTAAACAAACTCATTGCTGTCAAGTTGGATCCAACTTATAGAGACCCCTCCTTGGGTTGCCGAGGCAGTATCACTACAGAAGTAGATTGCCCAACCTTCCTTCCAAGGAGTGTCTTGTGCATTTGAACCATCAGCCTTCTGGTTAGCAGTCAAGTGCCTTAGACATTATGCCAGCAGAGCTCCCAGACTATGTTTATATATCCTAAATTGTTAACATTGACTATTATTTTGAGATCAAGGTACAGACCAAAATCACTAGGGACTTTGACTTTCTACAAAGTACATTTCTCTGTTGGTGGCATTATTGTTTTTACCATAAATGTGGCTTATTCTTAGAATCTAGATATTTTCCAAAAACTTACTAAAGATTATCTAAGGATGTGTGTAGCTGTTTATTTCCATATGTAAACATATACATAAATATTCAATATTTGCAAACAGGTGTGAAAATACAGTATGTTGGCCAAAAATAAGTTGAAGCACCAGTCAGCCTGAGTTGTAAACTTGGGCAACACCTGTTGTTTATTCAGATGTCATTGATTTCAGGGATGAGAATAAACAATGTGGTCTCTTACTAAGTTTCCCGCTTGGCTAGTCACCCAATCACTACATGATGACTTTATGCCTGAAACTGAGGAGTTGAGGAGCAAGCTGAAAATAGCCAGCTAGAGTTTCTGTGAGCCAAAGAATTACTTTACCTTGAGTAATTTGGCCTTTGCTTTTGGTTCCTGAGAAATAATTTAAAACCCTTGGAATTTCCTGAATAATTAAAATACCTTTGTTTTCTAGACATTGAGACCACACCTTTGTAGTCAAAATGAGCTTGTGCTACTGCGCGGGGGCTGCACTGGCTGGATAAAATCTCAGGGAGGAATGTGATTCAATCAATCATGCCTCTGCAAAGAGGCCATCATTGTGACTGTGCAGTGAAACCAGTAAAAACTCTGAAAACAGAAACTCCATGGGCTTCTTGGTTGGTGAAAGACATTGATGCACAAGGGAGAGTAGGACATCCTTTGGGACACGGAAGCTTCGCACTGAGTACCTTCCAGACCTCTCCCTTGGTGCCTCTTCATTTGTATCCTTTTTTGCTATAATAAAGCTGTAATCATAAGTATAGCATTTTCTGTGAGTTCTGTGAGTTGTTCGAGCAAGTTATAGAACCCAAAGGAGTAAAGGAAACAAGGAGATAAAAGTGAGAATATTGTGTGGACTCCCAAATTTGTTGCTGACATCTGCCTATAATGGTGGGCTGAAGAATGATGTCCTTTTAACTTATGAGATATGACATGACTTAGGTAGCTAGGGTCAGAGAGAGACAGGCAACTAATGTCAGAACTGAACAGAAAAGTAAAAAGCAGAGATTTATTATATCCTCATAGTTGAGGAAAAAATAGTGGGATTCTAAGATTTCCACAGGAGCTCTTGTAGTGTAGTGCCTAAGGCACTTGACTGCTAACCAGAAGGCTGGAGGTTCAAACCCACCAGCCACTCCTCAGAAGGAAGACTGGACAATCTACTCCCAAAGTGATATTGCCTCGGAAACCCAAGGAGGGGTCCCTGTGAGTTGAGTCTGACTCGATGGCAAACAACAACAAGATTTCCACACAGCATAGTTTTCTAACTCTAGTTTGGCTTCTGTAAGAAAATTTTGGTTGTTTTTCAGTTTCAGTGTATTCATTTTTAAAAGTATATTTTATGTTGACAAATTCAGGTTTTCTTTAATACTTAGTAAACTGATTATCCCCAAAACATAAGATAATACATGTTTTATCTGAAGATGTAACCATGTTTAAAAGTAACTGAACTGATACCTTGATATATCTCTAGACAAAGGAAATATTTTATATATATTGTTGTCAGTTTGGTAAACCATTTCTTTCTTCATCTTCCTAAGATATTATTCTTAGGGAAATTTTTTTAATTTGGAAAAAAGATATACATGAACTTTGTGTTGGAGATGATAGATAGATAGATAGATAGGTAGACAGATAGGTAGATAGATAGATAGATAGATAGATAGATAGATAGTTGTTGTTTTGTCGAGTCAGACCCGACTCATAGCGACCCCTCCTTGGGTTTCTGAGGCAGTATCACTATAGAAGTAGATTGCCCAACCTTCCTTCCTTCTGAAGAGTGGCTGGTGGGTTTGAACCACCAGCCTTCTGGTTAGCAGTCAAGTGCCTTAGCCACTATGTTACCAGAGCTCCCAAGATAGATAGATAGATAGAGATAAATATGTATATAGTTGTTGTTACGTGCTATCAAGTCAGCTCCAACTCATGGCAACCCTGTGTACAACAGAAGGAAACACTGCCTGGTCCTGCACCAGCCTCACAATCCTTGCTATACCTGAGCCCATCGTTACAGCCACCGTGTCAGTCCATCTCGTTGAGGGCCTTCCCATTTTTCACTGACCCTCCACTTTACCAAGCATGATATTCTTTTCCAGGGAATGGTCCCTTCTGGCAACATGACCAAAGTAGGTGAGACAAAGTCTGGTCATTGTTGCTTCCAAGGAGCATTCTGGCTGCACTTCTTCCAAGACAGATTTGTTCGTTCTTCTGGCAGTCCATGGTACTTTCAGCATTCTTTGCCAACACCACAACTCAAAGACATCAACTCTTCTTCAGACTTCCTTATTCGTTGCCCAGCTTTCACATGCATATGAGGCAATTGAAAATACCTTGTGTGGGTTAGCACACATTAGTCTTCAAAGAGACATCTTTGCTCTTCAGCACTTTAAAGAGGTCTTTTGCAGTCGATCCATCATCTGATTTCTTGACTGCTGCTTCCATTGGTGTTGATTGTGGAACCAAGTGATATGAAATCTTTGACAACTTCAATCTTTTATTACATATATATAATAAAATATATATAATATATATATAGTTGTTAGATGCCATTGAGTCAACTATGATTCATAGGAACCCCATGTGACAGAGTTTTTTTTTGTTTTGTTTTGTTATTTGCTGTCGAGTCAGCCCCGACTCATATCGACCCCTCCTTGGGTTTCCGAGGCAGTATTACTACGGAAGTAGATTGCCCCATCTTCCTTCCGAGGAGTGGCTGGTGGGTTTGAACCACCAGCCTTCTGGTTAGCAGTCAAGTGCCTTAGCCACTATGCTACCACAGCTCCTTGTGACAGAGTAGGACTGCCCAATAGGGTAATCTTTACTAAAGCACAGAGCCTTAGGGTGGGTTTGAACCACCAACCTTTTGGTTAACAACAAAGCACTTAAGTGTTGCTATACCAGAGCTCCTTATATATGTGTATCTATGTTATGTATGTTGTTTTGACCATCTGTGTTTTGACTCACAGCAACCCCAAGTAACAAAGTACATATGCCCCATAGTATTTTCTTGGCTGTGATATTTATGGAAACAAATCACCAGATCGTTCTCCTGCAGAGCCACTGGGTGGGTCCAAGCCATCAACTTTTAGTTAATAGACAAGCAAATTATAAGCACAAGTTATAACATTGAAGGTTAATGTTATGTGTCAAATAGGCTAGGCCATAATTCTCAGTATTATGTAGTTATCCTCTTTTCTGTGATCTGACATAAAGACAGTTTCCTTGGGGGTGTGGCCTGCATAATATATGTGGATGTTTTGGCAAAGCTCTCTCTAAATTATAATTATATTATAATTTAGTCCTCAGGGACCTTGATCACCTTTTCCTTCCACAAGACACAACACTGGTTCATTACACTGATGACATTATACTGATTGGACTTAGTAAGGAAAATGTATCAAAGACTCTACATTTATTGGTAAGACATTTGCGTGCTAGAGAGTGGGAAATTAACCCAACAAAAATTCAGGAGCCTTCCACCTCAGTGAAATTTCTAGGGGTGAAATGGTGTGGGTCATGTCAAGATATTTATTCTAAAGTGAAAAATAAGTTGTCGCATCTGGCCTTCTTACAACTAGAAAGAAAGCACAATGCCTGGTGTACCTCTTTGGAATTTGGAAGCAATATATTCCTCATTTGGGTATGCTGCTCTGGCCTGTTAACTAAGTGATGTGAAAAGCTCCTAGTTTTGAATGGGGCCCAGAAAAAGAGAAGGCTCTGCAACAGATTCAGGCTTCTATGCAAGCCGCTCTGCCAATTGGGCCATATGATCTAGCTGATCCAATGGTGTGATATATACGGCTTGAAAAGGACCTGAAGGCACAAATAAGCTATATGAGGAAATGGTCCAAATATCCATGGTCTGCTCCTATCAAATTAACCACCTTCCCCCAGTCTGCACCTCTGGTGTCATGGGGAGTTTCTTATGATCAGATCATTGAGGAAGAAAAAAAAATCATGCCTGGTATACGGATGGTTCTGTCTAATATACAGACACCACTCGAAAGTGGACAATAGCATCACTGAAGCCCTCTTCTGGGAAACTCCCTGAAGGACAGTGGTGAAGGAAAATCCTCCTAATAGACAGAATTTTGAGCAGTGTATCATGTCCACTGTGCTTGGAAGGAGAAATGGCCAGATATGTGATTGTATACTGATTCATGGTCTGTGACCAATGGTTTGGCTGGATGTTTAGGGACTTGGAAGGAACATGATTAGAAAATAGGTGACAAGGAGTTACAAGGAACAGATATGTAGATAGCCCTCTCTGAATGGACCAAAGAAATGAAGATATTTTTGTCTCATGTGAATGCTCACCAAAGGGTGAACTTTGCAGAGGAGGACTTTAATAATCAAGTAGATAGGATGACATGTTCTGTGGAAACCAGTCATCCTCTTTGTCCAGCCACTCCTGTCATTGCCCAAAGGGCTCATGAACAAAGTGGCCATGGTGGCAGAAATGGAGGTTATGCATGGGCTCAGCAACATGGACTTCCACTCACCAGCCAGCTTGGCTATAGCCACAGCTTAGTGCCCACTCTGCCAGCAGCAGAGATCAACATTGAATCTCCCATATGGCACCATTCCTTGGGATAGTCAGCCAGCAACCTGGTGGAAGATTGATTATATTGGACCACTTCCATCATGGGAAGGTCTGCATTTTGTTCTTACTGGGATAAACACTTATTCTAGATACAGATTTTCCTTTCCTGCATGCAATGCTTCTGCCAAAGTGACCATTCTGGACTTACAGAATGTGTTATTCACTGTCATAGTGTCCCACATAGCATTGTCTTGCATCCAGGGACTCATTTCACAGTAAATGAAGTGTGGCAGTGGGCCCATGCTCATGGGATTCACTGTTCTTACCATGTTCCCATCATTTTGAAGCAACTGGCTTGGGAGAATGATGGAATGGCCTTCTAAAGATACAATTATGGTGCCAACTAGGTGGCAATATTTTGCATAATATACCTTTACTGTCCTACCTCAGCACCAATACACCTACACTGTCCTACCTCAATGGTATAACACCTATCCAGTTTTCTTTCTCTGTCTCTTAATCCTGCATCTGACTCATCATCATCTGACCTCCAGTTCTTGGTACATGAGCCAGCAGCTTGCCACTTGACCTGCAGATTTGGGGGTTTACCAGCTACTGCAGTCCTGTGAACCAGCAGCCTGCTATCTGACCTGCTGATTTTCAGTTCATTAGCCCCTGCACTTAGAGTGATTCATAGCAACCCCATAGAACAGAGTAGAACTGCCACATAAGGTTTCCAAGGTTATAAATCTTTACAGAAGCATATTGCTTCATCTTTTTCCCACAGAGTGGCTGGTGGGTTCAAACCACTGACCTTTAATTAATAGCCAAATGTTTTAACCACTGTGCCATCAGAGTGTCTTTAGTCAGAATCAACTCTGACAATGGGTTTTTTGGGGGTTCAACCCCTGTAGCCTGTGAGTCAGAAGAAGCCTGAGTCGTGGCTTTGGGACTTGCCAGCCTCCACAACTACATGAACCATTTCCTTGAAATAAATCAATATCTCTTCAGATAGATAGATAGATAGACAATCAATCTTTGGTTTTGCTCCTCTAGGAACCCAGCCTAAGACAAACATATAGGGTTAAACTAAGTTAAATTGCTGAAATTTGGTCATATCTGACCAACAATAATGGCAATTTCATGTTTCAACCTGACAGTTTAGCTCAGTCATTAGTTAGTGGTCCCTCTTCACCTGGATAAAGAGTTTTCCAGTTGCGTTGAGGTAGTATTTTTACTTCTGTCACATTCCCAATTTAGATCAGAATTCCTCTCCTCTTGCCTCTCCACTTATCTGCCTTTCTATTATTACTTTTTTTGCCTGCTTATAAATATCACACTAATTGTTACTGGACAGGCTGATTATTTATAGCAATCTTTAAATGTGGATTCATTTCTTGGCTGCCAGTTTCTCAGACCTCCAACCTTAAAGGTAAAACAAAGACCCTGTGTTGAATTCAGTAGCATGTACACAGAATTAGTCAACTTTTTTTTTAATCTTTCCCTATTGTCTGTCCTCATTTCTATTACTCTTGATGTTGTCCAGAATGTCTAGAGTATCTAAAAATGCAGGTATATGAGAGTTGCATAAAGATGGTAGCCTTTGATTGTCTTCTGTCACCATTGAAGACCTTGACAGGAATTCTAAAGGCCTGAATATAAGACAGGTGCTGTGACAAATACTCTCCCCATAATTTAAACATGCATATTTCTATTTTGTTCTCTATATTTCATTCTCCATTGATTATGGATCACTATGATTAGAGATCAAAATAGCTACCAACTTCAGTGGATTATTAAACATTAGCTTGTCTGTTCAATCATTTGATTACCACTGTGTGTATATTATGTATACATATGATACAACATTCAAAAGTCCTTCCAGCTTTCTACACAATGATCTAAAAATGCAAATTGTAGTGGGTTTTTCCAAATTTATTTCACTAATCCCAAATCTAATTACCTAGTTGAGGAGAATTAGACTTTATTTGTTGTCATTGTCAGTTGCCATGAAGTCTACTCCTACTCAGAGCAACCTGGTGTATAACAGAATCAAGTGTGCCCAGCCCTGAGCCATCCTCATGATCATTAGTATGTTTGGTAATTGTGTCAGTCCATCTCACTGAGGTTTCTCTGTTTCACTAACCATACTGGCAATGGGTTTTTTGGGGTTTAGCCCCAGCAACCATATGAATCAGAAGAAGCTTGATGGCTGACTCATGGATTTGATATTTGGCTATTGGTGTTTCCTGGTGATATGGCCATGATAAATGAGCTATATTCTTACCATTTTCCCTTATAATGGTTGTATTTCTTCTAAGATTAATTTTTTCTTCTGGCAACCCACAGTATATTCAATATTCTTTTCCAACATCACAATTCTAAGCACCAATTCTTCTTCTTTTCCTTTTTCATTGTCCAACTTTCATATGCATATGAGGCAATTGCAAAGACCATGGCTTGAGTCGGGTACACATTAGTCATTAAAGTCTTATAGGGTTTATAAAAAAAATAATAACAATAAAAACCTTAAATCAATTTCAAGTCATAGCGATCCCATGTGCTAAAGAGTAGAATTCAGCTCCTTTGGATTTTCTTGGCTGTAATTTTTATAGAAGCAGATTGCCAAGCCTTTCTTTCATGATCCCTCTGTGTGGCTTCAAACCCAGTATTTCAGTTAGCAGCTCAGCACAAATAATTTGCACCACCCAGGAGCTCTGGTGGCATAGTGCCTAAAGCATTTGACTGCTAACCAAAAGGCTGGAGGTCCAAACCCAACAGGCACTCCTTGGAAGGAAGATTGGGCAATCTACTTCTGTAGTGATCCCACCAGGGAAACCCAAGGAGGGGTCACTATGAGTCAGATCTGACTCCAGGGCAGTGAGTTTGATTTTTTTTTTTTTTTTTTTAGGGTCTTTAACGGAGGTTTTGAGGAGCTCCGGTAGCATAGTGCCTAAGGCACTTGACTGCTAACCGGAAGGCTGGCGGTTCAAACCCACCAGCCACTCCTCAGAAGGAAAGTTGGGCAATCTACTTCCGTAGTAATACCGCCTCGGAAACCCAAGGAGGGGTCGCTATGAGTCAGGTCCAAGTCGACGGTACATAACAACAACAACATAGGCGGTTTTGTAGTAGATATTTTTTTAGTAGAAATAAGAGCAATAATTTATTATGGTTTTCCATGGTGCAAATGCTGTACTACTTTCCTACCTAGAAAGAAATTCTCTAACCATAACATTTGTAAACCACTGTCATTCTGAATGAAGTCTACCATGCAAGAAAGCCAGTTTTTCAATTTGTCTTTTTGAAACTCTAATTTAAATACAAATATGGTCTTGTCAGAACCTGCATTTTCTATTCATTAGTGATGGATCAATATCTATTTAGCATTAAAAATAGTATTTAACTAATAAAATTCAACAAATAAATGTTGAACTGCTTCTTATTATGAGGCCCTGGTATTAATATTGGTGTCTGGTAGGTGTTCAGCAAGTTTTTCTTAAATTCAAAGTAGTAAGACAAATACCTGTTCTCAGTGACTTTTTCATCGTCTTTCAAGAATTCCATGTTTGTATAATGCTTTCATTTCATTACATACATAATCAAATCCCCCTTTCACATAGCAAGTGTTAGAGTCCTCATTTTACAAATGAGGAAACCAAAACTCAGAGAAGCAAAGGGATTTGCCCAAGTTTCCAATCTATGAACTAGTGAAGCTAACCTAACCTAGTCTTCTGCTGCCTAATTCAGTGCTAGTTCCACCAAATCTTAGTGGCTCTCTAAGTGAAAATGAAAAGGAAGCACCATGTTGACAGAACAAAACAATAGCCACTCTTTCATAAAAGTTGCCCCAAAGGAGTAGAGAAATTTGTTCCCCTTTCTACAGCATGTGACTCTCAGTTAATAGTTTATAGGTCATAGGTTACTGGTTACTACAATCATATATTGCTAGGGCTGTAATTTTTTTTTATCGGTTGAAAAAAAAATCCTTATGTCTTACTTTTTCTTGGATTTTGCTCAGTGGAAAGAACATTAAAAACCTTGGAGTCAAGCTTTTATAGATGCCATGAATTTTACTTAGAGCATTAAGTGTTAGAGATTTATTTTCAGAAGCATAAAAATAAGTATGTATGTGTGCATTAAAGCATTTGTGCTTTTATTGGTGTATAGGATGTTATGGAAATTCTTTAAAAGACTGAATGGCTATAGAAAATCATGTTGATTCGCATGGAGGAAATGCAGGACACACAGGAGTGCATAACTATGAGGGGCACGGGGGGGGGCATTACTGGGAAGGGAGGGGAGAAGAGTGGGTTAGGGCTGGGGATGGTAATTGGGGAGTGAGACCAAACGTACATGAAATGTTGGATGTAAAACAAAATCTGCACTGTAAACTTGCAAATAAAGTACAGTAAAAATAAAAATAAAAGAAAGAAGAACATGCAAGCCACCGTAGTATAACAAACTGACAGAAGGGTGATGAATTATCACTTTCTTGCCCACTGAGACTGGAAATCACATAGTTGTTATTAAGTGCTATTGAATCAATTTTCAACTCATAGCGACCCAAAGTGACAAACCCTGCTTCATAGGGTTTTCTAGGCTGTAATCTTTATGCAAGCAGATCATCAGAACCCCTGGGTATGTTTGAATCACTAACCTTTTGGTTAGCAGCCAAGTACTTAACCACTGCGCCACCAGGGCTCCTTTTGGAGATCACATTGCTGTCCCTCATAGTACTCTAGACCAAGGATTGATGAACTAAGGTCTGTGGACAAAATTGGACGTGCTGTTGTTGGAACTGGCCCATTCATATGTGTTTTGTCTGAGTGCTTTGCACTACAATGTTGGAGTTGAGTAGTTGCAACAGAGACCATATGGCTTTCAAAGCCTAAAATAATTACTATCTGATCCTCTGCAGAAAGTCTGTCCACCCCTACTCTAAACCTTTCCCCTTTCCCACCCTCTCCCACAGATGGCAGTAACTAGTGGGAAAATGCATAGCCTAGAATATCTGATGCCAAGAAGTAGAAAATAATGCACATTTTCACCAGGATTGTGCACCAGATACTTCTGGGTCCCTGCTAAGCTCACAAATTTTGAAGTGTCCGGGTATCTGAAGCCATTTCTGGCTCTTCAACAGTATGACCATCCCATCTGTGCTCTCTGAATAGAAGCAGAGACATCAGAGTATGCATGAACAACTGAATGTTTAACTGATGGGGACATTTGGGTGCACTTAGTTCATCCCTGTCTCTTTACTGATAACAAAACTGAGGGATTTTTTCATTTAAAAACAGAAAAAAGGATGCCCGTGAAAACTGATGATTGGGCTAAAACATTCATACTAATTCCACTTTTGACATTTACATCTCCCGTCACCACTTAATATGTTTTCATTTCAATCATATACTTGAAACAATAACAACAAAACTTGAGCAATCTCGGGGATTTTTAGTGAAAATATCATATTAGATGTATACAGATTGTGCCTCATTTTTTTCTTCAGTGGTGTTTACATCTACATGGAATAACCAACTTAAATGTTTTGGTCAGAATAAAGTTTAATACCTGTCTATATAACAGCAAGGAAGCTCTGGCATAGTGCCTAAGGCATTTGACTGCTAACTAGAAGGCTGGCGGTTCAAACCCACCAGCCACTTCTTGGAAGGAAGGTTGAGCAAGCTAGAGGGGTCACTATGAGTTGGATCCAACTCGACGGCAGTGAGTTTGGTTTTGGTTTATATAACAGCAAGGATCCCTGATGGGGCAGTGGTTAAGTGGTTGATTGCTGACTGAAAGGGTGATGATTCAAACCCACCAGGCACTCTGCAGGAGAAAGATGTGGCACTGCTTCTGTAAAGATTTACAGCCTTGGAAAGCCTATGGAGCAGTGCTACCCTGTCCTGTAGGGTACTATGATAGGAATTGACTCGATGGCAATGGACTATAGAGCAGCAGCAGGAGGAAACAAACTCTTACTTGCTGGACCATGGAGGAGTGTCTACAATTTTTAAAGCTGACTGTGAATATGTTTTTGGAGGTAAAAGCATGTGCTCTATACTATCTACCCAGTACTTTCAAATGTTCTGATCTTTAAAATACTTCAGTGATTCCACATACTCTTGTGTTGGCTTTCAACTTACTTTCAAAAATAGTCACTGAAAGCAACAAGTGCCACTGTAGGCAGATCCCAGGTGAAATGTGTATTTTCTATATTTCTTGGGTAGGTACTTACAAGTGTAATAGTTTCAGAGTTTATGGTTATTACTCTCTGGAGACATCTGTCTGCTGGGTTTATTTTTTCCTGATGTTGTACCACATCATAAAGTCTACTGCCAAGAGTAATTTAACTACTCAAGAAGATTTCGTTCTCTGCTCTTAAAGCCACTTTACTACTTTGTTTCTGTAGGCCAAATAGTGCCGAGAAAATCAGTAGCAGTTCTCTGCTCCATAGCCCCCATAGCATAACCTGACTCAATCTAGTTGCAAGTTTTTATTCTGTGATGGTTTAAAAACACTCATTGATTGAGAAGTGATGTGTTCTTTTGTTCATATGTGTGTCAAAGAGCTGTTTTGAGATTTCCCATGAAGTGTGAATGCCTTTTAAGGAAAATACTTTTTTAAAGAAAGTCAATCATGTGAATCTAATCAGCTGAAAGGAATGAAAATCACTATTTTTTATTATCATATCTAGTTTTTAAAATAGCTTTTTGTTTGTTTGCAAGGAGAAAAAAAAATCAAGTCTACTTTTATACACTTTTACTTTTATTTTTAAATTATTTATGTAAATAATAATGCTTATATAATGTAGGGAGCTCTGATAGTGTAGTGCCTAAGGCATTTGACTGCTAAATAGAAGGCTGGCAGTTCAAATCCACCAGCCACTCCTCGGAAGAAAGGTTGGGCAATCTACTTCTGTAGTGATGCTGCCTCAGAAACCCACGAAGGGGTCTCTATGAGTTGGATCCAACTCAATGGCAGTGGGTTTGTCTTTTGGTCATATAAATGAACTTCAGAATTCCTATTTTTAATTTTCAGATAATACATCATATATTCATAGAAGATGACAATGATTAAGTCATTATTTGCCTATAAATTTACGGCTTTTTTAATGGAAAAATGGTTTAGGCCAGACATCTACTGTCAAACATCTTTTAATATATGTTTTCAAATTTTGCCATAGCTCACTTCTTGCATAAACAAACCTTTTGAAACAAAGCATGGAAAATTTAATCCACATGAGTTCATATTACCAAAACTATTAGGCTACATTATTTTCCATGGTGTCAGCATTGAAACTATCTTTTGAAAAAAAATGACTTTAAAAGGAATACGCACACAGAGTTTAAAATGTTTTCTCTTCCTCACCCTTATGGATAATTTTATTTCATTCATCCCTATGATTAGTGCATTCCTAGAGGCAGCTCCTTGTTTAGTTGGAAATAGGTAGATCGCCTGTACATTAACTTGGCAGCCTTGGTCAGCAGCGTCATTAGTGGTCATTTCAATGATGAACTGAATTCGCTGACTGGTTAAATTAACCAAGGTGCATTCCCATGTATTCCCATGTAGCCAAGTAGCTTCACTTTACCCACTGCCATTGAGTCATTTCTGATTCACAGTAACCCTATAGGACAGAGTAGAACAGCCCCATAGGGTTTCCAAGAATAAATCTTTACAGAAGCAGACTGCCTCATCTTTCTTCTACAGAGCGACTGGTGGGTTCAAATCGCTGAGCTTTTGGTTTGCAGCAGAATAGCTTAACCAAAAACCAAACTCACTGCCGTGAAGTCAGATCCGACTCACAGCAACCCCTCCTCGGGTTTCCAAGGTGGTATCACTATGGAAGTAGATTGCCCAACCTTTCTTCTGAGGGGTTTACTTAGACATAGTTGAATTACTTGAGCACCTCAGATCTTGTTTCATATTTTCAAACAGTGTGGAGATTTCCATGCAGAGATTTTAGATGATACATCAATTTAATTCATCACAATTATTACAGATGTTAATGAAAACATGTAAAAGTATGTAGTAACCATTTGTCAATGTGAGATTCAGTTGGCATTTTTACCTCAGTGTGGTACTCATTTATTACATGAAAACACAAATTGTCATTTTGTCCTTATCTCATTCAATCCTTAAAGCAGCACTATTGGCATAGTGCCTAAGGCATTTGACTGCTAACCAGAAGGCTGGCAGTTCAAATCTACCAGCCACTCCTCGGAAGGAAGATCGGGCAATGTACTTCCGTAGTGATACTGCCTCGGAAACCCAAGGAGGGATCACTATGAGTCAGATCTGACTGGATGGCAGTGAGTTTGTTTGTTTTTTAGGAGAGTGGTACACGAAAAGCATGAGCTTGGGGATTGGCTGCACAAGGGACTTGCTGACTGTGGCTATGGGCAATGGAAGCAGCTCACAAAGGGATAATGTTCTCTTATTTATATTATGTTATTATATTACAACATGATATCGTACAGAAAATAGGATGGAGACTGGTCAGCCCAGGTCTGCTCTGGAGGAATGTTGAATTAATGTTCTTGTACACAATCTTAAAACCCAAAGGAATTTGGAGGTGATAGCAAGAGAGATGAACCATAACTTTTCAAACAGATATTGGTACCATAAAAGCAGTCCTGCAGGGAGAAGGCTGTGGAAGTTGTATGCAGGCTGAATTCCAAATGCATCATGGCTTTGCCTTGACGGAATATGGGATTCACTTTTGAAATGCCATGTCATCTTTTCAGTGAGACCTTTCCTGCATGAAATTCCAACTACCCCATTTCTGCATCCTTTTTTCTTTCTCTGCTTTTTTTTTTTCTTTTCCCCTTAGCAGTTGTCACTCCCTAACACAGTGTGTTTGCTTATTTATTTATTTATATTGTGTATTCTCCTACTAGGATGAACTCCATAAGGGCAAAAATTATGTCTATTTTATCATTATTGTGTCTCTAGTCTCCTCGGAAGAAAGGTTGGGCAATCCTATTTCCGTAGTGATATTGCCTCGGAAACCCAAGGAGGGGTCGCTATGAGTCAGGGCTGACTTGAAGGCATACAACAACAACAACAACAGTACCTAGAACACTGGCTGGCACATAGTAAACTGGATAATACACGTTGCATGCATGAATGAATTTATCAGTACCTATTCTGGATATGGGGCCTAAGGCATTTGACTGCTAACCAGAAGGTTGGCAGTTCAAATCCACCAGCCACTCCTCGGAAGGGAGGTTGGGCAATCTACTTCCATAGTGATACTGCTTCAGAAACCCAAGGAGGGGTCGCTATGAGTCGGATGCACTCCAGGCAGTGAGTTTGGTTTGGTTGGTATTCTGGATACTGGAGATAAAGTGTTGAATAAGAGACAGAAGGGTCCTGCCCTCAGGGAGCTTACGTACTAGCAGAGGAGACCAAAATAAACAAATAAATAAGATAATTTCAAATGGTGCTTTTTACTCAGAGGAAAATTTAATATGGTAACAAAGACCTACTCGAAAGCAGTGGATTTTTCATATACTCTGGTTTTCAACCTCAGGTACTTTTCCTGGACAGAAAAACAGACTTGAAGAGGCAAAAACCTGCTTGAATATTAGTCGATCTAAATGCAAGCCTCTGGCCCCTTAAAAATAGTGTTCTGCGCTAAAGAATAATGTAGAATCTGCAAAACACCGCATAACGTGGATGAACTTGGAGGACATTATG
>NW_006921720.1:6431633-6436963 GCF_000298275.1 Orycteropus afer afer
CAATGACATGAGACAAAGTATATGTGAACTGCTGTATGAAAAGTGAATTTACTCTGTAAATCTTCACCCAAATCCTAATTTAAAAAAAAAATAGTGTTCTGTTCTCTGCTCCATTCAGCAAAGCCATTCCAAGCCCAAGCCTACTGCCATCAAGTCGGATCCAACTCATAGCGACCCCTGCTTGGGTTTCCAAGGTAGTATCACTTCCGAGGAGTGACTGGTGGGTTTGAACCACCAGCCTTCTAGTTAGCAGTTAAATGCCTTAGGCACTATGCTACCAGAGCTCATTCTAGTCAGCCAACATTTCTAGCCTCATGTTCTAGGATGGAAACGTGCTTTATGACTGCAATAGAAAATAGAGATTTTCAATGAACTTTGATTGGCCACTATCAATTCAATTCATTCTAGAACAAGTGAGTGTCTTCAGAAAATTCAGACTTGTGATAGACATGGAGATGGGGCAGTGTGATAGTTGAAGATGTGTCAGCTTGGCTGGACTCCAGTTGTGAGTGGTGGTTCCCATGATGGACCACATGACTGCGTTCTAAGCGGCCGGTCAGCCTAGGGGGAGTTTCCCCAGGGGTGTGGCCTACCTGTAATACTATCCCAGGGACAAACTGGAAGAACGGCATTCCGGACTATATACTTCCTGGAGCGAGCAGCTCGCTGCTTGCCCTGGAGGTTTTTGGATTCATTCTTTGTTGGGAACAGCGACCAGCGCACTGCGTGTCAGCTTGATTCTCTCGGCTCTGTTGTGCTTACGGGAACCAGACGACTCCGGGCCCCATCTCTCTCCAGAGACGAACTTTGTGACTTGAACTCCTCTGCCGTGCGTGCGAAAGCCAGACGGCCCTGGGCCCCATCCCCCTCCAGAGACGAACTTTTCAGCTTGAACTTGTCGGCTTCTACACGCTTGTGAGACATTTATCTAAGATAAATTTCTCTCTCTCTCTCTTTCTCTCTCTATAAATATATATATATATATATATATATATATATATATATATACTTTGCTGGTTTTTGTGTTTCTCTAGAGAACCCAATCCAACACAGGCAGCAACTGAGAAGAGTCTGGGCCTGACCATCCCAAGGGGATGACAGTCCTTTTAAAAATTATAAATTGAAGCAGATACAATAGGTATATAGATAAAGAAACATAATAATTATAAGTTAGGAAAACAATTTTTTTAATAATAGTAAAAATAAGAGATTTCAACCCCTGGACAAAAACCTATAAGAGGAACCAGTTTGATGATCCATACTAAATTTATTTTCCAAACCTGAGGTTCTATGCTCCATGAGTATTGATCAGAATAGATTTGAGGTTCAAAATGGAGAAATAAGACCAATTAAAAAAAAAAGTGGTAGCATGGAATGAAATCAACCTTGTTCATCCAGAAATTCTCCAAGGAACTAGATTTTCACTTTATTTTTAAATACAGAGAAAATGAAAGGCATGTGACTAAGGACATATGGAAAAAGGGGAGGAGATGGGCTAAAAGCCAGATAAACCACAGCATGCCCCCTCCATCCTCCCCAAAAGCATTTTTTCTTGAAAAATAAAAAAGAGTGAAGAAATTGTTCTACCGTTGGGGTCCATTATTGTAAAGGTAACACAGAGAAAGCAAAACTCTTCAAATATTGTCTTATTCCATATTTTCTGTCAGAAAGAATAATCTTCATACAAAAGAGAATAAAAAATGTTATTAAGAAATAAATGAAAATATAAAATGGGCAAATTGTTAGCTGTTTTTAATGAGTAAAGTAGTTACTTTAAGGCATCAAAATATGTGTGGATAAATTGAAGAACTTATATCAACAAGCTTTAATAAATCTTGAAAAATGTACTAGCTACGAAAGACCAGAGAGAGGAAAATAATATGAGCATCTAAAAGAGTAAAATAAAAGGCCCTACACTTTTACATTGCTAAAACTTGATAACCATTCCTCTAAATATTCAGATAGAATATTAAGCAAATGATTTATGATAAAATCCAAAAACATAACTGTGATTACTAGGAAGCAATACAAGTTCCCCTGAGAACAACAAACATTAAATTATGCTTATTTCCTCTTTGCATCAGTTTACTATCTTGCTGTGTCTGGGGAATAGAGAAGATAAAATGTCGTGATTTCAGCAAAGCATTGTAAAGTGGTTTACAATATACTGGAGGAAAAGAAAGAGACATACAGTCTGGATGATAGTACTCTTGGGGAGATTTGTAGCTGGAAAGAAATCTCCAGAGACAGTCACCAGATTTGTAAGAAAACCTTGAATACAAGTTTACAACATTGGGGGTTTCATAGACTAGAGAATTGGTTGCTCATGCTAAGAATCAACAAATCAAGATTAACATAATAAAATGTAAAAGCAACAGTGTAAAGACTTACCAGCAATCCAAGGGGGGTGAAATCTGTGAGTCTTTGTTTACTTGAAATTAATTTTAAACCAACGTTGTCATTTGTGTTTTTAAAAGGAGTGTGACTTTAGACTGCATTAATTGTCCCATTTCAAATATAGAGTAGTGATAGAAAAACTCATTTTAATTACTTTCATCTTTATTGAGTTGGGTATATCCTGCCTCATACAAAAAGGATTTGCAGCTACTAATGGAACATGTATAGATAGCATAAGTGGATAAGCACAAGCCTAGGATCTATTTTCCCACTAACCTACATACCCTCTTAGGGCACAGACTATGCCCAAGTCCCTAGCGCAATGCCTGTAAATGTTTGTGGCTGATATTATACAATGAAAGTAAGATAAGGGTAAAATAGTGTAAAGAAGCCAGAGGGGAATTATTCCATAAACACATATACCAGTGTGTTTTCACACACCATTATTTTCACAAATTCACCTCTGAGCTTCCTAGCAGTCAAAGCAAGAAATCCATGTTAGAAGATCACCATCACCAAAAATGAAAATCCTATCTTTTTCTCCAGAAGCGTAGATTTTTCTTACAACAAAATCCTGAGAGAAATCTTGAATGAAATCCTGAGAAATCAATGATGCCTCATTGATTGAATATGATGTGAAGTACCAAGAAAATGTTAAAACATAGTAAATTGATTGAATGACTTTACCCTACTCAAGGAAACAGCAGAAAACTAAACACAGTTTAGTAAAAAGTAGTTGTATGAGGGACCAACAACATGAGGTCCAAGCTCACAGGTTGCTTATGGTTGAGTTCACTACAGGTTCTGTGGTGTGGTAGGAGAACCACAGGACAATAAGCGACTGCATATCCTCGGGGAGCTCTGGTAGCTTAGTGCCTAAGGCATTTGACTGCTAACCAGAAGGCTGATGGTTCAAACCCACCAGCCACTCTTCAGAAGGAAGGTTGTGCAATCTACTTGTGTAGTGATAACGCCTCGGAAACCCAAGGAGGGGTCACTATGAGTAGGATCCAACTTGATGGCAGTGAGTTTGGTTTTTGTTTTGGTTTGCATATCCTCAAGACAATCCTCCATGAAAATTATTTTTAATCTTTATTGAGGAATAATTCACACAGAATACAATTCACCAATTTTAAGTGGGAACTGTGATGATTTTTCCCCCATTCTCTCCTCTCTCTCATCCCATGGTAATCTTGTCTTTTGTTTCAATGGATTCACCTATTCCAGATATTTCATGTAAGTGGGATTGGACAATATTTACTCTTTTCTGTCTGCCTTATTTCACTCAGCATAATGATTTTGAGGTTCATCCCTGTGGTGGCATGTATCAGAACTCCATTTTTTCATTGAAGCTGAAAAGCATTCTATTGTGCCACAATTTACTGATCCATTCATTTGTTGATGGTATCTTTTATCTATTGTGAATAACACTGCAATAAACATTGGTGTACATGTATCTCTTTAAGTTGCTGTTTTCTGTTCTTTTGGATATATACCTAGGAGTGGAATTGCTGAGTCACATGGTATTTCTGTTTAACTGTTTTCCACGACTGTTGTTGTTAGGTGCTGTCGAGTCAGCTCTGACTCAAAGCGACCTTATGTACAACAGAACGAAACACTGCCTATTTTGCATTCCTACCAGCAGTGTACAAATGTTCTTTCTTCTCCACATCCTTACCAACACTTGTTTTCTGGGTTGGTGGTTGGTTTAATAATAATTATCCTGGTGGGTGTGAAGTCATATGTCATTGTGGTTTTGATCTGCAATTCCCTATAACTAATGATGCTCAGCATTTTTTCATGTACATGTTGGCTATTTGTATATTTTCTTTGGAAAAATGTCTATTCATGTCTTTTGCCCATTTTTTAATTGAGTTATTAGTCATTTAGTTGTTGAGTTTTATAAATTCTGCCTACTAAACCCTTATCTGATGGTTTCCAAATATTTTGTCCCATTCTGTAGGTTGTTTCTTTACTTATTTAAAAATGTCATTTGATGTACAAAAGTTTTGCATTTTGATGAAGTCCAATTTATCTAATTTTTCTCTAATTGACCATGCTTTTGGTCATATTTAAAAATCCATTGCCTAAAAGGAAGTTTTGAAGTTTCACCCCTATGATTTCTTCTAATAGTTTTATGGTTTTAGTTCCTTTATTTACATCATTAATCCATTTTGAGTTAATTTTTGTATATGGAGTGAGGTGTGGGTCTAGCTTTACTTTTTGTGTGTAAAAATCCAGTTGTTCCAATACTATTTTCCCCACTGAATAAATTTGGCATCCTTGTCAAAAATCAACTGGCCAAATTATATGGATTTCTGGATTTTCAATTCTATTCCATGGGTCTATATATCTATATTTATACCAATACCACATGTTTTTATTTCTGTAAATTTGTAGTACATTTTAAAATCAGGAGGGGAAGTGTAAGCTGTCCTACTGTGTTCATTTTTTTTCAAAATTATCTTGGCTATTTGCAACCCCTTGAAATTTCATGTGACGTTGAGGATTAACTTTTCCGGTTCTTCAAAAGAAGCTGTTAGAGTGAATAGTTGGACCTGTGGGCTCAGGCCTGTGCTTGCAGGGGACATCCAGCTCAATTGGTATAACATGCTACACAAAAACATTGTTCCACATCCTACTTTGGTGAGTAGTAACTGGGATGTTAAAAGTTTGCAAGCAGCCATCTAGATGCAATGATAGGCCTCTCCTCATCCAGAGCAAAGAAGAATGAAGAAAACCAAAGATGCATGGAAATAATTAGTCAAAGGGACTAGTAGACCATGGGATCCTCAGCCTATATGACCATGAGACCAGAAGAACTAGATAATGTAAATAGTGCTGTGATGAACATGAGTATATATGTATCTGTGAACCACTCTGAAGTGGATTGATGCAGGAGATCCTGAATAGAGTGGGAGAACATTGTGGAA
>NW_006921720.1:6438033-6462660 GCF_000298275.1 Orycteropus afer afer
AAAAAAAAAAAAAAAAACCCACTGCCATTGAGTTGGTTATGACTCATAGCAACCCCTCCTTGGGTTATGGAGGCAGTATCTCTACAGAAGTAGAAAGCCCAGTGTTTGTTGGCCACCTGAATAGCTTCTTTGGTGAAGTGTCTATTCATGTCTTCTGTCAATTTTTTGAATTGGATTGTCTTTTTGTTGTTGAGGTGTTGGAGTTTTCTATAAATTTTAGAGATAAGTCCCTTGTCAGACATGTTGTTTCCGAATATTTTTTCCCAATCTGTAGGTTCTCTTTTGACTCTTTTGGAGAAGTCTTTGGAAGCACATACAAATTTAATTTTTAGGTCTTATTCATCTAGTTTATCTTCTGCTGTTTGTGCATTTTGGGCTATGCTTGACAGTCTGTTTATACCATAAATTAGGGCCCCTAAGTTTGCCCCTATTTTTTCCTTGAGGAACTTTATAGTTTTAGGTTTCACATTTACCTCTTTGATCCATCTGGAGTTAGTTTTTGTGTATGGTGTGAGGTACAGATCTTGTTTCGTGTTTCTGCAAATGGATATCCAATTTTGCCAGCACCATTTATTAAAGAAACCATCTCTTTCCCATGTAATGGATTTCAGCTCTTTGTCAAAAATCAGCTGACCATAGGTCGATTAATCTATTTCTGGGTCCCAGTTCTGTTCCACTGGTCTAGGTGTTTGTCATTGTATCAATACCAGGAAGTTTTGACTACTGTGGCTGTATAGTAGGTTTGAGATCTGGGAGTGTGAGATCCAACTCGTTTCTTATTCATGTTATTTGTATTCTCTCCCTTTTTTCCTTTGTTAAATTTGCTAGTGTTTTGTCAATTTTATTAATCTTTTCAAAAAGTAAACTTCTAGTCTTGTTGATTGTTTTCTGTTGTCTTTCTATTTTCTATTTCATTTATTTCTGCTCGAATCTTTATTATTTCTTTTCTTCTGGTGACTGTAAGTGCTTTTTTGCAGCTTTTTTCTAATTTTTTGGAGATGATATATTAAGGTGTTGATTTTGGCTCTTCCTTGTTTTTTGATGTGTGCGTTTATTGCCATAAATTGGCCTCTGATCATTGCTTTTGCTTTATCCCAAAGATTTTGGTATGTTATGTATTCATTCTCATTTGATTCTAATAATTTTTTAATTTCATTTTTTATTTCTTCCATTACTCAGTCATTTTCAAGGAGGGTATTATTCAGCTTCCATGTGTTTGCTTTTTTTTCCATTGATCTTTCTATTGTCAATTTCTGATTTTATAGCATTGTGATCTGAGAAGATGCTTTGCATTATTTCAGTGTTTTTAAATTTTTAAGGCTTGCTTTGTGGCTAACATATGGTCTACCCTAGAAAATGTCCCATGTGCACTGGAAAAGAATGTATATTGTTCTATTGTTGGGTGAGGTGCTCTGTAAATGTCTATAAGGTCAAGTTAGTGAATGTTTTGTTTAGTTCTTCTGTATCTTTGTTAAATTTCTTTCCAGTTGTTGTATCTTTGACTGGAAGTGGTATATTAAAGTCTCCTAGTGCCTAGGGCACTTGACTGTTAACCAGAAGGCTGGTGGTTCAAACCCACCAGCCATTCCTCAGAAGGAAGGTTGGACAATCTGCTTCCATAGAGACACCACCTCCGAAACCCAAGGAGGGGTCACTATGAGTCTGGCCTGACTTGACGGCACATAACAACAACAAAAACTATGACTGTAGAATCATCTATTTTTCTTTTCAATTCTGTAAAAATTAGATTGATGTATTTTGGGGCTCTTTCATTGGGTGCATAAATATTTATTATGGCTATGTCTTCCTGTTCAGCTTTTCCGTTCACCATTATCCGTTCACCTTGTCTTTTATGGTGTTTTTTGTCTGCAAGTCAATTTTATCAGAAATTAATGCTGCTACTCCTGCTCTTTTATGGTTGCCATTAGCTTGATATATCTTTTTCCAACCTTTGAATTTTAGTCATTTTTTACTTCATCTTTAAGCTGTGTCTCTTGTAGACAACATATTGATGAGTTATGTTTTCTTACCCAGTCTGCAACTCTCCCATCTCTTGGGTGGTACATTTAATCCATTGACATTCAGTGTAATTATTGGCAAATATGAATTTGTTGCTGTCATTTTGCTATGTGCTTTTTTGTGGTGTTCCTGATTTCTTTGTTCCATATAATTTTTTATGTTGAGCTCATTTTGTTTATGAATCATGTTATCACTTCCTTTGTTGCCGTTGTTTTAGTATTTGGTAAGTATTTGTGCTTGTCCTTTTTTTTTAATTTTGATATGAAGGCTTATCATTATTCTCTGAGGTTACCCTTTGATTTATAATTTTCTTCCCAAGTTTAGAACAGTCTGTTCTATCTTACAACTGTCTTGACTTTCTCGACATATAGAAGTTTTGTAACTACACTATTTTTTTCCCTATTTTTGTTTTGTAGTTGTCCTGATTTGCCAATTGATGTCTCTAGTTCCCCATTTACAATCTTGTAGGCTTATTTGCTTTGGATACTTCCATAACTGAGTTGGTTTCTGGGTTATGTCATCACATCAGGTGTGTTAATCATCAGTTATCATTAGCTGTTGTTGGTTCTCTGTCCAAAGGACTCCCTTTAGCATCTCTTATAGGGTTGGTCTTGTTTTAACGAATTCCTTTAATTTCTGCTTATCTAGAAATATGCTAATTCCACCATCATATTTGAGGGACAGTTTTGCCAGATATATAATTCTTGGTTGAAATTTTTTTTTTCTTTCAAGGTTTTATATATACCATCCCATTGCCTTCTCATCTGCATGGTTTCTGCCAAGAAATCAGAGCTTAGTCTTTTTGGTTGCCCTTTGTAGGTAAACTTTTCATTTTTCCCATGCTGCTTTCAGGATTCTTTCTTTGTCTTTGGTTTTGGTGAGTTTGATGATGATATGTCTTGGTGATTTTCTTTTGGGGTCTCTCCTGTTTTGGGTTCATTGGACTTCTTAAATGGATATATTCTCATCTTTCATCATATCAAAGAAATTCTCTTTCAACAAATCTTTGAAAATTTTCTCTGTAGTTTCGTTTGTCTTTTTCTGTTCTGGAATTCCTATTACACATAGGTTATTCTTTTGAGGTATCCCACATGAACCTTAGGCTTTCTTCATTTTGTTTTGATCTTTTTTCTGATTGATGTCTTTCCAAAGAAGTATTCAGGTATTTGTCTTCAATCTCACTAATTCTGTCTTCCATCGACTCACTTCTACTCTTTTGCCTGTTTAATGTGTTGTCTATTTCTGAGAGTTTAGTCTTAATCTTCTGGATTTCTGTCTGTAGATTTTGTATCATTTCTAATTTTTCATTTATTTTGTCATTCTGTTCTTGTATTGTCTTCTGAAATTGTTCTAGGGTTTTCTCTGTGTTTTCATTTTTGTCAGTGTTTTCCTTGGTCTGCCTCTCAATCTGTTGAATTCTTTTGAACTCCTTATCGGGAAGTTCCAGTGCTGCTTCTTCATCTGGGATATGTTCTGGCTCTGTATCCTGGTCCCTTGTTTCTACTGCTTTATTTTGCTTCTTTGTGTAGACTGTGATGGTCCTTTGTCTCTGATACATTGTGATGTTTTTACATTTATATTTAATTGGTGATTGTATGT
Organism: Orycteropus afer afer; assembly: GCF_000298275.1. NCBI lineage: Eukaryota > Metazoa > Chordata > Mammalia > Tubulidentata > Orycteropodidae > Orycteropus > Orycteropus afer. The sequence continues at coordinate 6,441,652 of NW_006921720.1, forward strand.
TGGAGTGATTCACCCAAGATTTTAGTTTTCCTTGTTTTGTTTGGATATATCTGAGTAAGCAGGGTACTGTGCTCCTCTATGGACTAGTTGGCAGCACTTATGCACTCACCACCTGTCTCCTTTCCAGTCATCAGCCTCTCATATGTCCATACTGTCTTTGGCAATCAGAGCCTATTCTTAGGTCCCTGGAATCTGAATGAGAATGCTGTAACTTTAAGTATCCAAAATGGCCACCGCTTGTAAACATTCAAAATGGCTGTGCCCTCCAGACAGCTGAAAGTTCACAGCTGAGTTTGTCTCCTTTTTTGCTGTTTCCCTTTTTAGTCGCCAACTACCTGTACTTGTAGTCCATGCAGCCCTCAGTAAGCAGGACCAATGTTTTGGTTAATGCTCAGGTCCTAACACCACTTGGTAATATTCAGGCCCTCCGTGTTGTCAGAACAGCTGATAGTCCGCAGCTCCATTTGTCTCTTTATTCACTGTTTTCATTCAGGTTCTTCTGCTAGTTGGTGTTTAATCCACTTCTGTGTCCTTCCTTTCAGAACTCAGGAGTCCAGCATTATCTTCTGTATCTGTGTCAATTGGTTTATCTTTTCTTTGTTGAAGAGGGTCTTAATAGCTTGTCTGCCTATTCTGCCATCTTACCAAAGTCCATGAATATTATTATTTAAAACCAAATGTTTGTTAATAGCTGGGCATTGGAAAATTTGGACTTTGATTCCCTGGTGGAATCTACAGTACAGATAAATTTGTGTTGGCTATTAAATGACAGTTCTTTTGCTTCAACTGAAGTATTGTGATGGGTCTGAGTCCTACTTTGAGGGATGCAATAACAAACTATGTATAGTTAAAGAACAGTGACGGGGAGAGTGACAGATCTGGACACATGCAAATTACACAAAGAACTGGGCTTAATATCTTCAATCTGAAGACTCACAAGAAAGTTGTCATAAAATCAGCTTCAGATATCTGAAGAACTATCATAAAGAGGAAGAAGTACATGTCCACTGTGGTGCTCTTGAACCTGAATTAGAACTAGTGAGTAAAGGTCCTAGATAAGGAGATGACTCAGAGGGAAAAATAGTTTTCCAACAGTAGGGCTGTCTATAATAGGATTGTGCTGCTTTAAAATACTGAGGGTCCTGGATGCTGGAATGGTTCAGAGAGAAAAACAATCCCCACTTGAAAGGGAGCCTCAGAAAAAATCCTTCTACCCACAAGGATTCCCTAATCCTGGGATGAGAACCAGGCTAAGCATGCTTTAGATCTGTGCTTACACCGTCCAGTGACTGCTCTAAGGAAAAACCCTCAAACTGTGTATGAGTTCTCTTGCCTTGTTCCAGCTAATTTATGTTAACCATACTCCTCTAATGAAACACACTTTGCAAGCAGAGAGTGCTATTTCCTATATCCTCTAATTTCCACACACATGGAAAATACAACATTTCATTTTTTAAAACTGTTAAAAGGTAGTCTTGTTTTTTATAACCTCACAGTGGTTAGAGCAGTAGTAGTTATTGATTAAAGTCTTGATTAATATTAAAGTTCATTGTACTTGAAAAGTAGAATCTTGCACTGTTTTAATCAAATATTCCAAATCACCTTTAAAGATGTTAAAAATGTTATATATAATAAAAATTATATATTGTTTTGCAATTGAAACTTGGCTTGCTGTGGAAATATTTCATGTACAAAATGCCCTTCCTTCATAGCAGAATTATACAGAAATCACATTTTGCAAAGTACAAAGTTTAGAAAGAAAGGTAAATTTAGAATGCTGGAAGAAAAACTGAGCCCAGCCAGTCCCTCTGGTAATGAAGTTTTGATTTCCTTAGGTGGCATGTCTACCAGGCAATACCATGTTGGCCAGCAGGCCATCTATAGTCACTAATGCCAGAATGAGTACCCCATTTATCATAATTCATGATACACTCACAAGATCTTCCATCAAATGTACTGAAGTACATATTTTATCAAAGCAATACTTAAAATTTTATGCAAAGTCAGAGGCATAGTTGAATTTCCTTTTGTGGTTATTTCTGAAGAATTGTTTTCCAAAGAGAATCTGTATCTACTTCCTATTAGCATCCTTTATTTTAACTGTACCTGAAATCTCTCCCCTCTCCCAAGTACATTCTTAATGAATATAATCAACTTATATGAAAAGTTGTGCTATTGGAAAGCTTATACACCATCTAAATGCTTGCAGAGCTCACCTTGTAAGCAGAAATGTATGGCTGTTTCAGTCAGTACCAAAGGCCATACTATAAATTTGCCTGCTGCATCAGGCCCAGCTCAGAGAGATGTCTTCTTTAACAAACAGCTCCATTTCCCCTTTCTTTGTGTTTATCAGGCTTGCATTATTCATAATTATTTGCGAGTGTCTAAGGATTGCGTGTTTGTGTGAATGATGATGTTATGTGCCACGGTTCATTTGACAAAGCAACAGCAGAGCTTTTTACATCGTCTTACTTATTTATTGTGGTTTGTTATATCATTTTACTTTTTGCTAAATGAATCTGAATCTATTAAATGGCTTTTCAAACTGTTTAGAAAGGATGGTGTCATCAGATCCCTGATGATTCAACAGCATGAACTTAGGAAAGTGGACATCATCTGTTTCAGAAGTACCCATAAGTTCAAGTTAAACTTTTTTATCAAATTAAATCTGACAAATTGATTCTTAATTAACCCATAAAAAAAGTTGGAGGTAATTTCCTTGAGTAAACTTAGAAACCCTTGAAGTGATAATATTTTTCTTTCCATAAGTACTTTTCTTCTCCTTTTACAATAATCAGTGCCTTCCAAAGAAGGAGCTGTGGATAAAAGATCCGCATCAAAGTGAATTTCTTCAGAAACAAAATATGCTTCAGGAAAAATAAAGGCCAAGAGTGATTACAGAATAATTTTGAAGGAATACATAGCCTGTGATATTTTATGATTAATGTATAAAAGAAAAATATCCATATTTTTAAAGCTGATCAGAAAAACTAGTGAAGTAAAATGGGCCATTTTCCCACACCAGCCTTGTCTTTCAAATCTTCCACCACAGACATCTTAATCTTGTGTGTGCCAAGCACCCTTTACCAGTATGGTGAAGGCTATGAACCATTCCTCAAAATATTATTTTAAAATGCATAAAAGAAAATTCATATGATTCCAAAGAAAAAATATATATGGAAATGCTATTATTAAAACATTATAAAAACAAATTTATGATATCATAACATATGCTTCCTTATTAATGTATTAAGAAACAACCTCTAGCAGTGGCCCTAATAACTACCATAATTTAAAAGTATTGTTGTTGTTTGCTACCTTCTAGTTGACTCCAACTCATGGTGTCCTTAAGTACATAGAACAAAATGTTTCCCAGTCCTGAGTCATTCTCACAGTCAACATGTTCAAGTCTGTCGTTGTTGCTGCTATGCCAATCCATCTCACCAGGGATCTCCCCTGCCCTTGTTAGCCCTTCACTTTACCACACATGATATTCTCCTTTAACAATTGATCCTTCTTGATGGCATGTCCATTGCAAGCTAGTTGAACAGTGTTCTGTTGTGATCCATATGGTTTTGGGGAATTTTTTTTTTTTCTACTTGTTAAGAATGTGCACAGCAAAACATATACCAACGCAACTGTTTCTCCACATATAATTCAGTGACACTGGTTACATTCTTTGAGTTGTACAGCTGTTCTCACTGACCAGTGAACTGGGATGTCCCATGAAACCATGACCCTAACCTTTAGGTTTCATGGGACATCCCAGTTTGGGTTGCACAAAAAAAGCCTGAGTAGCTATTCTTATTCATTCATTCATTTTTATCTTTATTATAAATATATCCATCACATAACTTTTTACCTGTGTAGAACTCATTGACAACAATTACAATAATCAGCTGTGCAACTTTACCCTTAATCAACGCAATTTTCCATCACCATTAACCCCCCCTTCATCCCCTCCCTTCCACCTGTAACTAAACAAAAATCCAAACATACCACCATGGAGTCGGATCTGACTCATCGCGACCCCTTCTTGGGTTTCCGAGGCGGTATCACTACGGAAGTAGATTGCCCAACTTTCCTTCTGAAGAGCGGCTGGTGGGTTTGAACTGCCAGCCTTCTGGTTAGCAGTAAAATGCTTTAGGCACTATGCCAGCAGAATTCCTTCCATCCTTAGTAACCACTAATAAATTTTGGGAGCTCTGATAGTGTAGTGCCTAAGGCACTTGACTGCTAACCAGAAGGCTGGCAGTTCAAACCTACCAGCCACTCCTTGGAAGGAAGATAGGGCAATCTACTTCTGTAGTAATACTGCCTGGGAAACCCAAGGAGGGGTCGCTATGAGTCAGGTCTGACTTGATGGCACATAACAACAACAACAACAATAAATTTTAGTCTCTATACTTTTGCTTTTCTTGTTTTTTATATAAGTGAGGTCATACAATATTTGTCCTTTTATGATCGACTTATTTTCCTCAGCATAATGTCTTCAAGATTTTAATTGGCTAATTTTCAGAAGTAGATTGCCAGACCTTTCTTCTTAGTCTTAATCTGGATGCTCTGATGAAACCTGACCACCATGGGTGACCCTGCTCTTAAGCTGAAATACCAGTGGCATAGTTTCCAGAATCATAGGAACAAGCAGGCCACTATAGCATGACAAACTAACAGATGGGTGGTGAGATTTTGAAGCAGTGATGGGCAAAAACACTATTCAAGATGAAACAATTGCAGTTTCATCTGCAACTGAAAATATCTATGATTTCTATTAGTAACAAAATCATCCATACTGATCATATCATTATGGTTTGTTGCCATGGTTGTTAGGTTCCATCAAGCTGATTCCAACTCATAGTGACCCTGTGTACAACAGAATGAAACACTACCCAGTCCTGTGTCAATCCATCTCACTGAGAGTCTTCTTCTTTTTCACTGACCTTCTAATTTTCCAAGCATGATGTCCTTCTCCAAAGATTGGTCCCTCCTGATAACATGGCCAAAGTACATGAGATGAAGTCTTGCCATCCTTGCTTCTAAGGAGCATTACTGCTGTACTTCTTCCAAAACAGATTTTTTTCATTCCTCTGGCACTGCATGGTATATTCAATCTTCTTCAGTCTTCTTTATTCGTTGTTTAGGTTTTACATACATATGAGGTGATTGAAAATGCCATGGCTTGGGTCAGGTGCTGATACCAGTTACTAGTGGCGTCTCTTCCAACATCACAATAGCCCACAAACCACCACAGTACCAGAAACTGACAGACAAGTAGTTGCCATGTTTGGTGGAAAACAAATATGCTGTTTTTTCCCATCCAAGTTCTAATACTCCCTAAATTCTATCCAAAGACTCCTTGTAGGTCCATGAACCCTTGATTATTAAGCCTGAGGCCAGTGAGTCTTGCCATTACTCCCACTTTTATTCAACCATTATCGAGGCAGGAGGGGTAATCATCAGTCTCCAGCATGCACATGTGTGCTCAGGACTCACAGAAGCAATGATGCCAGCAGAGCCACATTCAAGCTCCAGCAATATTCCCTGTCACTGCCAATGAGCCCACTATCCCAACACTGACCTCAAAGGAATCATTCTGTGTCAGGATGTTACTTTCTCCACCTGAGGAATCTGTCTCTGGAAAGACTACAGAGAGAGAATATGTCTGTTGCTCTCCATGAGATCATCCTCCAAGATAAAAATTATTCCTGAAATATCCTTTATGTTTATTTACCTAAACTTTCCCTAAACCTTATCTGTTTGGCCTATACTGTCCTTAGGATAGCATGTTCCATAGGTTTGCTTGTTCCAGGAAAAAAAGTACTTCTGTACCTCTAACTAAAGTTTGTGCCCAAGATTTATATCTACATTTCCATGGATTTATCATCTTCTCCTCAAAATTAGGTTGGGCAGTCCTACTTCTGTAGTGATACTGCCTCGGAAACCCAAGGAGGGGTCGCTGAGTCGGGTCCGACTTGATGGCACATAACAACAAACGTTGTTGTTTGCCATCGAGTCGGCCCCAATTCATAGGGACCCCTCCTTGGGTTTCTGAGGCAGTATCACTACGGAAGTAGGAATGCCCAACCTTCCTTCCGAGGAGTGGCTGGTGGGTTTGAGCCGCCAGCCTTCTGGTTAGCAGTCAAGTGCCTTAGCCACTATGCTATCAGAGCAACAAACATAACAACCTCAAAATTAGTTTTTCCTTCTGACTTCCTCATTAGGAGAACTGCTGATAACTACATGTGAAAATCCCCAAGGCATTTTTTACTTTTCAGTCACTACAACCCCTTCCCAAACTCTGCTTCCCAATCTTCTCCCCAGAGAGTATCTCCAATAATATTAGTGCCTTGCTCAAAAATCTTCAGTGATTTCTCATTGTCTGTTGAACTAAATGCAGATCCTTCCATACAAACTTCTCTCCAACATGGCCCAGACTCCCAATTCAGCTAGCTCATCCTGTGCTTCAGTCAGACTTGATAACTTTATGTTCCATAAAAACAGAACAGATATTTTGCCTCATTTACTTTCCAGCTTGCTGCCTTTCTCATATTGTACATTCCATCTGGAATGTGGTTCCCCAAACATTTCTCTTACTGAAATCCAACTCAAAGCCAAACTCAAGCACCATATTTTTAAGACATTTTTGATTTGCTCCCACCTTCCCCAATTGAATAGACCCCTCTCCCCATATTCAGCCACTATGGCTTTTCATAATGCATATCGCCTCTATCTTTCGTTATGGTCCAATTTGTTCACCCTGCCCACTTCGCTAGATTATAAATTCCTTAAGAGTATAGATTGTTATTCTTGTACTGCCTATAGTGTTCAGCATCATGCTTTTCACAATGGATAGTTAGTATATGTTTTCAGTTGAATTAAAATTATTTCTATGAAAAAAAATCAATTTGCAGGAATGACCTGCCTTAAACTTCTCATGTATTGCAGAATGATGAGCTAGCTAGTGAATATTCACAACCTTTATTAATTGATTAATTAATAAATTCTAATGATTCTTAGCTTTTGTCTGGTGTTTATCCACGTTGTGGGATATAGTAGAATGCTCTTTCTCTGCAGTCACTGCTGTAAGTCCTGCTGGGCCCTCAGACTTCAGTTTGGTGAGCACTTCCTCCAGGAAGCCCAGGACTGGTTTCATGGACATGCAACTTGTTTCATGCTCTGCTGTCACCATCTTGAAACTCTTAATAATTTTTAAGCAAGTTGCCCTGCATTTTCATTTTGGACTGGACCCTGGAAATTAATAGCCAGTCCCACTTAACATTTTCTCTACTTGATTGGACAATCTACTTCCATAGAGATACCGCCTTGGAAACCCAAAGAGGAGTTGCTTGCTATGAGTCAAATCGACTAGACAGCAGTGAGTTTAGGTTTTTTTTTTTTTTTTTTGTAATCATCACACAGAAATTTAATTTTACATTTATATTTGTGTAGTTATCTGTATGCTTCAATGAAGCTTAAGCTCTGTGAGGACCAAAAACAAAAAGAATTAGCCTTGTTTACTGTTGTATCCCTGTGATTCAGACTAGTGTTGTTCAATCAATATTTCAATATGTTCAATCAATATTTGCAGATTGTATAAATGGATGAACAGTTGAAAGAATGAATGAAAACAATGAATGAATAATTTTGTCCATCACTGGTCCGTTGGACAACCCAAGCAGCAGAGGCACTCCTACATACAGGTCTTTCTTTGACTTGTGCTCTGCGTACTGTAGAAATTACAGAATGCTTGTACAAAAGCTACTCTTATAAGAAAGGAGGGTGATATTATCTCAAAGAATAAAATGGTGACAACATGGTGACATGAAGGAAAAAGATTAAGCAACAGCAAATATTCATGAATAAGAAACCAGCAAAGAATTCATGATATAGATCTGTTTTGAACACAAACATAACATCATGAAGTTACTATTGGGGTGATCTTGGCAGAAGAAGATTCTTAGTCAGTAAATAATGCCCTGTTTGTTATTCCTAATGTGTTCTGGTAAGCCCAGAACGAAGGAGCATGTTTAGATAGCCACCATTCACTAGAGGGGAAACATCTGTCACTATCCATATTCGATGCCACATCATCCTCCCAACTACTTTAATGATCCTGAATTTCATTTCCTAATTGTAGTGTAAGGAGCACTGTGGTTAAGGCATTGGACTGCTAACCAAAAGATCAGTGGTTCAAACCCACCAACTGCTCCTCATGAGAGAGAGGAGGCAGTCTGCTTCCATAAAGATTTACAGCCTTGGAAACTGTATGGGGTCACTATGAATCAGAATCAACTCAATGGCAGTGGGTGGAAATTACAGTGTAAGGATCATGGAGATGCACCAGAATTTGATTTCTAGTTTATAATTTCCTATCTGTTTGAGCCAATTGAAGGTATAATCCAAAGTATCCTGAATCACTAGATTCATGAGTCAAAAGCATGATGAATAATTATTAATAACATGTAGTAAGTTCTTTTCACTAGTCGATTCCTTTCCCTTGGAGACTTCTGTTGGAATGGTAGTATTTCCCCGTCTAATGAAGACTAGGCCATCTACTTATTTTTACCATCTCAGAAACCCAAAGGGGCTTGCTATGAGTCAGGATAGACTTGATGGCAGTGAGTTTGTTTTTTGTTTTTGTTTTCTCCCCCTCTCTAATTGAGGAGCTAGAGCAATATCCCCAATATTGCCTCACTGAGCCAAGACTATTACTGTGGTGCTCATCTATGCATACCCATTCAGCAGCACTATGTGGCGGCTTAGATTACACAGACAATACTTGAAAACCCTCCTTCCACTGCACAACTTTGAATGAGGTAATAAATATTCCTGCCTCTACGTTTCCACATCTGCAAAATGGAGATATTGACATTTTGGCAGTTGGTTCTATAAAGATTACAGCCTTGGAAACCTTACAGAGCAGTTCTGCTCTGTCCTATAGGGTCACTATGAGTCAGAATCGACTCAACAAAAATGGGTTGGTTTGTTTTTGTGTTTTTGGTTTTGTATATGGAACAATGTATGTGAAAGAGGCTTAGTACAGTGTCCAGCATGTAGGAAACTCCAGAGTACATGAGCAATTATGAACTTCCACTGCAGTCTGTGTTGGAATAGATATAAAGAAATAGAAATACATAGAGTCAGCAAACTTTTTCTCCAAAGAGTAAGAGAGTAAATATTTTGGGTTTTGCAGGTCAGACCATCTGTCACAACTACTAAATTCTACAGTTAGAGCATGAAAGCAACTGTAGATAATACATAAACAAGTGGGTATGGCTTGTGTTTCAATAAAACTTTACTTGCCAAAACAAACATTGGAGGCCATATTTGTTCCCCAGACCGTAATTTGCCAACCCCTGGCTATAAACTTTTAGAAGCACCTAGTCAAGAATGGTAGAAAAGTGTTAATATTTCAGTCAGACAAAGCAAAGAGGAAAAGAGGACTAACTCCACTGCCATACTAAAAAACATGTAAAATTATATTTTAAGGGAGCTAATTGTATCAGCTTCGTAAGACTAATAAAAGTGAAAATTATGGTCTAGAGCAAGAAAAAAACAAACAAATCTCCCTGCCTTCAAGTCGATTCCGACTCATAGTGACCCTGACCCCCTTTGGATTTCCGAGATGGTAAATCTTTATGGAAGTAGATTGCCCAAGTCTTCCTTCCACGGAGTGGCTGGTGGGTTTGAACTGCCAACCTACTGCTTAGCAGTCAAATGCCTTAGGCACTATGCTACCAAAGCATGTAGCTCAGGTTTTTCATTTTTCACTCTTGTTTTTCAAGATAAAAAACATCAGCTTTGAAACAAAGCTTTCCTTTTTATTAGATGTTGTCTTCAGGAACTCACCTTCCTCTTTGTATCTCAGAAGTGCCATATTTCTAGGAATAAAAATGTCTGTAGACTAATTGGTAGAAAGTGCCTGCTCCTGATTTCTATTTCCTATCATTGTATTAAGAACAGAGAACTGAGGGTCATTTCTCTAGGAGTTTGGCTTTAGGGAGTGGAAAGTGTATGGGTAGCAGAGGGAATCATTCCCTTCCTTTTCCTTTCTTATTGTCATTATAAAGAAATGACAACTCAGAATCCATGAGCAATATCAGACTCTGAAAATGAGCCAGTGGCTCAGTAACAACCACTTAGAACACTTGATGGTTTACCAAAGCTGCCAAACGTAAGGCAGATTTGGCTTCTTTGAAAGGAGGATGGCTGTCAGCATGTGCTCCCAGAATAAGAGCAAGAACACACTTTCTGGGCCTTTCTCCGGATCCCTGCTTGGGAAGAGTTATGTGGGAAATTCACAGATTCTTACACTTGGATATATAAATAGAGTACATAATACACACACACACACACACACACACACATTTCCTTCATCAAAATATTTGCAAAAGAGCTTCATTTGCACTTTATATTACATTATATTACATTAAGATTTTGGTATTCAAAATGTCAGTCCCTCCCAGTGCTTTCATTTAACCTGTGCTAACTCAATGGGTGGAACACTTTATTTATTAATTTATTAGAAACAAGGTATTAAGTCTGTAATTATAAGTCTATATTCTTATCAAATTTCTCTTTTTTGTTTGTTTTACAGTTTTCTCCTTGTCTTTGGTTGCTTGATTTTGTCAGTGTTTTCTACCATCCCTGAGCACACAAAATTGGCCTCAAGTTGCCTCTTGATTCTGGTAAGTGAAACATGAACAAGGATCTACATAAAGCTTATGTAATATAAAAACTGTGTGTAATGTTTATGCTATGCATTTTACCCCATAAAAGATTCTATCTAGAAAAAAAAGAGAGCTACAGTGGAATATAAAAGTTTCAGAGATCATTGAAATATTTGTCTGATATTTTTACCATTCATCAATCCTCAAGCATGTATAAAAATATTTAGGATTGCTATTACATAGCAGTATCTTGTGCTATATGTACTTCAAAAATAAGAAACAGTTTTAATTATGTTTATCTCTGCTAATAAACAAATCATAAGGAGAATCAGTAGCCATGAGGTCTCTCTTATATTGCTAAAGGTTACAGGGTAGAGAACATTTTCCAATAACAGCAATTTGGCAGTAGCTAAGTATAATTGGCCAAGAACTGTCAGAATGTGGCACCTCATAAGAAAACAGAAGACTCCTTCATACGCTTTTCAACCAACAGACTACATTATGAGTTTTGCTGCTAGTGCAGTTACCTGGTGAGAAATTCTACAGTTTGCTCTGTTTCCATTATGCTGTCAATCCTCAGCCACACAGAATTGCTCAATTCACTTTAAAATGGAAAAAGACCCCAAGATATTTTAGGCCAAATTATTCTGGGCCTTTTAAGCTCTTCTACTTTCTATTACAACTAAACTATAGCACCATATACTCAAATCACATCTGATTGAAATTTTGGTTCATTTACATCCATTTTGACCCATTTACTTAGTCCACAGGTACCAGACTTGACAGTTTTGGGACTGTCTGAATGAGCTGTAAATGTGAATAATTCAATCCTTCTGAAAATCCTGGTAGAATACAGAGGGAAGAAAGAGGAAGAGAAGACAAAGATGTCTTTATGAGTCTAATAGGTAGCAATGGGTTAGGTACAGCAATAAGCACTTAATTTTAAAAAATTACTCTTATCTTGAAGGAGGAAACCGAAAGATGTCAACTCCTATAACCTGAGAGGCAGCCAGATGTTTTCCCTGCATGGGCTCCCTGATAGCTTCTTGAGGTTGTACTTTGAGGGACATCAAGTCTTAAAAGGGAGAGATCGATTTCAAGCCTGGATTCATTTCCATATAAATTGTGTTCAGCAGTATTTTGCTAATGTTAAAGTTACTGTTTTAAAACTCAAGATAGACACCAGATAGACTGAAGGACACATGGTGACTTGTCCCATATATAAAGTTTCCATTTGAGTAGCAAGTAGGTTCATGCATTTCTTTGGTAACAACATAAGATCTGATCCCAAAGGCTAAGGCACAGCTGACTTTTAGGTTCTCATATAATATTACAACCAGGAATTTTAAATTGAAAATATAAATCTGATTTTTAGACTTGGGAACATGAAACACTGGGTCTGCTGCATGACCAGAGTAAAAATTATGAATAAATCAGTCATTAAGAATCCAACAAAAAGGTTTCTTTCATAACCAGGTAAAAAATTTTTAAAGTTAGATTTATATACTTCAAATCATCATAATATAAATTCAGTCATTGTAGTAAGTTTCTAAGTTGTCCAAAGAAGCCCATATAATTAAAAATCCCAAAGCTGATTAGTATCTTGATTTTTAAAATCTGTTGAGCAGTGAGCAACTGATCAGAGTTTAATAGTTAGAGTTCATTTTAATAGATAATATTGTAGATATTGTCTCACATCCCTAGTTCTTGAACGCCTTTGAATTTAGCAAAATGGAAATGAGACCCTCTGTGCAAATGAGACCTTTGTTTTAAGCAAAATAGTTAGTACTATAGATAGACATTCTCAGAAAGTGTAGCTACATGGCTTTCCATAAGGGAGACGGCTTGTTCATCCTATTTTTGTGCTGTAGTGATAAATTATCAAAACCAAAGTGTGTTCTTGAAACTTCCTAAAAATATGCAGAGAATGTTGCATGGCTAAGATTTACTGATTTTATTCTTCTTCACTAATGTTTTCTCCAAAAACTATGTTTTACTTCCAAAACCAAAACCAAACTCATTGCCATCAAGTTGGATCCGACTCATAGCGACCCCTCCTTGGGTTTCTGAGGCAGTATCACTACAGAAGTAGATTGCTAACCTTTTTACTTAAACCAAAAAAACATACATAAAGGCATGGTTTTCTTTCTTTCTCTTTGACTGGAATCATAATGTTGTTGTTGTTATGTGCCGTGGAGTCAGACTGACATATAGCGACCCCTCCTTGGGTCGCCGAGGCAGTATCACTACATAAGTAGATTGCCCAACCTTCCTTCCGAGGAGTTGCTGGTGGGTTTGAACTGCCAGCCTTCTGGTTAGCAGTCAAGTGCCTTGGGCACTATGCTACCAGAGCTCCTGGAATCATAATATGTAATAATAAATTGGAATTCCAATAATAAATTGGAAAATTATACATATTTTAATTATTTTTCACAATGAGTTAGCATAAACCAAAAAACCCAAACCCACTTCTGTCGAGTTAATTCCAAATCATAGCAACCCTATAGAAAAGATATAACCACCTCATAGGCTTTCCAAGGCTGTAGACTGTCACATTTTTCTTCTACAGAACACAGCTTGTGAGTTCGAACTGCCAACCTGTTGGTTAACAGCCGAGCAAGCACTTTAACCACTGTGCCACCACCAGGGCTCTTCAAGTTAACATAGTTTATCATAAATATTCAGTTAGCTGTAAAATATTGGAAAAAGCTTTGATGAATATTGGCATGCTTAATGATTTACCAGCTGTCTTATTTATTATCTTATAATGTGTGTTTGAGCCACTTAATCTGATTTCAAGTTTGTCTATCCTCTAAACATCTAATCAAACAGAAAGCATCGATCACAATTCTGACTAGCGGTGCCTTAAGTTCCCAAGATGGAGCATATCTAAAGGGTTAATATCCAAATAGGAATAGGAATTACTTTAAAAATGTTTGCAAAATATGACAAATTCAGTTCTGTACACTTTTAATTACAAATACAAGCCATAGAAGTAAATTTTTAAGAATTATATGTAAGCCATAAATCACAATTTTTTATTTTTTCATAATTGTCATCTTTCTTTTTTATAACATTTTAAAATATGTTCAGAGATTTACCCATATTATAACTCAATTTCTGTGCAAGTGAAAGGCACTCACACTACAGGCAAACCTGGTCCCTGGACAAACTTCTCAGAGCCCTCTTTGACACTCACTCTTTTCTATCAAATTGTTTCCTCAAGAGCAAGAGCATATTAGGCGCATGACATCGCATTTGACTTTGTCTTACTTCCTCCTGGGATTCCCACGGAATCTACTGCTCTCCATCCACCATCCCAAAAGGGACAGTCCCATCATTCTCACCTAGAACTGTACTCTCAATGCTACTGTTTGACTTATAAGTTAATGAACTTGCCTAGATTGCAAGCTGTGGTGTGTCAACTTGGCTGGGCCTGGTTGAGTGGCTGGGCAGCTGAATGTAGTTATTCCCCATGGTGAGATTAGTAATTAACTCCAGGGTAGAATCTATTGGAGCAGCTGAGTAGCTGCTTTGGGTATGTGGTCTGCTTCCTGTATATAAGCAGCAGCTTTGGGAACAGTCTCTAGCTTATGACACGCTTGAACTCTGCATGTAGCTGTGTCATTGTTCAGCAGCCTGCCGTGCCCTGCTGACCTTGGGACTTTCAATGGACTTAAATTAATGGCCTGCCGTGTGGTGTGGTAACATCGAGACTGTGCCTTTTAACTTGTCAACCTTGGGTTTGTTAGTCTCAGCAGCCAGCAGCTGTCTGAGTGAAGAAAAGCCTCTAGCTCCAGTGGGCCAGGAGCAGGAGGCAGAGCTGAACCCAAAGGTTGAGAGGCTTTTACCCAGCCCCTAGAGCCTGGCACTTTGAACTTGGACTGAAAGCCTCCAAATTGTAAGAATAAACTTCTGTTTGTTCAAGCCATCCCATTTGTAGTATATTCTTGTCAGAGCGGTACTGGGTAACCAGAACCCAAGCCAAATGGATATTTGTCTTAATTTGCTTGCTTATTCCTTTCAATTCTATGAATTGTGGTTTTATGTTATACACCAAATTCCCTTATTTCTCACCTAGAGGCAATGCAGTATGGCAAGAATGTAGACTCTGTAGCTAGGCACCTGGGTTCAAATTTCTAGTTGTGTACATTTGGAAATCACTGAACTTCTCTGTACCTTATTTTTCTCATCTGTTAAAACTGAATAATAATATACCATACTTTATAAGATTGTTGTGAGGGTTAAGTAATTCCAAGTGCCCAGAACGAGGCCTAGCACAGAGAAAACACTCAGAAAGCTAGCTAATATGATAATCACTGGTTCTTCCATATATAATGGAGACACAAATACTGGTGATACATGGAATATTGGTAGTATAGTGGTTGACTGCTAACCAGAAGGCTGGCGGTTCAAACCTACCAGCCACTCCTCAGAAGAAAGATTGGGCAATCTACTTCTGTAGTGATACCACTTCAGAAAGCCAAGGAGGGGTCAATATGAGTTGGGTCCGACTCGACGGCACATAACAACAACAACAACAAACGTTCAAGAAAATGTTATGCTTTTCTAATAGAAAACAAATATTTTCAAAATAGTTTTCTCACCACAATCAAACATTGTTAATTATGGCAGTTTTCAGCACAACATGATCTCTAATTAAGTGTGGCTCAATGGTATGGAGTTAGTGTGTGGCATGTGTTCATAAAAATTCCTTATTTCTGGTGACTAATTAAACAATTTTAGTGTCATATTTTGGTGGTAATGTATCTGATGATAATGCTTATGGCTTGATCATTCTCTCAATGTCTGCCATCTTCTGACACTGGAGCAACCAACAGAGATAAGCCCAGATGTGACAGACTTGCTTGCTTTGCCCTCTCTCTGGGGATAAAACTTATGACTTCAAGAATATGATATCAAGCTGTCCAGACAAATTCCAATGACAGTTAAAAGATGATGCTGCTCTTTTCTATGTCTGGTAAATTCTTCAAAACTGAAATGGAGTTAGCATTTTTTTTAAGTACTATTCTTATAAAAAGCAAACAAAACAAATCTTTGTAAGTATTATTCCCCACACATAGTTCACCAAATGGTTAAATGAATTGAACAGATTAATACAACATGTGTAGGACAAAACCCAGATTCCAACCTAGGTCTGTCTAACTCAAGAACTGAGTCATCACTGATCCATCCAGCTGTCTTATGTTTGCTTTCTTCTTAGTCAAGAATGACATGTCCACCAAAGTACATCTGCCACCAGCTGATGAAGTGCTAATGTCTAAAATTGGGTTTTGGTTCCAAACATACTGATTAATACGTACAGCTCTTGTAACTGCAATAGTTTTGTTTCCTTTCTCATAAAGAGTCCACTTACAAAGTTGTCACAAATGGGTGAAATAAATTCAGAGTACTAAACTTCTTTGTATTGAGAATCTAAATATTATCTGGTAAAGACCATTGAAAGCAATCAAAAGCCTAACCCACGGGATCCATAGTCGAGTGTATAGTTGTGTTGGAGTCCCTGAGTGGTGAACACACTCTACTGCTGATCTAAATTTGGAAGTTCCAGTCCACCCAGAGGCACCTTGGAAGAGAGGCATGGAGATCAACTTCTGAAAAATCAGCCGTTGAACATCCTAGGGAGCATAGTTCCACTCTGACACACGTGGGGTCTCCACAATGGCAGGGTTACCATCTTCCAGACTCTGCTCGCTGTTGTTCAGGTGAACAGTGGGCTGTTCAAGTCAACTCTCCTACTTCCAGATTAAACTATTATGGAAAGTTTAGTTTGGGTTTGTTTCATGAGACTTTATGTTCTAGCATTTTAGATAAGACCTTCTTGAGCACAATGCTGTTTGGAATGCATTTCCTCTCTATTTGGGTAACTTCTTGCCTTACAGATTAAATTTAATATATTCCCTTTAGGCCTTTAAATGTAGATTGTTCATTACATTGAAAACAGAAAATCTGTTTCCTTACTGAAAGGGACATATTCTCTGCAAAATTTCCATTGAAGTTGGTCATTTCTGAAAGTTCCTATTTAAAAATGGTAGGGCTCACCTACCACCCACATGCAGTAGAAGGAAATTATAAACCTTAGCAAGCAAGAGGCTATCTCAGTGTATTTATTTGTCTGCTTTCCTGCAGTGTAACAAGGCTCCAGACCACAAATGGATTGTGCTGAGGAGCTGGATGAGTACTCAAACACATGGTCAAATATCCAAGTTTTCTCAAACATCTGGATGTTTAGCATCTTCCAGATAGAGGATCTCAGAAGGAAGATGGGGCAGTCTACTTCCGTAGTGATACTGCCTTGGAAACCCAAGGAGGGGTCGCTATGAGTCAGGTCTGACTCGACGGCACATAACAACAACAACAACAGATAAAGGATATGCATATTTGCTGCTTATGATTCATATAACAAAGCAAACATGGATTTGCTTTTTCCTTGTACACTGAATGAGTCCCTGAAATGTGTACCAATCCAATTTAGGCAGATCTAATTATATCTTAAATTCACTAGTGGAGCCGACTATTTAAAGAAAATCTGTAGTAAAACCCTTTAAAGTGAAGAGTCCCCTGAAAAGCTAATGTTGTTGTGTTGTTGTTATGTGCCTTCAAGTCAGACCCGACTCATAGCAACCCTTCTTTGGGTTTCTGAGGCAGTATCACTATGAAAGTAGATTGCCTCATCTTCCTTCTTAGGAGTGGCTGGTGGGATTAAACCACCAGCCTTCTGGTTAGCAGTCAAGTGCCTTAGACACTATGCTACCAGAGCTCCCGAAAAGCTAATAGCAAGTACATAATTAATCTGTGTTACATGTTTGCTTTCTTTTTTTTTTTTTTTTAATGCGCATGCATGTTCTTTTTCTTTTTAAGCTGCTATATAAATATCCACTATATAACATGGTATTGAAGAATTAGAAAAGATATTGTTGTCATGTTCCATCTACCAGTTTTAGCAGAAGCCACAAACACATTTACCGATCTTTGCAGAATAGAAAGTTTTGTGCATTAAGTTGTATGGATTCACCATAGAAGAAAATTAGATTAAGTCTTTACATCTAAATCTTCTGGCATTAAACACTGTAAGAAAGGATAACAGAATGTAAGGGTAAGAATCCATGCGAGGCTATTAAATCTTGTGTTTGTAATGAAGTGACAGAGAATGAGATACTAAGCAATCAGATATGAGGAATGAATGATGCTTCTTTAGGTTTATCACATCCCTGCAATTTACTGCAGAAAGCTCTCAGAATATCCCAGTGAACATTGAAAACTGCAATTATTTTCCTTTGCTTTTCTTTCATCAAGGAAAATGCAAATAAACTTTAAAATGATTCATGGAGACTAACGACCCTCATCAATCTGCTGACGACTGAAAAGAAAAAGCAGGAGTAGTTTAACACCTACACTGAATCTTAACTGAAGGATAATAATATAGTAAGTAAGTTGCCCTGTGTAAAGTATTTCAGATATTAGAGGAAAGACTTGTTCAAGCTAAAAATAATGAAATCGTGCTGAAGCACTATAAACCTATCTACAATTAAGGAAGGAAGGAACGTTTCACATCTCTGGTGTGAGCTTTGGCATCTAACCAAGTGACTCAGTCTTTACCTCACAACCTCTGTACAATTTTTTTTCTGGAATTTATGGGAAGCTCAGTAGATATCCTTAGAGCTATCAGTGAGCCACACTCATTCAGGCCCACATTGATGTTGATATACTGTGTCCTTTCTAGTTCCATAAAAGTATTTCAACATAGAGAAGAAGAGAGACACAGGTGGTGTGGTGAGCATTACAGGATTGCTAGAATCCATGATTGTGATCAATGGAAGGGAGAAACTCTTCCCTTACTGTCTTTCCATGTTCAAGTCATACCCATTATTTGAAATCTGGATCACACACCTCCCCTTCCTAGAGCAACTATCTTTTCTCTAACTCCCCTCAGCACTGTATACTTAGCATTGTAGTTCCTCCATTATTGATTTATTCTACAATATTAATGCAGCCTGATACAGGCAGACATTATTAAGGGCTGAGGATGTATCAGTGAGCAAGGCAAAATCTCTGTCCTTCTGTACCTCACATTTTAGTGGGGAATATAGACTGCAAACAAATAAGCAGATAAGTACAATGAATGAAAGTAAAGCAGAAATAGAATGCAATGAGAAAGGATATTTAGAGAAGGCCACTCAAAAGAGTATCATTTTAGCAGGGACCTAGGTGAAGTGAGGCAACACATCATGCAGACATTAGGAGGAAGAATATTCCAGGCAGATAGAACACCAAGGACAAAAGCCCTGGGCAGGAACGCATTTGCTGAGTCCAGGAAAGACAAGGCCAGAGTGGCTAAAGGAAAGTGAGCTGGAGGCAGAGGAGAAAAACAAAGGACTAGTTGAAATGTAAACTTAGGAGAATAGAATCCAAGTCTGATTCAGTGACAGCATTTAATACAATGGCAAGTTACCAATAAATATCGGGTGAAAGATGGCCAATATTCTAGTTGCATATTACTATTGACAGTTCTATAATAGCATGCATATGGCAGCAAAATTAAAACAAGATTCAGGACTTTACTTTAGCTGCTATATAAATGCCCACTATAGAACATGGTGGTGGTTCAGTGGTAGAATTCTCACCTTCCATGCAGGAGCCCCATATTTGATTCCTGGCCGGTACACCTCATAGGTATCCACCACCCATCCATCAGAGGAGGGTTGCCTATTGCTGTGATGCTGAACAGCTTTCAGCAGAGCTTCCAGCCTAAGACGAACTAGGAAGAAAAATCTGGTGATCTACTTCCAAAAATCAGCAATAAAAATCTTATGAATCACAACAGTACAGTCTACAACCAATCATGAGAATTACATAAGTCAAGGCAAAATTTCATTTCGTGGTCATGAGTTGGCTGGGGCAATTCAACAGCAGCTAATAACAACAACATATCCTATAGTACTGAAGAATTATAAGAGACATCATTGCCATTTCCCATCTACCAATATTAGTAGATAGAAGAAAATGAGCCATGAACACATTTACCAATCCTTGCAAAGCACAAAGTTTTGCACATAAAATTGTGTGGATTCAATGTAGAAGGAGATTATATTAAGTCCCAAAGCTTCTGTTGTTGTTGTTGTTATGTGCCATCGAGTCAGCCCCAACTCATAGCGACACTTCCTTGGGTTTCTGAGGCAGTATCAGTACAGAAGTAGATTGCCCAACCTTCCTTCTGAGGAGTGGCTGGTGGGTTTGAACTGCCAGCCTTCTAGTTAGCAGTCAAGTGCCTTAGGCACTGTGCTACCAGAGCTCCTAAAAGCTTCTAGCATTAAAAATTATAAGAGAGGACATCCAAAGCTTCTAGCATTAAAAATGGTAAGAGAGGACAATGTAAAATTTTTACCCATGCACTTTTTTTTTTTAAACTGTGATTTGGGTGAAAGTTTACAGAGCAAATTGGTTTGCTGTTCAACAATTCATATGCATTTTGTTTTGTGACACTGACTGCAATCACCAAACTGTAACAGCATTTTCCCCACTTCCTCCTTAAGCCTACCCCTTCCATTAGTTCTTCCTTCTCATCCTCTCCTGTCTTCCTAGCTCTATCTGTGGGCAAATGCTTCTTGATCTCATATGCTTGATTGTTCTAATGCGTGCATGTCCTCTTGGTATTACTGTTCACCTAAAAGGCTTATCTATCATTTGGCTGAAAGTTGAGTCATGGGTGTTGAATTCAGTTCCTAGCTTGAAGAGTTTCTAAGAGTCACAGTCTCAGGGATTCCACCAGTCTTCACCAGACCAGTAAGCTTATTTTGTTTTGTTTGATTTTGAATTTTGTTCCACATTTGCCCCCACTGTATTGTGGGACCTCTTGTTGTGATAACTCTCAAAGCAGTCAGCAGTGGTAGCTGGACACCATCTAGTTCTGGAGGCTGGGGTTCACATGGACCATTATTAATATTTTGGACTAATTGTTCCATATGTCTTTGATTTTATTCACTCTTCTTTGCTCCAGATGGGGAGACACCAGTAGTTACACCTTAGATGGCTGCTCACAAGCTTTTAAGACCTCAGGCAGTATTTGCCAAACTAGGATATAAAACATTATCTTTGTGGACTATGTTATACCAATTGACCTTAATGCCCCAAGACTATTGTCTTGAGCCTCCATCTCCAGCAATTCATTTCCTCAAGGTGCTTGGTTATGACTAAAAATAACTTTGCCCCCTGTATACTGTTGTTGTTGTTGTTATGTGCTGTTGAGTCGGACCCGACTCATAGCGACCCCTCCTTGGGTTCCGAGGCAGTATCACTATGGAAGTAGATTGCCCCATCT
>NW_006921720.1:6462760-6464880 GCF_000298275.1 Orycteropus afer afer
GGCACTATGCTACCAGATCTCCTGTATACTCTACTACATTCATGGATATATTTGCATCATATATAAATACATAGGTAGAAATATCCTCCTTCAACTCTATATATATTTGTGAGTATAATCACATTTGCCTTCCCATGTTTGTTCAGACTGGGTGTTTATCTATGTATCCACTCATAGATTATTGCTATTACTGTTATAGTAGGATTATGTAGGTAATAGATTCATCATTGTTCCCTTTAATTGTTGTGCTTCTCTCTGTGTCTTCCACTGCTGTGATCATTTTGTGCTGATCTTCCCCTTATTGTATATTGACTTTACCCTCTAGTTGGTATGTAAATTTAGCTCCACCCATCTGGAAGACCAGTTTATATACTATATAATTCAAATTCACACACCAACTACTAAAGCCAAAGATGAAGAAATTGAAGATTTTAACCAAATCCTACAGTCTGAAATTGACCAAACATGCAATCAGCATGTATTGATAATTACTGGTAATTAGAATGCAAAAGTTGGAAACAAAGAAGAAGCGTTAATAGTTGGAAAAAATTGACTCAGTGAAAGAAATGACACTGAAGACCGCATGATGGAATTTTGCAATACCAACTACTTATTCATTGCAAGTATCTTTTTTCAACAACATAAACAGCAACTGTACCTGTGGACCTTGCCAGATGGAATATACAATAATCAAATCAACAACATCTATGGAAAGAGAGAATGAAGAAGCTCAATATCATTAGTCAGAACAGGGCCAGCAGCTGCTCGTAGAACAGACCAACAATTGCTCATATACAAGTTCAAATGGAAGCTGAAGAAAATTAAAACAAGCCCACCTGAATTTAGAAACTATGTGAAGAATAGATTTGATGCATTGTAAACCAATGATTAAAGACCAGACAAGTTGTAGAGTGACATTAAAAAACATCATACATGAAGAAAGCAGGTCATTTCATTAAAAAGGCAGGAAAGGAAGAAAAGACCAAAATGGGTATCAGAAGAAACTTGCTCTTGAATGGAGAATATCTAAAGCATGAATGGAGGAAGAAATGATGAAATAAAAGAGCTGAACAGAAGATTTCAAAGGGCAACTCAAGAAGGTAAAGTATTATGAAGAAATGTGCAAAGACCTGGAGTTAGAAAACCAAAAGAGAAACATATGCTTGGATTTTCTCAAGCTTAAAGAACTGAAGAAATTAATTCAAGCCTCAAATTGCAGTGTTGAAGGATTCTACGGGCAACATGCTGAATAATGCAGGATACATCAAAAGATGGAAGGAATACTCAGAGTCACTGTACCAAAAACAATTGGTTAACATTCAACCATTTCAAGGGGTTGCATATGATCAAGAACGAAGGTATTGAAGGAAGAAGTCCAGACTTCACTGAAGGAATTGGTGAAAAACAAGGCTCCAAGAATTGATGAAATACTCATTGAGATATTTCCACAAACTGATACAGCACTGGGACACTCACTTGTTTATACCAAGACACATGGACAACAGCTACCTGGCCAACTGACTGGAAGAGATCCATATCTGTGCCTGTTCCAAAGAAAGGTGATCCAACAGACTGGGGAAATTATCAAACAATATCATTAATATCATACACAAGAAAAATTTTGCTGAAGTTCATTCAAAAACAGTTGCAGCAATATATTGACAGCAAATTGTCAGAAATTCAAGCCAGATTCAGAAGAGGACATGGAATGAGGGATATCATTGCTAATGTCACCTGGATCTTGCTGAAAGCAAAGAAAACCAGAGATGTTTACCAGTGTTTTATTAACTATGCATAGGCATTCAACCATGTGGATCATAACAAGTTGTGGATAACATTGCAAAGAATGGGATTTCCATATCATGAGGAACCTGTACATAGAACCTGAACCTTCTTCAGAATGAACCAGGGGATAATGCCATGTCTTAAAATCAGGAAACGTGTATGTCAGGGTTTATCTTTTCACCATATGTATTCAGTCTGTATGCTGAGCAAACAATCCAAGAACCTGGACTATATGAAGAAGAATGTGGCATCAGGATTAGAGGAAGACTCATTAACAACCTTTGATATGCAGATGACACAACTTTGCTTGCTGAAAGTGAAGAAAACTTGAAGCA
>NW_006921720.1:6465005-6487112 GCF_000298275.1 Orycteropus afer afer
GAAGTTGTTAGGGATTTCATTTTATTGGATCCACAGTCAACAAGCAGCCGCCAAGAAATCAGACTGCAAAAGACTTCTTTAAAGTGCTGAAGAACAAAGATGTCTCTTTGAAGACTCAGGTGCACCTAACCCAAACTATGGTATTTTCAGCAGCCTCACAGGCACATGAAAGATGGACAATGAATAAGGAAACCCGAAGAAGAGTTGATGCTTTTGAGTTGTGGTATTGGTGAAGAATAATGAAAGTACCATGGACTGCCAGAAAAATGAACAAATCTGTCCTGGAAAAAGTACAGTTGGAATGCTCTTTGGAAGTGAGAATGGCCAGACTTCATTTCACCTACTTTGGTCATGTTGTCAGAAGGACTATTCCCTGAAGAAGGATGTCATGTTTGGTAAAGTTGAGGGTCAGCAAAAAAGGGGAACAACTTCAATGAGACAGACTGACACAGTGGCTGCAATGATGGGCTCAGGTCCTGTGAGGCGCAGGACTGGGGAGTATTTCATTCTGTTGTACATAGGCTCAGTATGAGTTGGAGCCAAATCGACAGCACCTAACAACAACAAGGAACTAGATTGCAAAGTTCCTTAAATCAGGGATAGTGTCTTATCCATCTTTGTCTACATTGTGCCTGGTGTATGTTGTTGTTGTTGTTAGGTGCCATCAAGTTGGTTCCAATTCCTAGCAACCTCTTGTATAACAGATGAAACATTACCCAGCCCTGTGCCAACTCACAATAGGTCGGTTTTGAGCCACTGTGTCAGTCCATCTTGTTGAAGGTCTTCCTCTTTTTCACTGATCCTCTACTTTACCAAGCATGATGTTCTTCAGGGATTTGTCCCTTCTGATACCATGTCCAAAGTAAACAAGACAAAGGCTTGCCATCCTTACTGCTAAGGAGCATTCTGGCTGTACTTCTTCCAAGACAGATTTGTTTATTCTTCTGGAAGACCATTCAATATTTTCACCAACACCATAACTCAAATGTGTCAATTCTTCAGTCTCCTTTTTTCATTGTCCAGTTTTCACATGCCTGGTGCGTAGTAGAGAGCTTGTACTGCTTATTCTGTGGAATTGAAGGATATTGAGCAAGAAAGAAAAACTTCAGGTTTACATTTCAGACCAAACAGACCAGCAGCTGTATTTAGAGTGGACTAGAGTAGAGAAGGCAGAGTGTTGAAATCAGTTAGGAAGCAATGGAAGTCATCCATGTAAACCATGAGAAAGCCCTGAGCCAAACAGTGACAGTATGAACTGAGAGGAGGAATGAATTCAAACAGTGTTTGGAGGTTAAGTCAAAATGGTGATTCCTGTTTAAAAAAAAAAAAGTCTGAGGGTGTACTTTTCTCTGCTGAATGAAGCATTCTGTCCCTTCCTGTAGTTAGCTACAGGTTGCTTATCTGCTGCCTGTTTTTATGTGCTGTTTACTTTATCTGTGGTTCCCATTGGTCCTCCATCTTCTATCCCTCTGATTTAAATTCCACCATTCACTCTGACTTCTGTGTCCCAACTTAGGATTCTAAGAGTTGGCCTCTAATTATCTGGTTTTCCATAGATTTCCAAATGTTTCCCTAGGTCCTGCCTATCCCCTCTCCTAATTTCTCCAAGCCCAGTCCCTTAACTAATTGCAGTTTTAATTGAAACATATATTGAGTTCTTTCTGCCGTATAGCTTCTGTGCCATGGTCTGAAGATTCAAATATGAGTAAGACATTATCCTGCCCTGAAAAAATTCAGGGCTAAAGCATGTTACTATCTACAACCTCTAACTGGCTCTAAAAAAGAAAATAAACAGCTTCAAAATCATGAGTTTTATAAGTAAATAGTGAAATTAGGAGAAAAGGGAAAAATGGATTAATTTCTCATTTAAAATTTTTTTCACTGTAAGACATATCCATGTAAGAAAACAGACCTATCTCTAGTCATCAATTTCTCATAAGAATTCAAAATAAAACCAAAACAAACCAAACTCCCTGCCATCAACTCTATTCCAACTCATAGAGACCCCCTCTGGGTTTCTGACGTGGTAAATCTTTATGGAAGTAGATTGCCCTTCCATGGGGTGGTTGTTGGGTTTGAACTGCCAACCTTTTGGGGATAGCAGTCACATGCCTTAGGCACTATGCCACAAGAATTATCCAAAACTATTCTCAATAATAAACCAAAAGCCCACTGCCATCAAAGCTATGCCAACTCATAGCAACCTTATAGGACAGAGTAGAACTGCCCGATAGCATTTCCACAGCTGTAAATCTTTACGGAAGCAGACTGCCTCATCTTTCTGTCATACAGTGGCTCATGGATTTGAACCACCAACCTTTCGGTGAGCAGCTGAATACTTTAAACATGTGCTTTAACCATTGCTGAAGTTTCATCCACCAGAGCTCCTATTCTCAAAACAGATTACTACTACTCATGCTCAGAGATTGAATACTGGTTTGGTGGTATAAAAGTCAAACACTGGAAGCAGTGGGGTGAGTCCCCCCATTCCTCATGCAAGCATATACCAAGGGCCATAATTAAGGTGAGAAGATACATCATCCTTCTGCAAAGTAGACTGGAGAAAAAAATTTCAAGCTGTAAATGGCAGCTTGACAAACAACACTACAGCCTGGATTCAATGAAAGTGCTGCAGACCTGGCTTTCTCCAGGGCAATAAATCACAATGAATCTAGAGAACATTACTGAAAAATGGAGAACAGAAAAGAGACTGTGCGAGTAATACAAGCCCTCCAGACTTGGCTCTATGAAGACTAATTGAGGAAGACTAGTACTGCAGGGGGGGCTCTGGTGGCATAGTGCCTAAGGCATTTGACTGCTAACCAGAAGGCTGGCAGTTCAAACCACCAGCCAGTCCTCGGAAGGTTGGGCAATCTACTTCCATAGTGATACTGCCTCGGAAACCCAAGGAAGGGTCGCTATGTGTTGGACCCGACTCGACAGCAATGGGTTAGTGCTGCAGGACTTCAGCATCATGGGAAGAATCTGGAAAGTCTTCATGAGAGAGCACTGCAGAACAGCCTTGAAAAAGAAATGGAAACTGAACACCCGAAATGACCTTTGGGCAAGGTCAGGGGCTGAAAAGTGATGCTCATCCTCTATAGGTATGCAGTACAGGATGGAGGACTCTCACTCTTTTCTCACTCCTCCTCTTACTCTACTAAACATTGTTTTTTCATTCTGGTGAAATCAAGTACAAATCAATATCAAATGCAACCTCAAACAAAGAGAATTCCCAGTGTAGTTGGAAGGGTGTTCTGTAGGAGCAGGCATGAGAGGGGTGAGGGGAACATGTCTGCCTCTTTAACTTAATGATATAATGACTGGAGAATTTTAAGTTAATTATACATTTATGAATCTGGAGGTTTTACTGCTTCAGTTAAGCAAACCAGCTTCTGTTCTCCAGCCACCTACTTCCTAAGTCACTTCTCTAGCCCTGACTTGCAGATGAGTGGATACTTGAGGTCACAGTAGCCAGACAGAGCTTGGAGGATATGTGATCAAGTAGGTAACTTTGTCCATTTGTAGAGTTGAATAAGAGGCTCTAGGCTGGAGGTCAGGGACCAAAGAGTTCCTAGGAAACATCCAACCAGGCCAAGTAAAGCCCCAAAACTATGACAACAAGGGTCAACTATACAGACTGAAGGATTTTTTTTTTTATTCATGAACTGATTCATTCATTTGAATGATCATCAAATATTCACTAAGCACCTGGCAAGTATGCTGTGAGCCCAGGAACTGTATGCATTACACACCCATTGTACACTGAGATATTCATATGGTCCCAGCCCCTGTCTGTGATTCTCCTTTATTTTACTAGTTAAATCAGGGGGAGTTTTGGGTGTTATGCATATACTGTCTGTTATGCTATCTCACATGTTTCTTTAATACAAATTACCTTGTATGCAATTGTAAATAGGGTAATGATGTCAGTATAACATGGGAGTTAGAGATGACTTTTCCCAAATAACAGCAGCTGAGCATAAAGCACGTCGGCCTAATTGAACATAGCCTGATGGAGTGTAATATTGTCTGTTGTGTATCCTTTTTTTTTGACACTTGCCACATCTTGGAAAATCTTATAAGGCGACTCTCCTCATTCCTTGTACAAAAGATACAAACATGAGATGATAAAACAAAGCAATTCAAACTCACTATCTTTTGTGCAAAACATGAACTCTCTCTCCACCTGTGACATGTGATGTGGGACCCTTATCTCTATAACTCAGAACCCTTCCCCCTTTCCTTACATCCCCTTTCATCAAGCTATCTTCACCTTTGTTTAAGTGAAGATTAAAATTACTGCCCACCACCTGTCTATCATTTTTGTGATACAGTGGTGGATTGCATGTTGTTGTGATGCTGGAAGTTATCCCATTGGTATTTCAAGTACTAACAGGGTCACCCGTGGTAGACAGACTTCAGTGGACCTTCCAGACTAAAACAAACTAGGAAGAAAAGCCTGTCAATATACTTGTGAAAATTAACCAGTGAAACCCTCACGGATCACAATAGAATACTATCAGTATATGCTGAACATTGAGCCTCTTAAGTTAGAAGACACTCAAAATACACAATGACACCTCCCCCCCCATACCAATGATTATGAAGATGACACAAGACTGGACAATGTTTTACATGAGATAAAACCTGTTATACATAAGGTTGTCATGAGTCAGAGGAAAATCGAAGGCAACTAACAGTATTACTGTACCATTTCCTTATTAGAATTTGATGTATCATCTTAACTGTACTAATAATGTATTAAGTTTGTTACTGTTCTTGCTAGAGCTCTATTTACTAATCCACAGATTTAAAGTGGTTTGCCATAACTCTATTTTCACCATAAATCCTGTTCTTTTTTAGAATATAGTCTTGCATAAAAACCAGGTTTTGGGGCAATGGGTATATTGCATTGTAGTAAGAAAGCCAGTATTTAATAAAGCAAATATAAATCTACTTATTCTGCCTATTCAGAAGCAAATGTTGCATTCTACTTGAAAATGTTGTCTTTTCAAGTGAAAGGCATCAACAAAACAAAGAAAGTTGGGTGCTGTCTTTAGACGAAATCCCAGCTCTGGTAGCATAGTGCCTAAGGCACTTGACTGCTAACCAGAAGGCTGGCGGTTCAAACCCACCAGCCACTCCTCGGAAGGAAGGGTAGGTGATCTACTTCTATAGTGAAACCACCTTGGAAACCAAAGGAGGGGTCGCTATGAGTCGGGTCTGACTCAACAGCACACAACAACAACAACATGATCATGGTTTGGGGTATTCTTCGTCCAATCAAACTTTTCTACTCTCCCTTTATCAAGGTATGTTAAGAAATCTTTAAGCTTTACAAACCTATTCATCAAAAGTTCAATTTTTAAAAATTTGTTTAAACTTTAAGGAAGGGCACATAAACAATGTAGATTGGAAAAAAAGTTTGTATATTGACTGTGTCTCTCAGTCAATTCCTACACCAGTTTCCTTCAAAGGTGTTCACACATGCATGCAACACAGAGTACTCACTACACTGCAGTAATACTGGACCATTCATATTTTCCATGCACACTGCCTCTGTACCTTTATAAATGATGTTCCTTCTATTTGAAAAGCTTAGTTTTACCATTTCCCTTTGATGCCTTTTTAAATCTCAGCTCATGGTTCCTCTTCCTGGAAAATTTTCCTGACTCTCCACGAGTTGTTAGATTCCTTTTCTCTGTGTTCTGGGGCCCAGCACAGTTCAGAGAGAATGCTCTTTAACAGTGACCATCACATTCTGGTGTAGTTGTTGACTTCCATACATGTGTTTTATCTCTGCGAGACTAGACTGAAAACTATGTAAGAGTGTGTTATTAGTCTGTATTTCCTAGCACCTATCACAGTGCCAGGGAGCTCTGGTAGCATAGTGCCTAAGGCACTTGACTGTTGACCAGAAGGCTGACAGTTCAAACCCACCAGCCACTCCTCAGAAGGAAGGTTGGTTAATCTACTTCCATAATGATACCACCTCAGAAACCCATGGAGGGGTTGCTATGAGTCGGGTCTGATTCAATGGCACACAACAACAACAACAATCACAGTGCCTAGCACATAGGAGGTGCTCAATAAATGTGAAAACTAAATGACCTGACCATCCAATCTAAAGAAACCTCCAGTAATTCTTCATCATGTAACCCTGCCCTCTTCTCTTAATATCTATCACTATTTGATATTTTTGGAGCTCTGGTAGCATAGTGCCTAAGGCACTTGACTGCTACCCAGAAGGCTGGCAGTTCAAACCCACCAGCCACTCCTCAGAAGGAAGATGGGGCAATCTACTTCCGTAGTGATACCGCCTCGGAAACCCAAGGAGGGGTCACTATGAGTCAGGTCCGACTCAACGGCACATAACAACAACAACAACATTTGATATTTCCTTGTTTATTTGTTGTTGTTTGAAATTAATGGTCTTTGTGACAAGACTATAAGCTCTCTAAGAGTGGGCTTCGGTTTTCTTGTTTATCACTCTAGCCCCGGTGCCTAGAACAAAAGGCACTCAATACCTAGACCGAAATAGGTGCTAGATAGATGTATCAAATCCATAAACTGAATGAGTAGGTCCTGATTTTGTTCTCCTCTACTACCAGCAAGTGTGGTAGCTAAAGTTGTGTGTCAGCTTGGCTGGGCCTGGTTTTGATGGGCTGAGCAGCTGGATTTAGTTATTCCACATGATGAGACTGATAATCAATTCCATGGTGAAATTTGCTTTGAGCAGCTGAGTAGCTGCCTTAGGGATGTGGTCTGCTTCCAGTATATAAGAAGACATTTTGAGAAAGGTCTTAAGCTTCTTTGCACATTTGGATCCTGCATTTGGCCAAGTCATCAGTTAGTAGCCTGCTATGTTGTCTGCCCACCTTGAAACTGTTTCTAGACTTGAACTAGTGGCCTGCCATGTTGCTTGATAATCTTTAGACTGTGCCATTTTATTTGTCATCTTCAGTTTGTCAGCCTCAGCAGCCAGCAGCTGCCTGAGTTAAAAGATGCCTCCAGCTCCAGTGGGCCAGGAACAAGAGGCAGAGCTGAGGGACCTTTACCTGGCCCCAGTAGCTGGCACTTTGAACTCAGACTTCTAGCCTCCAAAACTCTAGGAGAATAAATCGCTGTTTGTTAAAACTATCCACTTATGGTATTTCTGCTAGAGAAACCCTGGAGGACCAGAACAGTAAGCTTTTCAACAAATTAGTATACAGGCTTAGTGCCTCCATGGGAGGATAAAAATGCCCTAGTTTCAGATGATCTTTTAATTTTAGCAATATTAAATTCCAAAAACAATTTTCACTCATTGGAAAAACTTATAAAGCCAAAAGTAATTAAATGATGAGGAACACAAGTTTCAATAACTAAAATAAAGTAATTATTTGCTAATTTGGGCCACTCTTTTCTCTCATTCTGATTTTTCACTGAGTTTCATTTACGCTTCTGAATTTGGACTAATCAAGTACTTACGTTATTAAAGCAAATACTCTTATGTAATATCAAAGCAGCCTGGTCATTAACATTAAAGAATAATGGTATGAATCTTTGGCCAACAATAAAAATGAATAAGATCTAGATATATTTATAACAACAACAGCAACAAAGTAGACGCTGAGTCTGCTTACGTACAACCAAACACCTCATGAGATTTAATTCCTTGGTTTGTTGGTTTAAGTTTGATGGAACATCCCAGCAAATTGGCCTAATAAAGTGTTTAGTGCTTCTGTTCTACCTCCTACTTTCTTGCGTGGTGCCTGGAGTCTTAAAAGCTTACAAGTGGCCATCCAGGGCACAACAATTGGTCTCTATTTACTTGGAGCAACAGAGAAGAAGTAGAGTCAAGAATAGGAGGATAATATGGAATGTATGGCTAATTGTCTCCATGAACAACTGGCTCCTCTGCCATGAGCTGAGAGAATTGGATGGTACCTAGTGAACATTTTTATCAAAGATTCCACAGAATCATGATCAAATGGGGGAAAATGCAAATGGGGGAAAATCATGATCAAATGGGGGAAAAAATTCTGATGGACTGTAGACTTTCTGAATCCATAGAAGGTGGATGAACCCCTAAAACTATTGCCCCGGGATCATCTTTAACCTTAAATCAAAAATACTCCCTGAAGTCACCTTAAAATTGAACAGTAGTTTAACTTAACTAGTAAAAAAAAATCTCTATCTTGAGAATTGTGCTCTTTTAAAAACTACCTATATGGGATCAAATTGACTACAGCAACTCAAAAGATTAGATAGGAACCTTAGGGGGCAGTGAGTTTATGTTAATTAGGAAAGAAACAACCCAAAAAAGGAGGGTGAGAATGGTTGTACAACTTGAAGAATGTAACCAGTGACACAAAATCATACATGTAGGAATTGTTCAATTGATACATGTTTCTTTGTGTATGTTCTCAACAACAAAAAATAAAATTTAGGGAAAAAGTGAACAAGATCATATAATAAGAAAGAATTACTGCAGTAGTTTCTCTAGTTAATCATCACTAGAATATTTTGATTAAAAAGTCATTTGGTGATTTCTGAGTCTATCACTAATTATCTCTAGAAGCAAAAAAAAGTAGAGACACATGTCTCCAAATAGCTTCCTATGGTAACATTTTAGATCAACTGAGCCTAATCATGGTAAGACAAAATTATCACTCCCTCCTCAGACATCACACAATTCTTTATTTAGATTTCACTTTCATTACATAACTTGCTTTAAATTTTGCATTAAGCAAGCATTTATTGAGTACCTATTACGTTTTAGAAGGAGCTCTGGTAGCACAGTGACTAAGGCATCTGACTGCTAACCAGAAGGTTGGTGGTTCAAACCCACCAGCCACTCTGCAGAAGCAAGACTGGGCAATCTACTGTAAAGATTTACTGCCTCAGAAACCCAATGGGAGTCTCTATGAGTCAAAGTGTGTTTGTTTTTCTATTATGTTTTACTATGTATGTATGTAACCTAATCCCCAGTCTCATTCACATTTAAGTGAAAGAGCCAAAGTAAGTGGATTAGAGTGTTATGTAATGCACAAAATATGATAATATAACAGAAATGTGTTTAAAAAAAAAAAAAAAAAAGCACTACTAGTGTTTACAACAAGAGTGTGTGGTGTGTGGCTAATTCTCCACTGGGAGTTGGGTAAAGTTTCTAGAGACTGAGATATTTGGGTTGGTCTGGAGTGCCTAGGAGGTGCAAACAGTTAACACATAAGCTGCTAAAAAAGAGGTTAGACGTTTGAGTCCTCCCAGAAGCACCTCAGAAGAAAGGCCTTCCAAAAAATAAGGTGTTGAAAACCCTACAGAGCACAGTTTTATTCTGACAAACGCAGGGTCCCCATGAGTCAGCATCAACTCGAAGGCAACTGGTTTGGGGGCTTTTTTAGCATGTCAGAAGTCTGGGTTCAGTCTGATTAGATTTTAGAGGGATCACATAGACAAACAAAAGCTCAGAGGAAGGTTGGAAACAGGCAGAGAAGAACCTAGTTTTCTAAATAAAGTAGTTTGGATTTTTATTTTGTAAGTGGTATAAATAGAAAGTACATCTTTAAGTGGGCCGATGACCTGGTCAAATTTTGATTTTGAGAAAGATAATTCTGACTGTTCTTTGGAGGCTATCTGGAATGGAGAAGGAGCAATAGAGGACGGATAAGAATGGAAACTGCTGCATTGTCCAGGTGACCCATGAGTGTCTGGACTAAACCAGAGGCAGGAAAGATGGAGACAAAAGGCTCATTTCAGGGAAACAGAGCCAACAAGGAATGGTGATTGAAGTGAGAGACTGGAAGCTTTGGGGCATGGTCAGATAGTGAGGCATTTAGCCAAGAGGGAAAACAGGACATTCAACAGATTCAGTGGAAAGATAGGCTGGTTTTAAATATATTATATTGGATTTATTTGGAGACCATCAAGAGGTATTGACAGTATATATCTGTATTCCAGGAGATGTGGGAGTCAAGATTTGGGAATCACAGGCATACACAGGAAATGAAGGAAAAGAGTGAGAAAGTTGGACAAGGAATAGTAGCTGCTATTATGAAGAGCAGACCAGTCTGAGAACACCCCCAATATTAATATCCTCCTCCTGTGTCAAGTCCATAGGAACCTTAATGTCAGGCACCCATTCTGTTAAAATTTAGACTTGAAGCATTTCATTAGGTGCCCTTCCCAGAACATGACTTACCACCTACATCATCCTCAACCATGACATTGAACTCATTGGAATATTTGCTTAGAGATGTCTTCATTCACAATTTTAGTCATCCTGGGTGCATAAAAGCAAAATTGGGATGGATTCTTATTCCTTTGAAGGAGCTATGGATCAAAATTGCACCGAGGATCTAGAGGAAACAATTAATAAAACAAAACAAACAAAAGCAAAATATTAGAAAAAGACTCACTGAGTGCCATTCTTAATCCTCCATCTAGAGTAAAAACTCAGGAAGCTTGAGGGTGATAGCAGTCACCCACTGATGCTCACTTCCCTGCAGGACAGAGGTATGGAGTTCTCCAGGAAACAGAGCATCCAGGAGTGTTTAGTTTCTTCCATCTCCTAAATGTCCAAGGTTGCATGGGATCGGTATTTTGCAGATATCTAGCATCCTTTTTCCAAATGTCAGTTCTCTTTCCAACAAATATTGGTTCAGTTTCAATAATTGTCCCAACACATCATAGGAAATGCCGTGCCCCCTTTAAGGTCTTATGAAATGTAAGGAGTTAGTGTTTAGTCTTAATCTTCCAACATAAATAAAAAACCTACTACCATCAAGTTGATTCCGACTCATAGCAACCCCCTTTGGGTTTCCAAAGCTATAAATCTTTACGGAAGTAGATTGCCTCATCTTCTGTCTGTGGAGCAGCTGGTGGGTTTGAACCATCGACCTTCTGGTTAGCAGCCACCAGAGCTCTCTGGTCAAATACCTGAGCAGCAATATAAGCATAGGGTTCAATCACTGCCACAAGTATCTGCATCATTCAAAAGGACAATTTTTTTAAAAGCTTTGGGTTAACTATATATGGCAGCTACACTTGGTACATCATCAAATGACAGCTGGAGATTTTTTTAAAAATTAAAGTTTGGGATTTGTGGTAGATGAGGGAAGGAATGCAAAAGAGAATGATTAATTGCATGGGAAAATCTCCAGGAAAAAAAAAAATCCATCTGAAATGAAGGATTACTCTTTCTCTGGGCTCAGTAACATTGAAAAACATAAAAGGATGAAATAAAATCTCAACATGATTTGATCCTCCTAGTTAGAGCCAGAATTCATTTTTATTTTTCTGTCTGCCTTTTTTTAAAATTATATGGAAATTTCTAACCACTATGGTGACTAGCCACTTTTTATAACACTGACATTTCAGATTAACAATAACTTTACTCAAGTGGGTTCTCTTTCCAACAGACAAAATATAACCCAAGCAAACCACCGCATGAACTTCTCTGAATCAGGTCCAGGCCTACAATGCCCAGTGCACTCTGCCTGCACAATAGTCATCTTCACCACCCTCCTTCTCACAGCACGGCACCATAATTTTTTTTTTGTCTGTCTCCGCAACACTTAAAGATGTCAGTGTTTAAGTAACAGAATCAATTATAAGCCATATGCTTTTCTTAACATCTTAAACACTTAACACTTGGTTGAGAGATAGGGAAGATAGTACTATTTTGTCCTTAAATTGTTTGATAGTTTTCCCACTTAATGGTCACTCTGTTATTTGCAGCCCCAAAGTCAGAAAAAGGCAAATAAGAGAAACTTGACTTAGCAGCCAGAAAAATTGAAAAATGATCCAATTCTATTATCATCCTACTATTCCAGGGACTTCTGAGTCAGACATTTATCAAATTTTGAGGACAGTTTACCAAAATTGTTACAATATAATTGATGCTCTTGATTCTTATCAAGATGAATCTGTGAAGACCAGGATAAGCAAGCATCATAGGGTTAATATTTTGTAAATCTATAAATAAAAACATTTTTAAGTATCCTGGATTTCCATTGAAATTTATCTTAGAAAGCCTATAAAAAATCAAATGTAAGATGATTTCTTTCCACATCTGCTGGTTTTCTGTACTACAGATAAACAACGTCAACTCTAAAATGGTTTCTTATCTCCTCAAAGCCACTCTTGGGAGCTTGTCTGTTCAGGGCAGCATGGAAGACTATGAGTGAAGAATTGTGGGTTAACACTTGGCAGTGAGCAGAATAGCACCTACTTGAAGGTTCTGATAATTATGGAAAACTGCCTGATGAGGATATGATATCAGAATATATTTACATTTCAAGCTTCTGCTTTTAGCATGTGCCAGGGAATGCAATGTTCTTAGCTTAGACTCCCATTCCTATTCTCTTGCCTGGAATAGACATGTGGGCCCTGTCCCAGTTCCCATGCCGTGCTCCTTAGATCATCTGTGGGTGTCCAGTTCCTCTCACAGAGTTCTCTCACCTTTACCAAAGCCTGGTGAGTGATCAGAGCAGCTGTGGTGAAGAGACAGAGATTCCAAACTGGTTCTGCCTGTCTTTGTCCTGGAACACACCTCTCCATTTCTCTCAGAGGAAAAGCCAAAGTTCTTACAATGACCTTAAAGACCCTTCACTTTCTGGCCCATTTTGGCTTGCCTCCTACCACATGCCCCCTCATTCCCTCATTCAGCCACCCCATCTCTGTGTTCTTAATTCACACCCCAGGGCTTTTGCATCAATTGATCCCCCTGCTCAGAAGGCTTTTCAGTCAGATACCTTCTTGACTCATTACCTTAATTCCTTCAAGTCTTCTCAGAAAAACCTACCCCATATCTTCTATTTAAGGCTGTAAATCTGCCCGCTCTGCTCCTCACCTTTTACCCCTCTTACTGTTATATACTGCTTGCCTTATTATGTTCTATAACATGTACTTATTTGTTATGTCTATTGTCTGCCTCCTTCCACTAGACACATCAAGAAGACAGGGATTTTTTACTTTTTGTTTAGTTCTATATCTTCAGCAATTAAAGAGTATCTGACACAGAGTAAGCACTCAATTAAACATGGAATGAATGGATTTACCATATTTAACAGTTAAAGTTAAAAAGTGATTTCTATGTATCAAACACTGTTGAAAGTACTTTACAAATGTTAACTCATTTAAACCCAGGTAACAACTCTAACTAAAGAGCTTTTTGCTGCAGTGGCTAAAGCATTCAGCTACTAATCAAAAGGTTAGTGGTTCAAACCCACCAGCTGTTCCACAGGAGAAAGATGAAGCAGTCTGCTTCCGTGAAGACTTACAGCCTTAGAAACACTATAGGGCAGTTCTGCTCTGTCCTGTAAGATCAGTATGAGTTGGGATCAACTTGACAGCAATGAGATCTTCTATCTGGAGTCACTGAGTGGTGCAAATGGTAAATGCACTTGGCTACTAACCAAAAGTTTGGAGGTTTGAGTCCCCCCAGAGTCACCTCAGAAAAGAGGTCTGATGGTCTAATTTTGGGGAAAAAAGCAGCCATTGACACCCTATAGAGCATAGTTTTACTCTAACACACATAAGATTGACATGAGTAAGAGCTGACTAGACAGCAATTGTTTTTGTTTTGTTTTGCTTTGTTTTTACTGTTAACAACCCTATAAGAAGGCATTATTATTCTCATTTTACAGAGAACAGAACTGAGGCACAGAGAAGTAAATTTAAATCACCCACACAGCTAGAAAGGGGTAGAGCCCCTCTGTGCTTCTAACCCCTAAGGTCTGCTAAATGAATGAGTAAAACATGATAGGATCCATTTTGTAGACATTGTCCTGAGCTTCCCACTATGACCAAATTAATGACCCCAACATTTGACACTGACCTCATCAAGTCACTGTGCTTGCACTTGGCTTGCACCTGGTAGGTGAACTTAAAGCTTATTAGGTATCTAGGGACCAACCCTCTGAGCAAGTATCAGTGAGAGAGAGTCAAGTAGTCCTGTCTCCTGGGGCAGGTCACAAGAAAAGATACAAAGAGAATCAGGACAGAACATGCAGATTCACAGAAAGGGAGTGGTGAAGACAGGTCGTGGAAATGGATCTCAAGCCCCTTAGCTGTAGACCTCCTTCCTTCAGGTCCAGGTAGTCATGCATTTACTAAAGGTATGAAGGTTACCTGCCAAGATCACAAGAGCCTAGAGGTAACTGTGATAGACTGACACATAAGTGCATTCTAATTCATATAGCTTGCTATAGCATACTGGAATGATTACCTCTATGTTTGGAAAACATTTAAGATGACTGAAAGGGGGTAATTATAATTTGAGAGGAGGCGTATTTCTTACCTATTTTCCATTGAGTAGAGATACTTAGGGGATCTCTGCTAATAAACTGTTGCCAAATAAAGATCATGCTGGGTTTTCTTTAATTAATTAGATAGCTTGGTTATAATTATTCCATTAATTGTTTAAATGCAAATAGGTGCTATTAAGAATCTTGAAAAGTATTTCCTCTTAACTACATTAAACCTTCCCCCTTGTCCTGTCATTTCTATTCTTAATTTGCCGAGTAAATCCTCTTTTAATAAATGGTACAAAAAGAAGTATCAACCAAACTCTAGTGAAATGATCACAAATCCTGAATTAGTGAAGTCTGAATGGAAGTAACAAATTGTATCTGTGCTTTTCAAGAAGGTAAGATTCCACTGAGCCTACATTTACTATGCAAACAGAGTAAAATAATAGAAGAAATTATACTTTCAACAGCATACACAGTATACACACTCTGATCAGATAAAAATCTTAGCTATGGAAAGCTAGTCTTTGAAAACAACCTTTGGTGACTCATAACCAAAACAGTTGCCATTGAGTCGATTTCCACTCATGGCAAAATGATGTGTGTCAGAGCAGAACTGTGTTCCATAGATAGGGTTTTCAATGGCTGGTTTCAGAAGTAGATAACCAGGCCTTTCTTCAAGGTGTCTATAAATGGACTGAAACCAGGAACATTTCAGTTAGCAGATGAGCACATTTTCTATTAAAAAAAAAAAAAAAAAACTCACTGCCATCAAATCAATTCCAACTCATAGCAATCCCCCTTGAATTTCCAAGGCTGTAAATCTTTACAGAAGTAGATTGCTCCATCTTCCTTCCCCAGAGTGGCTGATGGATTTGAACTGCTGACCTTCTGGTTAGCAACCAAATACC
The DNA here is from genome assembly GCF_000298275.1 of Orycteropus afer afer. Classification (NCBI taxonomy): domain Eukaryota; kingdom Metazoa; phylum Chordata; class Mammalia; order Tubulidentata; family Orycteropodidae; genus Orycteropus; species Orycteropus afer. Next base: position 6,480,154 of record NW_006921720.1, read on the forward strand.
TTATCCACTATGCCACTAGATCTCCATTTACTGTTGTTGTTGTTAAGTGCCATCAAGTCGGACCCAACTCATGGCGACCCTTCCTTGGGTTTCCAAGGCAGGATCACTACAGAAGTAGATTGCCCCACCTTCCTTCCGAGGAGTGGCTGGTGGATTTGAACCACCAGCCTTCTGGTTAGCAGTTAAGTGCCTTAGGCACTATGCATTTACTGTTAGATACTCTTTAAAATAAAAACCTTTAATACAACTTTATTCCCTGCCTACCAAGATATAGGGCTAGGGATTGTGAACAGTGACGTAGAGTCTCCCACATCTGCATAGAGACTGGTGGGGCTTCAGCCATGAAAAGAGGCTGTGATGGGTGCAACTGCACAGTTTTTCATTTTCATTTATTTATTTATTTTTCTGGTGCCAAAACCAAGGATCAAGCAACTGCATGGTTGAGTAACCTTGAGTGGAGGTGGGGTTCATTGAGGGGCTTCATGGACTAGCCTAGAAAGTAGGCAAGGATGAAAAAGGAGGACACAAATAACAGACAGGAACAAACTCTTTCCCTTTCAGCCAAGAAAACTTTCCCAGGGCACTCCTTGTTTCTTGTGGAGAACCTACCTCTGTGAGTTCCTTGTTCCTTTTTCTTCCATTTTAGCCACCCCTGTTCCCTCTGAGCCAGACTGTAAATTTGCTTTCAGTGCACATTGCTCCAAGACTTCTTTTGTCTAGGTCAACTTGACACTTCTGTATCACTTTACATCTATTCAGGCATTCCATGCTGCTTAGGAAATGGTAAGAAAGAAGTACACTTTCTCAAATGCATTTTTTTCTGGGGCAGAGCCTTGCTTCTGTATACACACTTATTTTTGCTCAGAGACTGCATGTTAGTGACCTATAAAGTCACTGTATGGGGCTATATTCCCACAGCTCTTTTCATTAATTGTGCACAAGATGCTTTAAAATTGTGACTCAGTCCTCTCGTATATCATTACACTACTACTATGGTCTCCAAATCAAGTCTCCTATTGCCTAGGTTGGAATAACTCTACAACTAAATAAAAGAGCAGGAGTGCAGGGCAAGGTTTCAAGTTACTGTGACAGATCAGTTCCTCCCTACAAGTGATTTTCCTAATCAGTCTAAGTGATGGCAAATCATCCAGCCGATGCAGGCCATCACCAGTCAGGGGGTGCTTGGTGAGTGTGAATAATGAGTGACAAGCATGCCAAAACCAAACCAAACCATTTCTTGTCATCAAGTTGATTCCAACTCATGGTGACCCCATGTGTTTCAGAGTAGAACTGCTTCATAGAGTGCTTCTAGGTGGGTTCAAACCACCAACCTTTTGGTTACTTGAGTGCTTAACCATTTGCACCATGCTAACCCTCAAGCTGAAAGAACTGAAGAAAAAAATCAAGCCTTGATTGCAATACTGAAGGATTCTATGGGCAAAATATTGAACAATGCATGAAATATCAAAAGAAAATGGAAGGAATACACAGAGTCACTGTGCCAAAAAGAACTGGTTGACATTCAGTCATTTCAGGAAGTAGAATGTGATCAAGTACCAATGATACTGACCTCAGGTTATCCTTTGGGCCTGGAAATAGACTAACTTCCGTGGATTGGCTCTCAACCCAACAGTAGAAGGATTTACAGGCAGAGCAGCTATTCCAGAGAGATATGGCCACCTACCCTAGGAAGATACACCCCTTAGATCAATCATCCATAAGACATCAAAGGCGCAGCATTCACATGGAGGGAAAGCTGGATAGACCAGAATGCATAGATAAGAAGGCCACAGGGAAGGGGTAGTCACAAGGAGGAGAGCTTTTTATGGCTGAAGATTGTAATCGGGGCCACGAAATCAAATGTTCTTGAACTGTTGAGAGTGAAGTGAATCTGCTTTGTAAATTTGCACCCAAATCACAATAAAAAAATTTTAAAGAAAAAGAACCAGTGATACACTGAAACTACTGGAAAAAACAAGGCTTCAAGAATTGGCAGAATACTGATTGAGGTGTTTCACAAACAGATGCAACACTGGAAACATGCACTCATCTATGCCAAGAAATTTGGAAGAAATTACCTGGCCAGCTGACTGAAAGAGATCCATATTTGTGCCTATTCCAAAGAAAGGTGATCCAACAGAATGTGTAAATTATTGAACAATATCAATAATATCACGCAAGTAAATTTTTGCTGAATATAATTCAAAAATGGTTGCAACAGTTCATCAATAGGGAACTGCCAGAAATTCAAGCATGATTCAGAAGATGTGGAATAAGAGATATCATTGCTGATGTGAGATGGATCTTGGCTGAAAGCTGAGAATACCAGAAAGATATTTACCTGTGTTTTTCAACTATGTGGATCATAACAAATTTTGGATAACATTGCAAAGAATGGAATTAAGTGTGCTCATGCAGAACCTGTACATAGACTGAGAGGCAGTCATTCAAACAGAACAAGGAGATACTATGCAGTTTAAAATCAGGAGGAATGTGGGTCAGGGCTGTATCCTTTCACCATATTTATTCACTCTGTAGGAGCTCTGGTGGCATCATGCCTAAGGCATTTGACTGCTAACCAGAAGGCTGGCAGTTCAAACCCACTAGCCACTACTCCAAAGGAAAATTGGGCAATCCTCTTCCATAGTGATACTGCCTCAGAAACCCAAGGAGGGGTCGCTGTGAGTCGGATCTGACTCAACAGCAGTGAATTTGGTTTTTATTCAGTCTGTATCCTGAGTGAATGATCCAAGAAGCTAGTTAATATGAAAAAGAATGTGACATCAGGATTAGAGGAAGACTCATTAACGACCTGGGATATACAGATGACACAGTTTAGCTTGCTGAAAGTGAAGAGGGCTTGAAGCATTTACTGATGAAAATCAAAGATTCCAGCCATCAATACGGCTGGCACTTCAACATGAAGAAAACAAAAATCATCACGACAAGTGGACCAATAGGCAACATCATGATAAACAGAGAAAATACTGAAGTTGTCAAGGATTTCATTTTTACTTGAATTTAAAATCAATACTCATGGAATCATCAGTGAAGAAATAAAATGACGTATGTTGTTGTTGTTATGTGTCGTGGTGTCAGACCTGACTCATAGCGACCCCTCCTTGGGTTTCTGAGGCAGTATCACTACAGAAGTAGATTGCCCAACCTTCCTTCTGAGGAGTGGCTGGTGGATTTGAACCGCCAGCCTTCTGGTTAGCAGTCAAGTGCCTTAGGCACTATGCTACCAGAGCTCCTAAAATGATATATTGCATTGGGCAAATCTGCTAAAAAAGACCTCTTTAAAGTATTTAAATTAAAGATGTTACTTTGAAGACTAAGGTACCCCTAACCCAAACCATGGTATTTTCAACCACCTCATATGCATGCAAAAACTGATCAATGAATAAGGAAGACAGAAGAAAAATTGATACATTTGAATTATGGTGTTGGTTAAGAATACTGAATACACCACAGACTGCCAGAAGACCAAAGGAATCTGTCTTGGAAGAAGTACAGTAAGAATGCTCCTTGGAAGTGAAGATGATAAGACTTCATTTGACATACTCTAGACATGTTATCAAGAGGGACAAGCCCCTGTAGAAGGATGCCATGCTTGGTAAAATAGAGGGCCAGTGAAATAGGGGAAGACTGTCAATGAGAAGGGTCAGTACAGTGGCTACAACAGTGGCCTCTAATGTATCAGTAATTGTGAGCATGATTGAGGACCAGGCAGTGTTTCATTGTGTTGTACATAGGGTAACTATGAGTCGGAACCAACTCAATGGCACCTAACAACAGCCCTAACCCATATGTTGATGATGAAAATAGAAGTGTTTGGCAGGAGTCCAGAGCAAAGAAGAATGAAGAAAACCAAAAATTCATGGATACAATCAATCCTAGCAACTGGTACACCATCCAATCTGCAACCTATACATCTATGAGACCAGAAGAACTAGATGGTGCCCAGCTACCACTGTCAACCACTTGGAAGGGGATCTATATAGGCAATCCTGGATAGAGATGGAGAACAATGTGGAGAAAACTCAAAATCATTTGGAGAAAAAAAGGGGGGGACACCAGGTTTGCTAGTCTGGTAGAGCCTAGTGGAGCCCCTGAGACTATGGCCCCTAGATGCCCTTCAGGTCTGGAATTGAACCCACACCTGTGGCTTCCAGCCAAGCAAAAGACAGGCATATGAGTTGAACATTTACCTCAGGTAGATACACTCCTTGGAGAGAACAATCATGGTAGAAAGAAGGGCTGCTTATGCACTGGGAGACAGCTCAGAGGACAGGAGAGCATGGAGGGATGGACACAGGGAAGAGGTAATTATTAGGAGGAAGTGGGAGGGGAGCTGTTGCATTGTGGTAAATTGTGGTCAATGTCATGAGACAAAGTGTATGTGAACTCCTGTATGGAAAGTGAATTTGCTCTGTAAATTTTCACCCAAATCACAAAAAAAAAAAAAAAAAAAAGAAGTGTTTGGCAGGAACAAAATTTCAAATACTATTATGGACAAATAAGAGTGATGGTTTATGTAGAGTAAGAGTCATCTCTGTCTGAGATAAGGCTAGACTTAACATGATAAAACATTTTCTCTCCAGCAAGGTGATTTCAGGACAAATTGGGGTAAGAAGGTAGCTTGGTGAACAAAACAACAAAGAGCTGGATTATGATATAAACAAGGGGTATCCCATGTCTTCCTTGGAATCACTTGTTGTGAGAATTCACCATTAAATCAAAATGATAAATATTTGCCATATTCTATGTCTTATGCTTAGAGATTATTTATAAAAAAAAATGGACCTTATAAAATATTTGGAAATTTATTTGTTCTCTTGTTTTTACCTTCATCTCACTTTCTCTTAAGCCAGTAGGTATAGAAAGCATTCATTATTAGTCTATTTTTAATGGTTCAAAATGAACAACAGGCCTAGAAGCTCATTAAATTAGTTGAAGGTTATCTGTGAACAGGCCTTTCATCTTACTCAATTTAAAAGGATACTTGATTTATGGCATGGCTGGTCTTGAATGATTTTAATGGATGACTAGAAACAATTAGAGATATAAGTAAATAATCCAGAATCATGACAGATTTCATAAGAGATACACTGTGAAAAGCCACATGGTTAATAAAACTTAAACTATTAAAATAAATGATCTTTCATATGTTTGATTTTTCTTTGTGACCTGAATTTTCAAAATGGTAGAAAACATCAAATTTTCCTTCAATTTAAAAAGTGTTGTTAATGGGATATTGTTATAATGCCACTGATTTACATACTTGGGGAGTATTTAAATTTTTTATGTTTATTAGAGATTGCTCTGTGTGGTAGTTAAATTTGTTTGTCAACTTGGCTGGGCCTGGTTGAGAGGCTGGGCAGCTGGTGGTAGTTATTCTCTATGATGAGACTGGCAATCAACTCCATGGTGGGACCTACCACAAGCAGCTGAGTAGGTAGATGCCTTTGGGTATGTGGTCTGCTTCCTGTATATAAGGAACAGCTTTGGGAACGGTCTCTAGCTTATGGCATGCTTGGACCCTGCATGTAGCCGTGTCATTGTTCAGCAGCCTGACATGCTCTGCCAACCTTGGGACTTAAAATGGACTTGAATTAATGATAATATCAGGACTGTGCCTTTTTACTTGTCAACCTTGGGCTTGGCAGCCTTAGCAGCCAGAAACTCTCTGAGTAAAGAAAAGCCTCTAGCTCCAGTGGGCCGGGAGCTGGAGGCAAAGCTGAAGCCCAAGGTCAAGGGGCTTTCACCCAGTCCCTATAGCCTGGCACTTTGAACTTGGACTTAAAGCATCCAAACTGTAAGAGAATAAACTCTTGTTTGTTAAAGCCATCCCATTTGTGGTATATTCTTGTCAGAGCAGCACTAGGTAACCAGAACACTCTGCCCTTTCTGTTGGTGGTCAAAAAAAACTCACTGCTGTTGAGTTAATTCCTACTCATAGTGACCCCTCCTTGGGTTTCCAAGGTGGAATCTCTACAGAAGTAGATTGTCCAGTGTTCCTTCTGAGAAGTGGCTGATGGGTTTGAACTGCCAACCTTCTGGTTAACAGTCAAATGCTTTAGGCACTATGCCACTGGAGCTCCCAGTGGTATTATGTTATATTACTAGGATCTACTGTAAGTTTTCATCCTTAGGTTTATGTCCTTCCTTTTCTTCTCCATGAACTAATGAAGATGGAGTCGCAACATCAGTTCTGAAGGCTTTTGGACAAATGCATGTACAAATATGCATGCAAGTATATGTACTAGTGTGCATGTAGTATGTACCAAGTGAGGCGTGTGTCTTCCTACTTCTCAAAGACCAAAGGATTCAAGTTTCCAGAATATGTTAATATCAATAACACATTCTGTAGTAGCAAGGAAAATGCACAATCTCAGATAATAAAATGTACTTTGGTGCTTATAGGAGCTCTGGTGGCATAGTGCCTAAGGCATCTGACTGCTAACCAGAAGGCTGGCAGTTCAAATACATAAGCCACTCCTTGGAAGGAAGATTGTGCAATCTACTTCTGTAGTGATACTGCCTTGGAAACCCAAGGGGGTTGCTATGGGTTGGATCTGACTCGATGGCAGTAAGTTTGGTTTCGTTTGTTTTTTGGTTCTTATAAACCCACTGCCATTAACTTAATTCTGACTCACAGCAACACTATGGTGCTTATAAGAGAAAACCACCAACCCCCCCCTTTTTTTCTTTTTCTCATGACAAACCCCATTCCCTGATTTTCTTTTTGCATTTTTCCTGTTTTTTTTCTTCATTTATTATTCTCCTTCCCTACTTTTTTTTTTTGTTTTCCTTCTTAGTGCCCTATCCCCAGAGATTGCAGGTTTGCTTGTCTTTTCCTCTTTTTCCCTTTTCTCTTTTTTTGGTTACTGTTCCTTTGTGATTACACAGGGTGTTTTTATCCATGGGCTTTTAGTTTTTTGATGGTTATTCAATTG
>NW_006921720.1:6504136-6509913 GCF_000298275.1 Orycteropus afer afer
TGTGTTAATTGGTTTCCCTTTTCTTTGTTGAAGAGGGTCTGTGCAATCCTTCTGCCTAGTCCGCCATCTTGCCCCGCCCTCCCATACATACCTTTCTTAATTAAACTATATTATTTGTTTGTTTTAAGAAATTTTATTTAAAATTTTATGAGTAAAAAAATTAAAACCATTTTCCTTATAATAAAAAATAATTATATAATAAATAATAAATATATTTTCTTATTAATAAAACTAATACTATAGAATGGTCTAATTTTATTCCTGGTAGCAGTGTTAATTTTAAATTGTTAGCTGCATTATTATTAGCAAGCCCATATAGTTCTTATAAGACACAAAAGCCTATAAGTTAATGAGGAATTGACAAATTAGCAATTTGAATCAAATGAAAACCTGGTTTGCTTTAATTCATTTTAGGGATTATTTTGATGTTCATATTTTGATCTGATTTGGGACTTTCGGTTTTGATTCTAGCTGAATTGGTTCATTTATGATTATTTGCAAAGTTGTCATGGAACAATATCTGGATTTGGTTCAAGATGCAGCAAACCATTTTCTCTTCCTTGTTTAGAGTTCATGATCCAGAGATTTAGTCCTTGTCTCTGCTACATACATATGTGGTTGCATACATACACTACTACCAGTTGCTGTTGAATCAATTCCAACTCATGGTAACCCCATGTGTGTTGGATTAGAACTGCACGCCATAGGGTTTTCAATTAGCTCATTTTTTGGGGGAAGTAGATCTTCAGCCCTTTCTTCCAAGGGCCTCTGGCTGGACTCGCACCTCCAGCCTTTAAGTTGAGAGCTGAACACTTAATCATTAGTGCTACCCAGGGAATCCACATGCAGAAATACACATACATAAACCTCAAACAAATTAAGATATAATTAGGCTTAGGTAGAGGAGGGTGGAGAACTAAATAGAACTCAGTGAGCTTGTTATCTGTTCCAAGTGGTGGGGAGAAGAGGAGTAGAGTGAATCCTCACTGCATTGCCAGCGCTGACTCCTTAGTAAAGGACACCACTCTGACTCTGTCCCATGGACACAGCCTGGAAGGTAGAGGGCAAAGCCGCAGGCACCCCTTTTTCTGAAGCAGCTGTAACTTTAAGAACATGAACATAAACACAGAAGGGGTTACTTGGGTGGCTGCCTCACACCAAGCAGGCATTAGGGAACCCGATGACAGACAATCCATACCTAAGTGAATGAAGGGAGCTCAGGTGGCATGGTGCCTAAGGCACTTGACTGCTAACCAGAAGGCTGGACCCCAAGGAGGGGTCGCTATGAGTGGGGTCCAACTCGATGGCACATAACAACAACAACAACAACAAGTGACTGAAATAACTACAACTGGTAGCTGGCAACTAGGATGCATAGGACGGCGTCTAGACTCGCTATGTGGTAAACCAAGCATGTCCTGCTGCTCACAAATGCTGTAGTACGGCTCTTCTCCCCAACAACTGGGTACCCCCTGCTTGTCCCTGGCCCATAATGCTCTCAACCTGTGCTCTGCTGGCAAAAACTCCTTGATCCTTCTTGGGTAACAATGTGTAAATCAGTCATTTGGAACAGGGCATATTCAAACTATTGTCTTCCCTATACCTCTCTGAAAAATCTCTGGAATAAATGAACATTATCATATAAGTGTCATTAAAACAGATTACTTTTGAGAGGGAGATTTACATTTTAAAGCAATCAACCAACCAAAGAGGGAAACACTTAGGGAAAAATTAGATTTTCCTGGAGCTTCTTAAATGAATTCATCTAGAAATGTCTTCCTTTATCTTCTTGCCAATGAAGCCAGTTATACTGTCTTTCAGAATTGTCTCTGTCACTTTCCCCCAAGGCAGAATCATAGATGCCCCGTCACACCTTATTCTAATCACCCTTAACCTTACCCAACTCAACTTCTATGTCACTCTTTTCCCCACACCCCTCCTCAGTGTCTACTAAACATTTTAGTATAACAAGTTCTGTCATATTCTCACCACCATCCCCCCCACAGGTATGACTCTTAAAGTATTTATGCATCTTCATCTCAAGGAGAAAAGTAGTCAAATCAATCCCTTCTGGAAAAACAATTTATTCCTTCAAATTCTCTTCCAATGCACTAATAGTGGATTAGAAAATTTAAATCAGTGTATAACTATTAGTGTATACCACCACTCATCTGTCAGTTTGTTGTATTGTGGTTGCTTGAAGCTATGTCACTGCTATTTTAAATACCAGCTGGGTCACCTATGGTGAACAGGTTTCAGTAGAACTTCCAAATTAAGAAAAACTAGGAAGAAAGACCTGGCAATCTAATTCTAAAAATTAGCCAATGGAAACTTTTTAGATCACAAAGTTTTCCTTGTGTCCAATGGGAGAGATTAATTACTAGGGGAGGACATCATATTTGGTGAAGTAGAGAGCCAAGGAGGTAGGGGATTGGCACAATAGCCACAGCAATGAATTTGGATATGTCTGGTTGTGAGAATGAAGTGGGACCTTTGTTGTTATTGTTATGTGCTGTCGAGTCAGACCCAACTCATAGCGACCCCTCCTTGGGTTGCTGAGGCAGGATCACTACGGAAGTAGATTGCCCAACCTTCCTTCCAAGGAGTGGCTGGTGGGTTTGAACCACCAGCCTTGTGGTTAGCAGTCAAGTGCCTTAGGCACTATGCTACCAGAGCTCCTGAAGTGGGACCTAGCAACATTTCATTCTGTTGTACATAGGTTGTCATGAGTCAGAGCCAACTCAATGGCAGCAATCTATCAATTAGTGTACATACCTTCCAAAAAGTGAAGAGAAATTTGAAAGATAGCAATCTACTTCCGTGAAGATTTACAGCCTTGGAAACCCAATGGGGCTTGCTGAGTCGGAATGGACTCAGCGGCAGTGGGCAGGTCGATCGATGATAGCATGTGGCGTCTCATAGGTAATGGCTAGTAAATAAGTGTTAAAGATATTTTTCTGTTCTTCAAAGACACAAAATCTCAAAAGATTATTTACTTTGTATATTTCTTTCCACATTCTGATTTAAGTGTGGACCTGGTACTTAGATCTTAGTTTTATTTCCTTAGTATTTATCATACCAATAGAATTTTCCAAATTGCAAAGAATTATAACTCCAAGTCTTCTGACATGCCTTTCTTCCCTGCAGTGATGATGTGAAGAAACATGCTGGTCTTCTAACTCTATGTTACTTTAAGTATATACACACACAAAAGGAGCAAAAATAGCTGAAAATTGATTATGTTGATATTCTGAATAGAAGTCATAGCTCCAATTTTGTATGTCTAATTAGCCACAGCTCTTCAAGAATTGGTGCAAATGTCACAGGGTTTTTATGTCGGCATTTCATCTTCACAAAAATGCTATTTGATTGCATAAAACCAGAAAAGGCTAATGGTCACAGCAGACAACTTGTAAATTAGACAAAGGTCACTGTGTTTTAATGAACAGTGCTGTTAATTAATGAGAAAACAACTACAACATGAGCTGTCAGGCATTGTAAATTTGCACACACACACACACACACACACACAAAAAAAAAAACTAAAACCACTTTGAGTAAACTAAAAAAGAAAAAAAACTGCAGATTTTAAATCCAGAATGATACAGCAAAGCCTTATATGTTAATGAAATAGTATCACAGTTCTGTGGCATGACATCTGAAGATCCTTTCTCGATATCTAGAAAAGAGGGTTGATGCTAAATTAGTATTGTAGATAGAATCTAGGACTGGCTGTACACTGCCCCTTACCAAGCCAAAACCAAACTCACTGTTCCGACTCATAGCAACCCTCTTTGGGTTTCCAAGGTGGTAAATCTTTACAAAGTAGATTGCCCGGTCTTCCTTCTGCAGAGTGTGTCATGGATTTGAACCTCCAGCCATCTTGGGTTTCTTAATTTCTATATTCATTTCCTTAGTCTCTTAAGAAGAATAAGAAAGGTGCTTTACCTTTTGTAACTTTTTATCTATTTTACCAAAATTCTATGAAGACAAATGTGGAAACATTGTAAGTCTACCTAAACAGGTGGTAAAATAATAAGGGTTGTCTTTGGTTCTCCATAGATAATCATGTCATCTGCAAATAGAGATGGTTTCATTTCTTCTTTCCAATTTCTATACCTTTTATTTATTTTACTTTCCTCATTGCAGTAAACTAAAACTGCCAGTACTAAGTCTAGTGTTGTTTGCCATCAAGTTGATTCCAACTCATAGTGATCCCAAGTGTGCAGAGTAAAATGATGCTCCATACAGTTGTCATGGTGAACTTTTGGAAACAGATCACCAGGCCTTTCTTCTGAGGCATCGCTGAGTGGATCTGAACCATCAACCTTTCAGCTAGTAGTCCAGTATTTAACCATTTGCACTACCCACGGACTCATCACTATGTCTAATAAAAGTGGTGAAAGTAGATATCATGCATTGTTCTTGATCTTAAGAGAAAAGTCTCTCACCATTATGATATAAGCTATAGATTTTTTGTAGATGCTCTTTATCAAATTGAAACAATTTCTGCCTATTCCTAACTTGTTGATAGTTTTTTTTTTTTTTCATGAATGGCTATAGATTTTGTTACATGCTTCTTCTGTGTCGATTGAAATGATTATATGATTTTTCCTTCTTAAGCTAGCTGATATGCTGTTGCTGTTGCTGTTGCTGTTGCTGTTGCTGTTGCTGTTGCTGTTGCTGTTGCTGTTAGGTGCCTTAGAATTGATTCCAACTCATTGTGACCTCATGTACAACCGAACAAAACACTGCCAGCTCCAGCACCATCCTCATAATTGTTGCTATGTTTGAGCCTGTTTTGGTTACCTATGCTTCTCTGACAAGAATATAATACCACAAATGGGATGGTTTGAATGAACAGGAGTTTATTCTCTTACAGTTTGGGAGGCTAGAAGTCCCAGTTCAAAGTGCCAGGCTCTAGGGCCTGGGCAAAAGCCCCTCGACCTTGGACTTTAGCTCTGCCTCTTGCTCCTGGCCCACTGAAGCTGGAGGATTTTCTTCACTCAGGCAGCTGCTGGCTGCTGAGGCTGACAAACCCATGGTCAACAAGTGAAAGGGCATAGTCCCAATATCACCAAACAACATGGCAGGCCACTAATGCAAGTCCAGAAAAAGTCCCAAGATCGGCAGGGCATGGCAGGCTGCTGAACAATGACTTGGCTACATGCAGGGTTCAAGTGTGCCAAAATCTAGAGACTTTCCTTAAAGCTACTGCTTATCTACTGGAAGCAGCCCACATCCCTAAAGCAGCTACTCAGCTGCTCCAGTAGATTCCACTGTCGAGTTGATTACCAATCTCACCATAGGAGATACCTACATCCAGCTGCCCAGCCACTCAACAGGCCCAGCCAAGTTGACACACGACCGTAACTCACAGAGCCCATTAGGGCAACCACTGTGTCAATCCATCTCATTGAAGATCTTCCTCTTTTTTGCTGACCCTCTACTTTACCAAGAGTATTCTTCTCCAGGGACTGATCCTTCCTGATAACATGTCCAAAGTACATGAAATAAAGTCTCACCATCCTTGTTTCTAATAAGCATTCTGGCTGCACTTCTTTCAATACAGATTTGCTCATTCTTCTGGCAGTCCGTAGTATATTCAATATTCTTCCTCAACCCCATAATTCAAAGGCATCAATTCTTCTTCAGTCTTCCTTATTTATTGTTCAGCTTTTACATGCATATGAGGCAAGTGAAAAAAGTTGATACAGTGACTTATATTGATTGGTTTTTCAATGTTGCATAAGCCTTGCATACTTGGAATAAATCCC
>NW_006921720.1:6516352-6521721 GCF_000298275.1 Orycteropus afer afer
ATAAACCTTCACATCAAAATAAAAGAGGACCAGCATAAATATTCAGCAAATACTAAAACAATAGCAATGAAGGAAGTGATAACATGATTCATAAACAAAACGAGCTCAGAATAAAAAAGTATGTGGAACAAAGAAATTAACATAATGAAACAGCACATGACAAAAATGACAGCAACAAATTCATATTTGCTGATAATTACACATCTGGCAAGGGACTTATCTCTAAGGTTGATGGAAAACTCCAACACCTCAACACCAAAGGAATTAGCAATCCAATTGAAAAATGGGCAGAAAACATGAATAGACACTTCACCAAGGAGGATATTCAGGTGGCCAGCTAATACATGAAGAGATGCTTACAATCATTGGCTATCAGAGAGATGTAAATCAAAACAACAATGATATATACCATCTCACCCCAGCACTGATGGTAAGGTTCAGTGGAACAGAAAATAACAAATGCTGGTGGGGATGTGGAGAGATTGGGACTCTCACACACTGCTTGTATGACTGTGAAGTGACACAACCACTGTGGAAACAATATGGCGATTCCTTAGAAAGTTGGAATTGGAGATACCATTTGACCCAGCAATCCCATTACTAGATATGTATCCTAGAGAGGTGAGAGCCAAGATAGGAACAGATACATGCACACTCATGTTCATCACAGCACTATTTACAATAGCAAAAAGATGGAAACAACCTATGTGCCCATCAGCAGAAGAGTAGATGACCAAACTATGGTACATACACATACTGGAATGCTATGAAGCACTAAAGAATAAAGTAGAGTCTGCAAAACACCGCATAATATGGATGAACTTGGAGGACATTATGCTGAATGAAATAAGTCAATCACAGAAGGACAAATATAGTATTAGTGCGTTGTTGTGGAGAGTCAAGGAAAGGTTTATATATGGAGGGAAACTTTCTTTGTTGGTTGCCAGGGGTAGGAGGGGAAAAAAAAAATGCATTGACCCATGTCACTTTGTTGTTGTTGTTATGTGCCGTCAAGTTGGCCCCTACTCATAGCGACCCCTCCTTGGGTTTCCGAGGTAGTATCACTACTGAAGTAGATTACCCCATCTTACTTCCAAGGAGTGGCTGGTGGATTTGAACTGCCAGCCTTCTGGTTAGCAGTCAAGTACCCAAGTCACTATGCTACCAGAGCTTCCCTGGCTCTCTGGCGGGCTCGAACTGACAGCATTGTGTGTGGCAGGTGACTGCCTTAGGCCTGAGGCCAATGTCTAGGGCCCATGTCACTTTAGTTTTGTGTATTTCACTGTACATAAATTATATTTCAATAAAATGCATTTGAACAAAAAAGAAAGAAAAATAAATTAGACATCATATTGCACTGGGTAAATCTGTCGTAAAAGACCTCTTTAAAATGTTAGGAAACAAAGATGTCACTTTCAAGACTAAGATGCACCTAACCCAAGTTTGGTGGCATAGTGCCTAAGGCATTTGACTGGTAACTAAAAGGTTTGTCGTTCAAACCCACCAGCCACTCTGCAGAAGGAAGACTGGGCAATATACTTCCGTAAAGATTTACTATCTTGGAAACCCAAAGGGAGTCACTACAAGTTGGAATTGACTCCACGGCAGTGAACTTAGAGTTTGTGCATATGCATGTGAAAGCTGGGCAGCGAATAAGGAAGACCAAAGAGGAGCTGATGCCTTTTAATTGTGATGTTGGCAAAGAGTACTGAAAATACCATGGACTGCCAGAAGAACAAACAAATCTGTCCTAGGAGAAATGCAGCTGGAATGCTCCTTGGAAGTGAAAATGGGCAGACTTCGTCTCATCTACTTTGGTTATGTGGTCAGAAGGGATCATTCCCTGGAGAAGGATATCGTGCTTGGTAAAACAGAGGGTCAGCAAAAAATGGGAAGACCCTCAACAAAATGGATTGACACAGTGGCTACAACAATGGACTCACCTATAGCAAGGACTGTGAGCATGGTGCATGACTGGGCAGTGTTTCATTCTATTGTACCTACAGTCTCTATGAGTCGGAGTTGCCTCCATAGCATAGCACCTAACAACAGCAGCAACAAATGTGCAAAGTGTTAGAGGCTTGAAGAGGAATAGCATTCCATGGTAGATATACAGAGACTGCGAGTTTCAGAGTTCTTTAGGTTTAGTTTGATTTAGAGAAAAGATGTCCTTAACTTTAGACATTAACAACTAGATGCTTTAAAAGAAGTGCCTAAATTTCCACAGAGTTTCTTGCTGTTTTCTCCATAATGGTTCTCTCTGACATGTTTTATTTGATATTTTAGGAGTTCGTGATGATTGTCGTCTTTGGTTTGGAGTTCATCATTCGAATCTGGTCTGCAGGTTGCTGTTGTCGGTATAGAGGATGGCAAGGAAGATTGAGGTTTGCCCGAAAGCCTTTCTGTGTTATAGGTGAGTTTCAAAGTCTGAGCATCAGAAAGTTTCAAGCTAGGCCTCTTGTCTGTCTCTTGTATTGCAATATTTCATTAATATTGAAAGCAAACATTCATTGAGCACTAACCATGGTTCAAGCACTCTTATGTTTTAAAAGTGTTGACTCATTTAATACTCATTACAACACTATGAGGCAGGTATTTTTATCATCCCCATTTTACAGATGAAGAAACTGAAGCAAAGAGCATTGGAATAAGTTGCCAGAAGTATATAGGTAGTAAGAGATGGAGCTGGGATTTGAACTTAGATGATTTGGTTCTCGAATATCAACTTTTATCAACTAAGTTACACTGAAATATTTGGTTCTTCAGTATTATCCTGAATTAAGAAAGCATTGATTGCAATAAATATAAAACCTCTTTTCGCTCTATGATATGACACAGGCTATACTCTTGATCAGCTGGAATGGATAGCAGTATATTAGTCCTGGTATCATACATCTGTTAGCATGCTTCAAGAATGACCACAGGTATGGTTTATTTTCTCCACTGGTAACTTTAGACCTGATAAAGTGTTCTGAACTCAAAATATTAATCCTTTCCACATGCAACCCCCAAATAAACAGCCTACTTCTGAACCTCGCTAACGGCTATGATTTCAGAGAGACCAAATCCCCTTGGGTACCAGCTTGAAATGACACTTCTTAATGAAAATGCCATACAATTCTAGAGTTAAGATCTGGCATCTCCTAGTAATATACTTAAAAGTATATCGTAACATTGAAAAACCCTATGTCTAAGCTATTACTATTAGTTGTTATGTGCCATCAATTCGGACCCAACTCATAGCAACCCCTCCTTGGGTTTCCAAGGCAGTATCACTACAGAAGTAGATTGCCCAATCTTCCTTCCAGGGAGTGGCTGGTGGGTTTGAACCACCAGCCTTCTGGTTAGCAATCAAGTGCCTTAGGCACTATGCTACCAGAGCTCCTTGTAGTAAGCTAAGTTTGATTTTCTTGGTCTTTTTTTCTTCTCAGTTCATAGGCATCAATTCAATCCCAAACACTGAAATGTCTTGGTGAAGGTTTACTTATTTCAACTGTTTCCAAGCCAGAAAAGTGGGTTCTATAATTTACAACATAGTTTATGTAGATGATGTTCTTCATATACAGCAGGTTTTTGATTTAAGAGTCAGGAAATGTTGAATAATCCTTTTATTTCCCCCTTTACCTATTTCCTATGGTGATAAGGTGAAGGATGAGTGGATTAAAGAGGATTTAGAGAAAGTGACTGAAGATTTGGGGCATCATTAAGAAGAGTTTTTTATTCCATTCTTGTGTGTAGACCAAGCACTACCCTGGGTTGAAAGAGCTGGTGCTCTCCCCAGACAGTCTCTGTCACTGAGGTAGTTCATGGTATGCGTACTTCAAAAGTCACCATTTATTCAACAGAAATTTAAGGAAATTTGGCTGTAAGGAGGCACTGGTGAATAGTGAATCAAGAGAAAAAATTTAAGTAAAAATCAATCTTAAGATACCATGTTTGGCCTTTACTAATGCAGTCCATTCAGAAGCCTCTCTTTTCCAATAGGCTTTACCTCTTTTTAGAAGTTGTTATGCTAAGGTATTGAGGAAGGTAGGTGCTAACTTCCCAGCCTTGCAGGCCCATCAAGCCCCAAGGTATATTCATGAACTAGTTAGATTTTACACCCTGAAGTTTTTTGTTTTCCTGAACTCCCTGCTCCTGCAACATTATGAAGGAGTATAGCTGAATGTAAGGCTACCACACAACAAATGCTTTCTATCCCTTAGAGGTCCAAACAAAACAATTCACAAGGCAGATGGTTGGCCAAGATTCGTTCACCTTCTGCAGGATAAGGTCAGTTCATGGATAACTATAAGAATGTTCCATTCCAGATTTTAAAACCAATTAAAAATTGGTATTGTTCCAATTCCAGAGTCAATGCCAACATAGTTCTGGCCTCCAAGCTAAAAAAGAAAGTTCTTTCCCAGATGCCTGCTGCCTTTTGGTACTGTTTTCAGCCATGGATACATCAGCCAGTCTTAGTCATTTAATCTTTCTCTTACTGTCTCAGATCCTTGCAGGTCATAATAAGACCATGTGCTTCTAACAATGATAATATGTTTTCTGTAATCTCTTGACTTTAGACCCATCAGTAGTGACCTTACAAATTCACTATGATATGGTTAATAGCTGAAGTTTAGTTAACTCTTCAGGTCTTTGCCTCATTTGGGTACTTCTAATAAATTAATTACTTTGGAAGAAAATTACATGAATAAATAATGCATCTCCACTAGCATAAAAACAAGATTCCTACTTAGGTTTATGGTAAGCATGCTTTCCCTCCCAACCCCTTGGTCTTTTGTTGAATGTACACATAACAGTTTGATCCATGGTCCAAGTGAACAGATGTAATAATAAAACACGTTCAAACATGGCTCTTCCATATGAGTTCAATAAAATTTAACCTATACAAAAGAACCAAGTCAGCTGCCGAAGGCAGCAGGTTTCACCAGATCACTGCTGAAACCCTTTCTCAAACCAAACCAAACTCACTGCCACTGAGACAATTCCAACTCACAGCAACCCACATTGGGTAGTAAATCTTTACGGAAGCAGACTGCCTCATCTTCTTTCCACAGAGCGGCTGATGGGTTCGAACTGCTGCCCTTTTGGTTAGCAGCCAAATACTTTAACCACTGCACCACCAGAGATCCTTGAAATGCTTTCTAGGCCTGTTTAATAGATCCATGAAAATGAGTAAAGTGAACCCTGTAGTTTACTCCTTCAACCTGATTTACTGTGGCACTATGAAAAGAGGCTCTGGTAGCACAGTGCCTAAGGCATTTGACTGCTAACCAGAAGGTTGGTGGTTCAAACCCACCAGCCACTCCGCAGAAGCAGGACTGGGCAATCTACTTCTGTAAAGATTTGTTGTTGTTGTTGTTGTTGTT
>NW_006921720.1:6521821-6527119 GCF_000298275.1 Orycteropus afer afer
TTTTTCTGGGTTTTTTAAAAAATACATATTTGTACTATATGTATATAGATATAGATACATAGATGGATTCAGTTTGCTAGTATTTCGTGGAGCACTTTTATATCTAAGTTTGTGAAAGACTGGTTTGTAGTTTTTTTTGTTTTGTAATGCCTTTGTTTGGTTTGGTATCAGAGAAATATTAGTGGAATAAAGTAAGTGGGGGAGTGTTTTCAAGAAACTGCAAAATTGGTGTTAATTTTTCTTTAAATGTTTGGTAGAGTCCTCCAGTGAAATCATCTGTGCCTGGAAATGTGGAAGGTGGGGTAGAACTTTTTAATTACAAATTAAATCTCTTTCATATTATAAGGTTATTCATATTACCTCTTTCTTTTTTATTGAGATTTAGTAGTTTGTAGTTTTTGAAGAGGTGGTCTATTTCTTCTAAGTTGTCAGATTTGTGAGTATAAAGTTATTCAGCATTCCTTTATTATCTTTTTAATGTCTGTAGGATCTGTAGTGATGGACCATATTTCATTCCTGATATCGATGATTTTTGTCAGTTTTGAGAGAGGCTTATTAATTTTATTTTTTCCAAATAGCCAGCTTTTTGTTTCACTGATTTTCTTTTGTTTTTCTATTTTCCATTTCGTTGATTTGTGATCTTCTATTAGTTCCTTCTTTCCGCTTTCTTTGGGTTTTATTCTACTTTCTTCTAGTTTCTTGAGGCAGGAACTTCAATTGGTGGCCTTATACCTTTCCTCATTTCTAATATAAGCATTTAGTACTGTAAGGTTTCCTCTCAGCACTACTTCAGCTGCATCCTCATATTTTGATATGTTCTGTTTTATTTAACTCTGTGTATATTTTTTTTTCCCCTTAAGACCCTTTAAGATTATTTGGCACATGAATTACTTAAAAGCATGTTGTTTAATTTCTACATGTTTATAGATTTGCTTCTTGTCTTTCTGTTACTGATTTCTAGTTTAATCTCATTGTGGTTTGAGAACACACTCTTTATGATTTCATCCTCTTAAATTTGTTGAGGTTTTTTTTATGCCAGTATGTGGTTTATCTTGGTGAATGTCCTATGGACAGTTGAAAAAAGTCCGTATTGTGCTGTTGTTCATTGATTGTCCTGTCCACATCATTCTAGTAGTTCTGTCAGTTGTTGAAAAGGAGGTGATGAAGCCAACTATAACTGTAGATTTATCTATTTCTCCTTTCAGTTTTTGTTTCATGTATTTTGAGGCTCTATTGTTTGGTGCATAGACATTTTGAATCATTATGTCTTACTGGTAGATTGATTCATTTATCATTATGTAATGTCCCTCTCTCTCTCTTGAGTAATTTCTTTGCTCTGAAGTTGACTTTATTAACCAATACTACTTATAGCCAATGTAATAGCCATTCTATAGCAAATTCTGTTTGTTTGTTTTTTAATATATGTTTTCATGGTGTCTTTTTCTGTCCCTTTACTTTCAAATTGAATGTCAATGACTTTCCTATTTACTAGTATTTAATAGTACTATTTACTATTTTCTATTCCTCATTTACTTCCAGATATTTCCTGAGAGTCTACTGTATGCCAGACACTGGGGATTTAGGGTAGAAAAAGTCTGACATGTTTTCCTGCCCTAAAGACCATAGGCCTTTAAAAAATATTTGCACATGCACTTAACATGTAGTAGATCATAATACATGTTTGCCAAATTATGAAGGTTTTTGAGGAAAATTAGGGGTATCCACAGGAATTCTTGGATCCTGGATACTTTCTTAATGCCCCCATAAGAGTGAACTTAAAGCAGTAAAAAGAAAATTGGTGGGGAGAATGTTTTTACAGGCCTTGTTGTATTAAAGACAATTTCCCTTTTTTAGCCCAATGGCACTTTTTTTTTTTAATTGAAAATTCCAGAAACTAAAAGACAAAGTCTGGCCAAACTTGTTCTCACACCTTTGTTCTCTACAACATAAACATCAAGTCCAAGCCCTAGAGAGACAGCATCCCCATGGCCTGCGGTTCTGGGTTTAAAGGAACTCTCAACAATCATCCACCAAGTTTGCGTCTTGTTGTTACTCAGAGATTGGGGAGTTTTTAAGGTATTTTTCACACAGTCTAAAACCAAGCCCTTGTAGGGAATACTAAGTAATAGTCTAGTAAGGTTTAATTCTGACCCTAGTATTGCTTTCCTCAAGGCAGAAGTGTGACTCCCTTGGTGAATCTAATTATAACTTCCTACTGTTTCATTAAGAAATGAACAAAAGTGTTTTCCTAAACTATAAATATAAAAAGGCAGCAAGCAATGTTCCTGAACAAAGGGCCTGAGAAAAGAATTTTTAGCTGTCCTTTATACTACCTCATGGTCATCCAGGTAGCTCTGGTGGCTCAGCGGTTAAGTGCTTGGCTACTAACTGAAAGGTCAGCATTCCAAATCCACCAGTCACCCCCCGTCAGAAAGATGTACCAGTTTGCTTCCGTAAAGATGACGGCATTGGAAACCCTATTGGAAACTCTGTCCTATAAGGGTCACTACGAGTCAGATAGGACTTGGTGGCATTGGGTTTGGTTTTTACTTTAATGGTTATCCATTAGTGTCATCTGTTCCATAAAAAGTGAAAATCATTATATGGAGGTTCCTGGGCCCTCAGGCCACATTTAAGATTTCCTTGGGTATTTATCAGAGTATGACCTCTAACAGTTGGAAAGCCAAACTTACTGGCATAAGTAGGAATTGGGGACATACACCAAAAAGTGAACCTGCCATTAAACCTACATTGGGTCACAACACAGTTTATGCTACTGTGACAGAACTAAACATTAAGTCTTGTTAGGTCTCAGTATGATTTGTATAAGTAGAAAGATGTGATAGATTAAAAACATGTGAGCTGCCACTTTAGACATTTTAAGAATCGATACAATCAACTACCCAGATATACCCTCAAAACCAAAACAAAGCCCCCGTGTCATTAATGAGTGTGTATTGACTATAGTTCTGGTTATCTGTGCATAAAGTCATCTTTAGAGATTCATCCCGTAAGTCACTATAATTAAGCAGTGACACTATTGGAGATTTGTTCCTAATCATGAAATAGTGCAAAATAAAATAAGGATAGAATGATATATCTCTACTAGGCATTTCAAACGTGCAGTACATCATCACATGCTCTAACTAAAGAAACAGACATTTGCCAGAAATTTGCAACAAAAAGGCCATTTTCTAAATTTGTTAACAGTTTTTATCTTGAGGATTGGGGTGATAAAGTGCAGAGTGGATTAGGACCTTTACTTCCTATTCTCTGTATTTCTGTCACATTTGGATGTTGTAACAAAGACCAAATATTGCTTTTATAATTAAGCATTAACAACAAAAATCAATTAATAAATATTGTCCTGAATTATAACTGTTGAGTCAACCCTTCTTTAAAAACAACTGAGAGAATTATTTTTAAAAGGGAGGCCAATTCTGATAAACACAGTATCAGTCCCCAAGATGCTTTCCTCTACAGATTCCATTTGGTCTTTCATTCCGTGGCTGACTGATTAATGAGCCACTTTAGTTGGCCTTTCCCCAGGGTTAACTCACAACTCTTTCTAAATAATCTCAAAATCCATTTACTGAAACAGGTGTTGCTTTCTGGGCAGCTCTTGCCAAATGGCAGCATAATAATTAACAAGCTTCAGATCTGGAGACTCCAAGATCTTATTTCTGGCAAGAAATATATGTGCCACATACACAGTAATGCTTTAGATACCTTCTATTTTATAAGGAGACTTTTTGACACCATAACAAAAGAACTCGGTATACTGCTAAATATTTACATCCTTGAAGCAAAATGAAACTCTATTTTTAAAAAAATTTACCATTATATGTTAGGGCCTACTCTTTCATTTCAGATATTTTATATTACCAGGTACCTAAAGTCAGCCACAATGTATATTCCAGACAAACTAGGTTAATTATTCAGCCTGCACATTTTGAAACTAACTCCTAAAATGTGCAACACGGCATCAGGATTGGAGGAAGAATCATTGCTTGTGATATGCAGATGACACAACCTTGCTTGCTGAAAATGAAGATGACTTAAAGCACTTACTGATGAAGATCAAAGACTACAGTCTTCAGTATGGATTACACCTCAAAATAAAACAAAAATCCTAACAAGAGGACCAAAAAGCAACACCGTGATAAATGGAGAAAAGACTGAAGTTGTCAGAGATTTCATTTTACTTGGACCCACAATCAACACTCAAGGAAGCAGCAGTCAAGAAATTAGACATCAGAATCCTGGAACCCTGAGCTTTGAAAGGAACTATACAGAAGTTGATTAGGCACCAACTAGTGGAAAAACCTGAACAAAAACAGTGAGTACAGAGATGGTTGGAGCTGTGGACTGTCAGCTACTCTGACGAGACCAAGAACCTGAATATTTCCAAGTGGTGTTGGGACCTGAGAATTAACCTAAAGATCAGTCCCGGTCACCAAGGGCTGCAGGAACTACTGCTCGGTGGCCTGACTAGGAACGGAAACAGCAAGGAGGGAGACAACTTGAGCTGTGGACTTTCTGCTGTCCGGAGTGTGCAGCCATTTTGAGTGTTTACACATGGCAGTCATTTTGGATATTTAAAGTGGCCAAGGGAGCAGCCACTTTGAATGTTTACAAGTGGCCATTTTGGATATTTAAAGTGACCAAGGGCGTGGCCATTTTGAATGTTTACAAGTGGCAACCATTTTGGATTTTAAAGTGACAGCACTCTCATTCAGATTCCAGGGACCTAGAACAGGCTCTGTTTGCCATGGTTGGCAAGGACATACAAGAGGCTGACAACAGGAAAGGAGATGGGTGGTGAGTGTATAAGTGCTATCAACTAGTGAATAGAGGAGCACAGCACAGTACCCTTCCTGTATAGATAACACACAAACAAAACAAAGAAACGAAAATTGTGGGCAAGTCACTTCAACATATAATCACAAATTAAATATAAACACAAAAATGTCACAATGCCTCGGAGACAACAGAGCATCACAGTCCACACAAAGAAGTAAGATAAAGCAGGAGAAAGAAGGGACCAGGATACAGACCCAAAACACATCCCTGAGGAAGACGCAGCATTGGAACTCCCTGATAAGGAATTCCAAAGAATTATATTTAGGTGTCTTCAAAGGCTTGAGAGACAGACCAAGGACAACACAGACAAAACCCTAGAAGAATTTTGGAAGAAAATACAAGAAGAAAATGACAAAATAAATGAAAAATTAGAAATGATTCTAAATCTACAGATAGAAATCTGGAAGATTAATACTAAATTGTCAGAAATAGATA
>NW_006921720.1:6534234-6540433 GCF_000298275.1 Orycteropus afer afer
GCCATCGAGTCGGCCCCGACTCATAGCGACCCCTCCTTGGGTTTCCGAGGCAGTATCACTACAGAAGTAGGATTGCCCAACCTTCCTTCAGAGGAGTGGCTGGTGGGTTTGAACCGCCAGCCTTCTGGTTAGCAGTCAAGTGCCTTAGGCACTATGCTACCAGAGCTCCTCTGTAAAGATTTACTGCCTCAGAAACCCAGTGGGGGTCACTATGAGTCAAAATCAACACAATGGTGATGGGTTTGGTTTGGTATTTGATGAAAAAGGACTGTTCTGAGTAGGACTTTGGAAATATTGCTAAGACTTTTCCAGACTTCATGGATTTATAGGATTTGATTACTCTGAACATGTCAAATACACACCCAAATGTTTTTAGAAGTCTTGAGCATTCAAAAGAATGGCTATGCCCTCAACATGGGAAATGCATTCTGTAAGCACACTGATGTTATTCTTTCCAATTGGTAACAGATTGATATTGCTACCATGTTAGCTAATGAGCCTTGTATAGTAGTATTGAGCTCTATGGACCAACTGACAGTATTTATACACAATTTGATAAAGGCCCCAAGGGCTAATTCCCAAAGACTTTAGCACTTCCCCTCTTGAACTGCCCACCATCTTTACCCCTACTAGGGCCAGGAGTATTTCCAAAATTTGTGGATTTAAGATATCATAAAATCATTATGTACTTTGGAAAACGTTTGTGTTTTCTACCCAATTTACTGGGAGCTCTGGTAGCATAGTGGCTAAGACACTTGCCTGCTAACCAGACAGCTGGCTGTTCAAACCCACCAGCCACTCCTTGGAAGGAAGGTTGGGCAATCCTACTTCCGTAGTGATACTGCCTCGGAAACCCAAGGAGGGGCCGCTATGAGTCGGGGCCGACTCGACGGCACATAACAACAACAACAACACCCAATTTACTACCCATATGTGTTTGGAAAACATTTTAAACCATTGTAACCTAAGCAAAAATTAATCTATTTAATTTTTTTTTATTACTTACTTTCTTTCATTACTATATTGGTTCATCTCTGCTAGTTTGTGTTTTGTTTTAATTTTTATTGTGATTTCAGTGAAAGTTTACAGAGCAAATTTATTTTCCATACGGCAGTTCACATACACCTTGTCTCGTGACATTGACTGCAATTTTCCACAATGCAACAGCTCTCTTCCCACTTCCTCCCCATAGTTACTTCTTCCTTGTGTCCTTCCCTCCCATGCCTTCCTGCCCCCCAAGCTGTCTCCTTGTACATACACAGCCCTTCTATTCTCCCATGATTGATCTCTCCAAGCAGTATATCTAACTAATGTAAATGTTCAGCTTATATGCCTGTCTTTTGTTTGGCTGCAAGCCACAAGAGTGGGTTCCATTCCAGACCTGAAGGGCAGCTAGGGGCTATATAGTCTTAGGGGTTCCACCAGGCTCTATCAGACCAGCAAACCTGGTCTCTTTTTTTTTTTTTTTTAGTTTTGTTCCACGTTGTTCTCCCACTCCATCCAGGATCCTGCAGAAATCCCCCTCCAAGTGGTTGACAGTGGTAGCCAGCACCATCTAGTTCTTCTGGGCTCATAGTAATAATATTCAGGGAGGATCACATAGTGTACCAGTCTCTTGAACTAATTGTTTCCATGCTTCTTTGGGTTTTTTCATTCTTCTTAGTTCTGGACAAGGAGAGACCCATCATTGCATCTAGATGGCTGCTTGTAAGCTTTTAAGATCCCAGTCACTACTCGCCAAAGTAGGATGTGGAACAATGTTTGTGTAGTATGTTATGGCAATTGAGCTTGCTGTCCCCTGCCACCATGGTCTCCCTCCCACAGGTCCAACTACTTACTCCCTCTGGGTAGCTGGCTGTGGCCAAGAAGTACTACAACTTTGTGCCTTGTCAGCTCTGCTATATACCTGGAAATTCTTACAGAACATAAAAATACACTTGTAGAAACATTGTCTGCCAGCTCTATACATGGGCAGGGGCACACTGGCTCCTGCACAGACATATCTAATCATTCAGGCTGTCTACCCATCTATCCACCCATGTATCAATGTTTGCCTTCAGGTACTGTATGTGCAAAAGAATTATCTTTGTTGTCTGTACCGCCTGTGAACCTCTCTGTGTCTTCCTCTTCCTCAATGCCACTGTGTTGATCACTCACTTTTGGTACATTACCTTTCCCTTCACCCAAATCAATACTTGTCTCTACCTATCTCTCCTCTCCCCTCCACCAACAAAGAAAATTTCCTTCCATATATAAACCTTTCCTTGACTTTCTACAATAATGGACTAATACAACATTTATCCTTCTGTGATTGACTAATTTCACTCAGCATAATGTCTTCCAAATTCATCCACATTATTTGGTGTTTTGCAGATTCTACATTATTCTTTAGGGTTCCATAGTATTCCATTGTGTGTATGTACCATAGTTTGGTTATCCATTCCTCAGTTGATAGACACCTAGATGGTTTCCTTCTTTTTGCTATTATAAATAGTGCTATGATGAACATGGGTGTGCATACATCTGTTCTCATCCTGGCTCTCACTTCTTTAGGATATATACCTAGTAATGAGATTGCTGGGTCAAATGGTATTTCTGATTCCAATTTTTTAAGGAATGGCCATACTGCTTTCCACATTGCTTGTACCATTTTACAGTCCCACCAGCAGTGTATGAGAGTCCCAGTCTCTCCTCATCCTTGCCAGCATTTGTTATTTTCTGTCTTGTTGAACTTTGCTACTAGTGCTGGGGCCAGATGATATCTCATTGTTGTTTTGATTTGCATCTCTGTAATGGCTAATGATCATGAACATTTCTTCATATGTTGTTGGCTGCCTGGATATCCTCTTTAGTGAAGTGTCTGTTCATGTCTTCTGCCCATTTTTTAATTGGACTATTTATCTTTTTGTTGTTGAGGCGTTGGAGTTTTCTATAAATTCTAGGGTAAGTCCCTTGTCAGATATGTTGTTGCCAGATATTTTTCCCACTCTGTAGGTTCTCTTTTGACTCTTTTGGAAAAGTCTTTGAAAGCACATAAAAATTTAATTTTTAAGAGGTCCCATTCATCTAGTATATCTTATGCTATTTGTGCATTTTGGGTTACACTTGACAGTCTATTTATCCCATAAATTGTTGTGTTGTTGTTGTTGTTGTTATGTGCCATTGGGTAAGACCCGACTCATAGCGACCCCTCCTTGGGTTTCCGAGGCAGTATTACTACAGAAGTAGATTGCCCCATCTTCCTTCCAAGGAGTCCCCTAAATTTGCCCCTATTTTTTCCTTGAGGAAGTATACAGTTTTAGGTTTCACATTTAAGTCTTTGATCCATTTGGAGTTAGTTTTTGTGTATGATGTAAGGTACAGATCTTGTTTCATTTTTCTGCAAATTGATATCCAGTTTTGCCAGCACCATTTGTTAAACAGACAATCTCTTCCCCATTTAATGGATTTCAGCCCTTTGTCAAAGATCAGCTGACCATAGGTCAATGGATCTATTTCTGGGTCATCAATTCTATTCCGTTGGTCTATGTGCCTGTCATTGTACCAATATCAGGCAGTTTTAACTACTGTGGCTGTATAGTAGGTTTTGAGATCCACGTGTGTGAGGCCTCCTACTTTGTTCTTCTTCAATAATGCTTTGCTCATCCAAGGTCTCTTTTCTTTCTATATAAAGTTGTTGTTGTTGTTGTTGTTTGCCGTCGAGTTGGCCCCGACTCATAGTGACCCCTCCTTGGGTTTCCGTGGAAGTATCACTACGGAAGTAGGATTGCCCAACCTTCCTTCTGAGGAGTGGCTTGTGGGTTTGAACCGCCAGCCTTCTGGTGAGCAGTCAAGTGCCTTAGGCACTATGCTACCAGAGCTCCTCTATATAAAGTTAGTGACTGGTTTTTCCATATCCTTAAAGAATGCTGATGGGATCTGGATTGGGATTGGATTTAATGTATTGATTGCTTTGGGTAGAATTGACATTTTCACAGTGTTCAATCTTCCTATCCACGAGCATGGTATGTTCTTCCATTAAGGTAGATCTGTTATGGTTTCTTGAAGTAGTTTTTGTAGTTTTCTTTGTATAAGTGTTTTGTGTCTCTGGTAAGATTTATTCCCAAGTATTTTATTTTTTTGGTAGCTATTGTAAATGGTGTTGACTTCTCTACTTCTTTTTTCAGCAATCTCTTTGCTGGTATAGAGGAATCCAACTGATTTTTGTACGTTGATCTTGTATCCTGCCACTATGCTAAATCTCTCAATTAGTTCCAGTAGTTTTTTTTTGTTGTTGTTGTTTGTTTGTTTGGCTGAGTCTCTTGGGTCTTCTGAGTATAGGATCATATCATCTGCGAAAAAGGGATACTTTTACTTCTTGCTTACCAATATGAATGCCTTTGATATCCTTTTCTTGCCTTATTGCCCTGTCTAGGACTTCCAATACAATGTTGAATAGAAGTGGTGAGAATGGGCATCCTTGTCTGGTTCCTGTTTGCAAGGGGCATGGTTTCAGGCTCTCTCCATTGAGAATAATGGTGGCTGTTAGTTTTGCATTTATGCCCTTTATTATGTTGAGGAATGTCCCTTCTATTCCTATTTTACTACATCACTGCTTGGTTTTGAGAGTGTGCTTTAATATTGGTAAGATGTTTTCAATTACAAAATGGGAGCTCTGGTGGTGTACTGTCTAAGGCATTTGACTGCTAACCAGAAAGCTGGCAGTTCAAACCCACCAGCCACTCCTCAGAATTAATGTTGGGCAATCTACTTCCATAGTGATACTGCCTTGGAAACCCAAGGAGGGGTCGCTATGAGTCAGATCTGACTCAATGGCAGTGAGAGTTTTGAGTCTTCATTATAACTATGTGTTCTAGTTTCCTCTCTCCCCTATGACTCTGGGCAACAATCACTTCCATTACTGATTTGTAGAATCAAGCTCATCTCGGGATGACTGCCCTCATTCCCCTGGGTGGGCCACCTGGTTGCACCACCAGTGCTTTATGATTTCACTACATTCCAACACAAATCACTCTCCCAGTGGCTTCAGTGTTGAGAAATATGTGGAAAAAAAAAAAAAACCTCAAAGACTTACTTCATAATCATTCCTTTTCTAGCTTTCATTAATGACTTATCTGAAAATCACAAGTATTACCAAAGGCTAGTACTTAGATCACAATAATGAGCCTGATACGTCCAGAAGCCAATAAATTACTTCAAACAGTGGCTTTTTTGGATTCCTTGGTGATTCCTTCTAAAGACAGATGTTAATAGGCCCATATTTTTCAGTCTTGCAGTATATCTTAGAGATGCAGAAAGTACTGGCCTGATATTAATCTTGGATATATATTTGGTGCTAAATATAAGTTTATTTCTTATTACTATTTTAACAGTTATGGTACAGTGTAAAATTTCCACAAAAGGAATAAAGAAGCAAACCACAGCACGAATATTTCTCCCATGAATCTAGCATGTACACCTTTGACATGAGATAGCAGTCTGTCAAGGAAATGAGAACAAGTGTTTTTTTAATGAGAAAAAATATAGCCAGCTTCTTACTTACTGAAACGAAATTGAAGCCTTTATTAAAATAAAGCCACATGGCTCAGGCAACTACTATATCTGTGAGTTCATCTTATGAAAAGGCAACTTAAGCTGCTAATGTGTTCTAAAGTTAGATCAGAGACTACCAGAATTGCCATTGGCTTCTGAAATGAAGGTATAAGCCATCATTTGTCTGCTTCTCTGCCTTCTTTATCTTTTGTTCTATGAAACGTGCTCTTCAATAGCATCATTTTCTATACTTATAATCTCTTCTCCTTTTTAATAGAAATTATTCTTTCAGGTTATTTTCTGTCAGCCAAGCGCTCTGCTGCTACTTCTCTTTTACTTTTTAGTGTCCAAACTCCTTCAGCACACATAGACTCCTTAACTGGATCATGTCAGGATAACTAAACTCCATTAGGTTGATTGATCACCAAACATTAAAGAAGCTGTTAAATTTCTTGAGTTAATAATGGCTAATATTGATTGATACTTATTGTATGCTACATACTGCTCTAAGAACTCTATAAATATTATCTTATTTATCCTATATAAGTACTATAATACCCCATTTTAAGAAACTTGCCCAAAGTTAGAAAGATGGTAAGTGAAAGAACCAGGATCCACTGTGCTTGAACAATTTCTCTCAGAAAGATCAGCACAAGGCCGGTCCCCA
>NW_006921720.1:6540673-6566563 GCF_000298275.1 Orycteropus afer afer
AGACGGCGGCTGCTGTCCCAAATCCAGGGGTGAGATGAGGATGAGCCAAAACAGAACCAGAGCAAGAGGAGGGTGACCCTTCCTAGGAGATTCGTAGGTATACCCTCAAGGAAGCAAAGAGTGGTGATTTGAATTATACCATCCAGCAAGGCAGGAGTCAAAATACATTCTACCTGTGTTGCTCCGACAGAAATAACCCAATGGATGGCTTTAACAATCAGCAGCTCAAGGCAAATCCCACCACAGAGCTGATTGCCAGTCATTATAGGGAACGATTACTACCAGCTGCCCAGCCAAGTTGTCACCCGACCTTAACTACCACACCACCCCAAACAGGCATGGATAATAGGATTTACAATACATCACAGAATGGAGGACAGTGGCTAGAAGGGCCACATCAAGCAATTCACTGCACACTGTTAGGTGATTTCAATCCACTTGACTAAAACAAAATTGCCCTTTTCTTTATTAACTCACCCTCACTGCCCTCGAATCAGATCCAACTCATTTTGACCCCTCCTTGGGTTTCCAAGGTGGTATCACTGTGAAAGTATATTGCCCCATCTTCCTTATGAAGAATGGCCAAAGGGTTTGAACCGCCAGCCTTTTGGTTAGCAGTTAAGTGCCTTAGGCATTTTAAAATTCAACTTATAAACAAAGGACATAATATTTTATGTTCATCATTAGTATCTTTCAGTGAGAAACCAGACTTTACAGAATGACATTAAACTCACTGCTGTCGAGTTGAATCCAACTCATAGCAACCCCTCCTTGGGTTTCTGAGGCTGTATCACTACAGAAATAGTTTGCCCAATCTTCCTTTCAAGGAGTGGCTGGTGGATTTGAACCATCAACCTTCTGGTTAGCAGTCAAATGCCTTAGGCACTATGCTACCAGAGTTGCAGAAAAAAACTTAATTATATTAAGTAAATCAAGTTACCTTTTGCTGCTTTCTAATTGACAAGGAAATTGCAGTCTTAAACAGACTTACTTGCATTATTTAAAATCGCACATACTCTCGAGCAATGTTATCAAGAGGTTTCCTGGGTGTTTCCAAACTGGAAACACTTCAGGGTAAGTGATAGTATCCCTATGACTGCCTTGGAATGTTTGTTAACATTACTAGACCATTAGGAGACTTATTTAGATAATTATTGACCTGGTGCACAAACTTGAACTCACAAAATAGCTTGATAGCTGATGTGGCTTAATTACATAGAGAATATCCTTTTAGAGAAATGAGTAACAAAGGATTATTCCCACTCCTTTTATAAACTTCAGTAGAAGACTGCAATATATTGTACTAATACTTTGTATTACTGTACTATGTAAGAAAATTTCTTCACAGATAGACCACTTATCATTTACCAAGCATGACCATAGGTGCAAAGGATGCAAAGATGAATGAAAAATAGTCAGTGTCTTTAAGAGTGTGTAGCTGAAGGCACTAGATGTGGTCCTGGGGAAAACTGGGTGGAAGCCACTGAATTCCAGGTAGGTTGAGATGGTAGAATAGGCCGACAAACTGTCTAGACCCTCTACAACAAAGAAACAAGAAACTAATTGACACAGATACAGAGGATAATCCTGGAACCTTGAGCTTTGAAGAAAAGGCTAAAGAAGTGGATTCAATACCAACTAGTACAAGAAACTGAACAAAAACAGTGAATAAGGAGACAAATGGAGCTGTGGTCTGTCAAGTGGCCTAACAGCACAGCCATTTTGAATATTTGCAAGTGGTGTTCCAGTTGGGGTAACAACTTGATAATTAGCTCCACTTCCCAAGGACTGCACAGGCAACCACACTGGTGGCTGGCAACCAGAAAGCAACTCTGCCCACACAACCTAAACACATCCATATCTCCTATAGCCCTGCCCACTGGGTGAGGGCCATCATCTGCTTCTGTACCAACTGATCAGTGATAGACAGCAGCCAATAAAAGCCCAACCCACTCTCAACTGCTTTACACAGACAACTAACAGAGATCTGTGAACACATGCTCATCTTCTTTCACACCCACCAGGAGACAGGTGGTGAGTGCCTAAGTGCTGCCAACCTAGCAAATAGAGTAGCACATCAGCCCCGCTCAGTGGGATAAATCAAAAAAAGACAAAAAAACTGGACAAATCACACCAACATACAATCACCAATTAAATATAAATACAAAGCCATCACAAAGTCTCTGAGACAACTGACAATCCCAGTTCATACAAAGAAACAAGATAAAGTAGTATAAGCAAGGGACCAGAATGCAGGGTATTAAACCTACCTGAGGAAGAAGTGGCATTTGAACTGATAAGGAATTTAAAAGAATTATATTTAGGTATTTTCAATGGATTGAGAGACAGAGCAAGCAAAAGACTGGCGAAATCAAGGTAAACACTCACAAAATTAAGGAAAACACAGACAAAACTCTAGAAGAATTTAGGAGAACTAACTGACAAAATAAATGAAAAATCAGAAACCATACAAAATCAGTATGTAGAAATCCAGAAGATTAATACCAAGATTTCAGAAATAAATAACACATTGAAAGGGTAAAGAGGTAGAATAAAATCAATGGAAGGCAGAATCAGTGTGATTGAAGACAGATCTCTAAATATTGATTAGTTAAGGAAACAATCAGAGAAAAGAACAAAAAATTAAATGATGATAGCTTAAGATTAATCTGAGACACTATCAAGAGGAATAACATATCTGTGATCAGAATTCCAGAACAGGAAGAGACCAAAAAAAAAAAAAAGAAAAGAAAAGAAAATTGTCTAAAATTTGTTGGAAGAAAACTCCCCTAATATGATGAAAGACAAAAAGAAATGCATTAAAGGAATTCAACTAATCCTAAATAGGAGAGACCCCCAATAGAAATTTCTAAGACATATCACAATCAAACTTTCCAAAACCAAGACAAAGAAAGAATCCTGAAAGCAGCACAGGAAAAACAAAATGTTACCTACAAAGGGCAACAAATAATACTAAACTTTAATTTCTTGGCAGAAACCAGAGAAGACAATGGGATGACATATATAAAACCCTAAAAGACTGAAAAAAGGGGACCAGAGACTTTAATTTGTAAATGAAGACAACAAAGCAAAAAAGGGAATAAATAATGTAGTTACAGAACTTACAACTGGAGAGGAAGTCAGGATGGTTTTGAGATAAAATGGACTGTTTTAAACTTGGGAAAGAAATAATATATCAGAAGGCAACCTCAAAGAAAATTAATAAACTTTTTCATCAAAATTAAACAGAGAAAAGGCACAAATATTTAACATATACTAAAATAATATCAAGAAATGATAAAATCAAAAACAAAATGAGCACAACACAGCAAATTATATGGAACAAAGAAACCAGCAACACTACAAAATAACACATAACAAAATAACAGCAGTAAATTCATGCTTGTCAATAATTACATTAAGTGTAAGTAGGTTAAACTCACCAATTAAAAGAGAGAATTACAGACTGGATAAGAAAACATGACCCATCAGTATGCTGTCTAAAAGAGACACACGTTAGACACAAAGACAAGAATAAGGTAAAATTCAAAGGTTGGAAAAAATATATGTCAAGGAAATGTAAAACAAACAAACCAAAAAAAAAAAAAAAAAGCAGGAGTGGCAATATTAATTTCTGATAAAATAGATTTTAAGACAAAAAAAACCCTAAAAGACAAGAAAGGACATTATATAATGATTAAAGGATCAGTTGAACAAGAGGATATAACCATAATAAATATCTATGCACCCAGTGAAAGAGCCCCAAAATACATAAATCAAACTTTTAACAGAATTGAAAAGAGAAATAGACAGCTCCACAATATAGGAGAGCTCTGGTAGCATAATGGCTAAGGCATTTGACTGCCAACCAGAAGTCTGGAGATTCAAACCCACCAGCCACTCCTCAGAAGGAAGGTTGGCAATCTACTTCTGTAGAGATACCGCCTCGGAAACCCAAAGAGGGGTTGCTATGAGTCAGATTGACTCCACGGCAGTGAGTTTGAGTTTTTGTTTTTTTTAATATACCACTTTCAATGAAAGCCAGATGCACTACAAAGAAACTCAACAAAAACACAGAAGAACTAAAAGATAAAATCAATCAGCTTGATGTTATACACCTACATCGAACACTTCACCCAACAACAGCACAATATACATTCTTTTCCAGTGCACATGAAACATTCTCCAGAACAGACCATATGTTAGGCCACAAAACAAGTCCCAATAAATTTTAAAATATCAAAATACAGCAGAGCTTCTTCTCAGGTCACAGTGCTATGAAATTAGCAACGAACAATAGGATGATCAAGGAGGGAGAAAAAGCAAACACATGCAAATTGAATAACACCCTCCCATAAAACTACTGAGTAATGGAAGAAATTAAAAATGAAATTAAAAAAACTCTTTGAATCAAACAAGAATGAAAGTACAACATGCTAAAATCTTGGGGAAGTAACAAAAGCAGTGATCAGAGCACAATTTATAGCAATAAGTGCACACATCAGAAAAGAAGAAAGAGCCAAGATCAATACCTTAACCCAACATCTCCAACAGTTAGAAAAAGAGCAGAGGGGGGAAAAAAAAAAAAAAAACTACATTCACCAGAAAAAAAGAAATAATAAACACTCGAGCAGAACTAAATGAAACAGAAAAGCAATAGAAAGAATTAACAAGACTAGAAGTTAGTTGTTTGAAAATATTAATAAAATTTTAAAAAAAGAAAACTGCCAAATTTAAAAAGGAAAAAAAGATGCAAATAACACAAGTAAGAAATGAAATGGACAATGCCACAACAGAACCAACTGAAATTAAAAAGATAATCTGGTGGCGTAGTGCCTAAGACATTTGACTGCTAACCAAAAGGCTGGCCGTTCAAACCCACCAGCCACTCCTCAGAAGGAAAGTTGGTCAATCTACTTCCATAGTGACAACCCCTCAGAAACCCAAGGAGGGGTCACTATGAGTCAGATCTGACTCAACGGCAGTGAGTGAGTGAGAGTATAAAGAACTATACTACAACTAATTAGAAAACCTAGAAGAAATTGATACATTTCTAGAAACAGATCACCTACCTAAACCAACACAGATAGAGATATTTAAAAAAAAATTTTTTTTGAACAGACTCATAACAAAAGAAAAAATTTAACAGGTCATAATAAAAACTACCAACAAAAAAAAGTCCTTGCCCAGACAGCTTCACTGGAGAATTCTACCAAACATACAGAGAAGAGCTGAAATCAATCCTACTCAAACTATTCTAGAACACAGAAAAGGATATTCCCAAATTCATTTTATGAAGCAAGCATAACCCTGATACCAAAACCAGACAAAGAGACCACTAAAAAGGAAAATTACAGACTTGTATCCCTCATGTGTATAAACACAAAAATCTTCAACAAAATCCTAGCCAATAGAATCCAACACTATATCAAAAATCACAACCAAGTGAGATTTATACCAGGTATGCAAGGATGGTTCAACATTAGTAAAATAATCAACATAATCCATCACATAAATAAAACAAAGGAAATGAATCACATGATTATATCAATCGATACAGAAAAGGCATTTGATAAAATTCAACAAACATTCCTGATTAAAAAAAAAAAAAAAATTCACCAAAATATGAATAGAAGGGAAATTTCCTCAACATAATAATGAGCATATTCATTAAAAAAATTAAAAATAAAAAAAAGCCAACATAACTGTGTTAGATTGAGTTCTCTAGAGAAACACAAAACCAGCAAAGCTTATATATATATAGTGAGAGAGAGAGAGAGAGAGAAAGAAATTTATCTTAGGAAAATGGCTCACAAACGTATAGAAGCCAGCAAGTCCAAAGTCCCTGGAGGAAACGTTGGGCTGGAGGCAGCCTTAGCTTCCGCAACCTCAAGGGGCTGAGAAATTCAAGGCTGGCAGGCAGTACACTGGTTGTTGACTCCAACAAAAGATGAGTCCAAGATCTCCAGGCCGAGCGGTGGGCTGCTCACTCATGGAAGATTGTAATCAGCACACCAGGGCCCCAATCCACCAAAGAATATCTCTCTTCCCAGGATGTCCCTGGATATTCTGGAAGCATGCCACATCCCTAGGGAAACTCCCCTTGGGCAGATTGGCCACTCAGAACACAGTCATCCAATCCCATCATGGGAACAACCACAGAGAACTGGGGTCCAGCCAAGTTGACACACAGCTCCAACTATCACAATTACTCTCAATGGAGAGAGAAAAGCATTCTCCTTGTGAATGGGAACCAGAAAAGGATGCCCTCTATAAACAGTTCTATTCAACATTGTATTCAACAGTGTCATAGCCAGGGCAGTAAGGCAAGAAAGAGAAGTAAAAAGGCATCCAAATTGACTAAGAAGTAAAACTATCTTTCTTTGCAGATTATGTGATCCTATACATAGAAAACCCAAGAGACTCAGCAAGAAAACTATTAGAACTAATTAAAAGATTGAACAAAGTCACAGGATACAGGATCAACACAGAAAAATCAGTTGAATCCCTGTACATAAAGAGATCTCTGGAAAGGAAATAAAGAAAACAATACCATTTACAATAGCTACCAAAAAGATAAAAATAATTAGGAATAAATCTTACAAGGGACACAAAAGACATATACAAAGAAAACTACAAAACATTATGACAAGAAACTACAAGAGACCTACATAAACAGAAGAATATCCCATGCTCATTGATAGGAAGCCTGAACATTGTGAAAATGTCAGTACTACCCAAAGCAATCTATAGATTTAGTGAAGTCCCAGTCCAAATTTTATCAACATTCTTTAAGGAAATGTA
Source organism: Orycteropus afer afer (assembly GCF_000298275.1). Lineage (NCBI taxonomy): Eukaryota > Metazoa > Chordata > Mammalia > Tubulidentata > Orycteropodidae > Orycteropus > Orycteropus afer. The sequence continues at coordinate 6,547,478 of NW_006921720.1, forward strand.
AAAAACAATCACTAATTTTATATGGAAAGAGACCTTGAATAAGCAAGGCACTACTGAAGAAGAACAACAAGGTAAGAGGTCTCACACTCCCTGATTTCAAAACCTACTATACAGCCACAGTAGTCAAAACAACCTGGTATTGGTACAACAACAGACACATAGACCAGTGGAAGAGAATTGAGAATCTAAATAACTCCATCCACCTATGGACAACAATCTTTGGCAAAAGGTCCAAAACCCATTAAAAAGAGATAGTCTCTTTAGCAAATGGTCCTGGCAAAACTGGATATCCATTTGCAGAAAAATGAAACAAGATCCATACTTCACACAATGGACAAAAACTAACTCAACATGGAGCAAAGACCTAAATGTAAAACCTAAAACTATAAAGTTCATCAAAGAAAAAATAGAGACAAACATAAAGACCCTAATTTATGACATAAATAGACTATTAAACACAACCCAAAATGCACAGACAGCAGAAGATAAACTAGATGACTGGAACCTTCTAAAAACTAAATTCTTATGCACATCAAAAGACTTCTCCAAAAGAGTAAAAGGAGAACATATAGATTGGGGAAAATTATTTGTCAATGACTTATCTGACAAGGGACTTCTCTCTAAAGTTTGTAGAAAACTTTAACACCTCAACATCAAAAAGACAAATAATCTAATTAAATAATGGTATAAGACATGAACAGATACTTCACCAAAGAAGTCATTCAGGTGGCTAATAAACACATGAAATTTTCATAATCATTAGCCATAGAGATACGCAAATCAAAAAACAATGAGATATCATCTCATTCCAGTAATAGTAGCAAAATACAACAAGACAGAAAACACCTAATGCTGGTGAGAGTGTGGAGAGATTGGAACGCTCATATACTGTTGGTGGAATGTTAAAATGGTACAACTACTATTGGAAACAGTATGGCACTTCCTTAAAAAATTAGAAATAGAAATACCATTCAATCTGGCAATCCCAATACTAGGTATATAGCCTAAAGGAGTGAGGGCAGGAATACGAATAGATATATGTACATCCATGTTCATTACAGTACTGTTCACAATAGCAAAGAGATGGAAACAACCTAAGTACCTATCAACTGATGAATGGATAACCAAACTATGGTACAAACACAATGGAATACTATGCAATATTAAAGAAAAATGAAGAATTCACGAAATACCTCCTAACATAGATGAACTTGGAGGACATTGTTCTGAGTGAATAAGTCAATCACAGAGGACAAATATTTTATGAATCCACTTTATATAAAGTCAAGGAAAGATTTACACATGGAAGAAAACTTTCATTGTTGGTTGTTAGGGACAGGAGGGGAGAGAAGGGAAAATTGCTAGCTAGGTAAGAGACATGTATTGATTTGGGTGAAGAGAAAGGCAATATATCAACAGCAGGTGACCAGCATAATATCACTAAGTAAAAGGAAGACACGGAGAGGTGAACAAAACCGACAAACAACAAAGGTAAATATATTACATGCACAATACTGCATTATCAGTAATAACAAACATTAATCTACAGGTGGAAACATAGGAAGACAGGCAAGATGATCAGGTATGGGTGTATGAAAAGGGATATACCCATGACCATCTATAGGTTTGGCAAATGGTACTTCTATAAACATATTTTTATGTACTATTAAAATGTGTGTATATATACATATATTAGAGCTGGCAAGCAACAAAATTATGATAACTTCTTACCTAAGACCAAACGCCAGCAGGGAGTGAGTCTGCAGGCTTGGGACCATGGTCATTGGGGATATCAAGCTCTATTGGCATAACATAGTACACAAAAACATTGCTGTACATCCTACGTAGGTGAGTAAAAACTGGGGCCTTAAAAACTTACAAGTGATCGTCTAAGTTGCAATTATTGTTTTCTCTTCGTCCAGAGCAAAAAGGAGTAAAAAAAATCAAAGACACATGGAAACAATCAGTCCAAGGGACTATTGGGCCATGGGCACCTCAACTTACAAGACCCTGAGATCAGAAGAGCTCAGTGGTGACTGGCTACCCCTACCAAGCACTTGGAAAGGGATCAAAATTAGAGATCCTGAATACAGTGGGAGAAAAATGTGAAACAAAATCAAAATTATTTAAAAAAAAAAAAAAAAGGCTTACTGGTATAATAGAGACTGGTGAAACCCCTGAGACCATGGCCCCTAGTCACCCTTTAGGCCTGGAACTTAACTCAAGCCCAGGGCTTAACGTTTAGCCAAATGATAGACAGGACTACAAGGTGAACAATTACACCAGGGAGATGCATGCCTTAAAACAATCAACCATGGAAGGTCAGAAAGGCAGCATTTGTGTAGAGAGAAAGCTCAGAAGGCAGGAATGCATAGGAAACAAGGACACAGGAAAAATGTAATCACAGGGAGGAAGTGGGAAGAGAGTTGTTATGGCGTAGGGATAGAAATCAATGTCATGAAAAAAAATCTGTATGAACTGTTGAATAAAAATCAGATTTACTCTGTACATTTTCACCCAAATTACTATAAAAAGTTTGAAAAAAATAAAAGTATATAGCTGCAATAGGCACCTTCCAGAGACAAGCCTCCAAATGGAGTCTAAGAAGTAAACTATAAAACATCATCAAAACAGTGTAAACTCTAATAGAGGTATATTTGGGAAGGTTGAGGACAGCTTCTCAGAGAGTACAGCACTTGAGCTTCTTGAAGAATGAGTAGGAATTAGTCAATCAATGAGAAAGAAGAGGAGAGAGAGGATGCACTGAGTAGAAAAAGCAGAATGTGGAGAGGTTTGGGGACAAGATGAGGCATGGTGTTTTACATAATCTGCAAGTATTTAGAATGCCCAGAAGGGAACGCTAAGAATTCCAGACAGAGGTTAGATCATGAGAGGTCTTGCAAGTCATTCTTAGGAGATTGAATTCTAACCTTAAAGATACAATAAGACACTAAAGGTTTTAATCTGGAGAGTGAAATTTTTTTTAAAAGTGGTATTGCTACAATTTAAATTATGTTGACAAAAAAATAGTGTTGAAGTCCTAACTGCCAGATACCTCTTAACATGATCTTCTTTAGAATTAAAGTCATTGAGGTATTATTTAAGTTAACATGAGGTCATATTAGAGTAGGATGAGTCCTAATCCCATCTGAGTGGTCTTATAAAAGACAGAGGGAAATTGGCCATGTGAGAATGGAGATATACTGCAGCTGCAAGCAAAGAAGGCCACCAGAAGCTGAAAGAGACAGGAGAAATCTGCCTCAAGAGAGAATCTGCTTTGCTGAGCAGTGACTGCGGTTTTAACAGCTTAATGTACATTTCAGTTTTGTAATGCATAAAATGGGAACTATAACTTCTTCCAACTTCAATAAGATTATTATGGAAAGTATATGAGATAGTATATAAATACAGTTTACAATTTAAATCATTAAATGTATTCAAGTTAATGTAACAGCATGTAGCCCAATGCCCCATCTCTTGTTATTCTCAACTTCAAACAAAAATGACTTATCTAAGTAAATTCAGTTGCCGTGGAGTCAGCTCCTACTCATGGGACCCACTGTCTGTCAGAGGAGAACTGTCTTCCACAAGATTTTCAATGGCTGGTTTCTCAAAGTAGATCGCCAGGCCTTTCTTCTGAAGCACCTATGTGTGGACTTGAAACCCACCTCCCCAACCTTTCCATTAGCAGCTGAGTGCATTAACCACTTCACCACCCAGGGACTCCTACTTATGGAAATAAAACTCTTAAATTCTTGTCCCTTCTCTAGTTTATACAGACAATGGGAAGATTAGCATGTACACAGCAACTGTGAATTAGTGGAAAAGTAATTAAAAGCCAAAAAATTAAACAAAAGGCACATTCATCTTTTGTTTCTAGGAGGGTTGTGAACTGAGCATTTATCTCAAAATGATTCTTTAATTCTTTGAACTTCAGAGGGGAAGTATGGACTCTTTTCTCACAGTGGTTTTTGTTTCTTTCTTTCTTTTTTTTTAATCAGTGAGTTTATTCTTGACCAAAAAAGATGGTTCTGCTACTCTTTCAAGTCGATTTTTTCTTGTGTTTCAAAGTGAGGAAAATGAGAAGTCCTTTGCTAATGGTGGCCAACAGAAGCAGGATAATCTCCATCATGGCATCAGGCACCATCTAGAATGTGCCAAGAATCTGAATCCTGAGAAGAAAGTTGCTAATCAGCAGAACATGGTCTCCCACCAACATGTTAATAAATTCCGTTTTCCTGCCTCCCTCATTATTCTTCCATGTGTAGATTAAATGGATTATACTGTAATTAAATTTGACTCTAACAGGAGGCAGTGCTTTAGAGTAAATGAGCTTTGGGAGGCCAGCATTCTATTCCTGGCTTCACTGCTGACTTATGGGCTGAGGACAAAGCACCCCCCTTCATGGTGCCTCAATTTTTCCATCTATAGAATGAGATAAACAATGTCTCAGAGGGAAATAGTGCTGCTTTATGAGTGCTATATTCCAATTGAGCTCTCAATTCCTTTATAGAAAGGTACTCTTTGAAGAATTAAAGATGTATTTATATTGTTGTTGTGACTCTTAATAGGAGTGAAGCTTTAAAATCTAATTTTAAAAGCCACCTACTGCATAGCACATTATCCATGTTCTTAAATACTGCAATCAGCTGTGCACTGAGCTGCTCTGCAATATTTATTAATAATAATTTTTTAAAAGTACCACAAAGACATACTGTAGAACATTTGTAAAGCAATGTGCAGTATTTTAACTGCAGGACTTCCACTGAAGTTAATGAGACTCTTACTGGCAAATTCCAAGGCCCACTTTGAAAATTTACCCCATAGTGACAGTTTAATGTTTCATATTGATCATAAGTGTTCAGATAACATCTCAAAGCAAAAAAGGACAATTTCTCAAAGGAAATAAATAATCTTTAAGAAACTAAATCTACATTGCAACCATCATTACTACAAGTATGAAACAGAGTTCTTTGGTAAGAATGCTCTTGGGAACTGCTTATTGGTGATAGTTATACCAATGGAATTGTTAGAGTTTTTACTGCAATTTCTTACTTCCAGTTGCTCATAGAAAATAGCACATTATCTTTTTAATCTTGAAACTTTGTGTTTATAAGGGCAGAAATACAGATATTTAGAAAAGTCAGAGGGAATGATTTTACATCATTTTAAATGGGTAATAATTTATATATTGCTGATACGAATCTCAAATAGGCATAGATGACTAAAACATATAACCAAACCAAACTCACTGCCAAGTCAATTCTGACATTGACTTGTGGCATTCTGACACAGCGACCCCTTTGGGTTTCCAAGGTAGTAAATCTTTAAGGAAGTAGATTGCCCAGTCTTCCTTCCGTGGAGTGGCTGGTGGGTTTTAACCGCCAACCTTCTGGTTAACAGTCAAATGCCTCAGGCACTACACCACCGGAGCTCCTCAAAACACATAAAGTATGGCTTTATATAGTCATTCGTTTTGTCACCTGATCAAAATATTGTTTTTTAAAATCTAAATTGGCAATGTTAGGTCTGCCAGCAACCAATTAGACTTTCGCCTTGTAGCCTATCTCTGGAAGCTGTCTTACATCAAGGTAAATTATATATGCCCTCATATGCCCTAACTGTCTCTTAGGGTGTGACCTGTGCCTGTCTCTCCCTCCATCCCCTCCTACTCTCCCACGGCTTTTGAACTCCACTTACAATGACCTTTAAGTCTCTTCCTTATATAAGCCAAATTCACTGAGTCTCAAGAACTTTTGCATTTAACATTTCCCTGGCCTGGAAAGATATGTGCCAAATGCATCTCATGGCCATCTCATTTGTAACATTAAGATCAACTTGAGGCTCCACTCCTTCATAGACTCTCTTACAACCCAAACTAAGGTAGTCGCCATTCTCTCTGTTTGATTTTCTTCACAGAACTTATCTCTAGTTGAAACTATCTTTTTTTAATCATTTATTTAAATGTTTGTGTATCGTCTTTCTCTGCCCACTGGAATGTTAGCTCTATGAGGAGCCCTTAGTAAAGCAGAGTCTCCCTGGCATTCAGAACCATGCTTGGACATAGTAGACACTGGACAAATGTTTGTTGGAAAACTAAGCTCAAAACCTGGGGTGATCTTTCTCTCCTCTGCCTTACCCATTCAGTTATGAAATTCTGTAGCCTTCTTTCCATGACTACTTCTACCTCCATCACCATAATTAGTATTTCTCCTTCCAATTTTGTCCTTCTGTAAGCTAATCTTTACGTTGGTATGAGGGTGAATCTCCATGAAAGACTGACCTAAATACATAGGTTCCTGAGGCTGCTGTAAAAAAAGTACCACAAATTGAGTGGCTTTAAACAACACAAATATATTTCTTCCTAGTTCTGGAGGCTAAAATTTTGAATTTAGGGCACTGACAGGGCTATGCTCTCTGAAGGCTTTTTTATTATTAACTTTGTATTGCTATTTGGGTGAAAGTTTACAGAATAAATTGGCTTTCCATCCAACAAGAGTTCATAAATATTTTGTTTCATGACATTGATTACAGTCCCCACAATGTAGCAGTACTCTTTCCACTTTCTTTCTGTGATTACCTTTTCCTTGTGTCATTTCCTATCCATTCCTGCATCTGAGCTTTACCCCTGAGCAAATGGTGGCCTTCGGATCTCACGTTTGTTTGTTCTAAGAAGCACATACCTTCTTCGTATTTTGTTCCTCACAGGTTTGTCTCATTTGGCTGAACATTGAGTCATGGGTATAAGTTCAGTTCCAGGCCTAAGGGTGACTAAGGGCCATAGTCTTGGGGGTTCTACCAGTCTCTATCAGATGAATAAGCCTGACTTTTTTGTATTATTTTGAGATTTGTTCCACATTTTTCTTCTACTCTATCTAGGATTTCCTAATGTGATCCCTTTCAGAGTGGTTGGCAGCAGTAGCCAGGTACCATCTAGCTCTTCTGGCCTCAGTGTTGTGGAGGCCGAGGTTCACGTGGTCCACTATCCTTTGGACTAATTGTTTCCATATGTCTTTGATTTTCTTCACCCTTCTTTGCTCTGGAGGAGGACAGACCAATCGTTGTGCCTTAGATGCTACTCCACCGTTATCTGTATAAATTAGAGAAGGGGCAAGAATTTAAGAGCTTTATTTCCATAAGTAGGAGTCCCTGGGTGGTGAAGCGGTTAATGCCCTCAGCTACTAATGGAAAGGCTGGTGGTTCAAGTCCACACACAGGTGCTTCAGAAGAAAGGCCTGGTGATCAACTTCGAAAAACCAGCTTTCGAAGATCAACTTCGAAAATCCTTTGGAAGACAGCTCACCTCTGACAGACGGTGGGTCCCATGAGTAGGAGCTGACTCCACAGCAACTGAGTTCTCTTAGATAAGTCATTTTCATTTGACGTTGAGAATAACAAGAGATCGGACATTGGGCTACCTGCTGTTACAACATTAACTTAAATACATTTAATGATTTAAATTGTAAACTGTATTTATACACTCTCTCATATACTTTCCATAATAATCTTATTGAAGTTGGAAGAAGTTATAGTTCCCATTTTATGCATTAAAAAATCGAAACTTAGATTAAGGACCTTGCCAAGTTTCACACCGCATAGAAGCGAAAGAGCCAGAACACCAAAAAGAGGGTTTGTTCACTCCAAGTCCTGAGTTCTTTCCATGACACCATATTATCTTCTTTGTACCATCCATGAGTGGGTCAGGCACAAATTAGTCAACCATATGATGAGGTCTATCTCCAAACTTCCCCTCCCCTGAGGAGACATTATCTAAACTGAAGTCTAAAAGAAAAAATGTACCATAGAAAGTACAATTCCTTGTCTTGCCCATTAGATCTAAGATCTAACTTTTGTTTGACTTTTTATGTTGAAATAACTTTAGACTTACTTAAAAGTTGCAAGAATAGTATAGAGCATTGCTGTGTACCTTCATCCAGCTTCCCCAGTCATAACATCATACATAGCCATAGTGCAATTTTCAAAACCAGGGAATCAACATGGACACAATACTATTCACTAAACTACAGAGCTTATTCAAATATCATCAGTTTTTCATATATTCAATTTTATTCGCATTAGTTAGAACCTTAAAGCATGACCCAATGGAAAATAAGGTTTAAAATTGCTACCAAGGTCCTGGTGGCACCGTCGTTAAGTGCTTGGTTGCTAACCAAAGGTTGGCAGTTCAAACCCACCAGCTGTACCACAGGAGAAAGATGTGGCAGTCTGCTTCTATAAATATTACAGTCTTGGAAACACTATGAAGCAGTTCCACTCTGTCTTTATAGGGTCACTGTGAGTCTGAATCACTCATGAGTGGCAATGGGTTGATACGTGTATGTATGTATGTATGTATGTGTATATATATATATGTATATGTATTTTTATGACATTTTATCACATGTATAGATTTGTTTAACCACCACCACATCAGAGCACAGAACTTTGCCATCACCCCAGTGAAGCTCCCTTGTGCACTTCCTTTAGAGTCACCGCCTCCACCAACCCTAACCCCTAAGATACACTAATCTGTTCTTCATCACTATAATTTTGTCATTAAAGAACGATATATAAATGGAATCATATAGTAGGTATCCTTGTGAGGTTGTCTTTTTTCTTCACTTAGCATAATGCACTTGAAATCCATCCAACTTATTATGTGTAGCAATAGTTAGTCATTTTTATTACTGGAATAGTATTCCATGATATGGATGCGCTACCATTTGTTTATCCATTTACCTGTTCATGGTCACTTTGGCTGTTTCTTGATTTGGGCTGTTACAAAGGAGGAAAGGAAAAAAAAAAAAAAAAAAGCTTACTGCCATCGAGTCAGATCTGACTCATAGAGACATTTTCTTGGGTTTCTGAGGTGGTATCTCTATGGAAGTAGAATGCCCAGTCTTCCTTCCAAGGAGTGACTGATGAGTTTGAACCACCAGACTTCTGATTAGCAGTCAGGTGCCTTAGGCACTATGCCACCAGAGCTCCCATTACAAAAGAAGCTGCCATGAATAATTGTGTATAGATTTTCAAATGAAAATTTTTGTATTTCTCTGGGAGTAGAACTACTGGGTCATATGGTAAGTGTTTGTTTAACTTTATTAGAAACTGCCAAACTGTTTTCCAGAGTGTGGCCATTCCTTTTAAAATATGAAAATGCTTAAAACATTTCATGACAATAAATTACATCTATGCTGACTTGAAATGTATTTACTCTTTTTATTGAAACTGTATGTTTCTGCTTTGTTTTTCTACAAAAATTATTTTAATAAGCAGAAATTGCTGAAATTTGTATTTCACCATCTGGGTCAAAAAACAAATGAAAATATAGCCCACTAAGGGGCTGTTCCTCATGTTCTGATAAATGAAGGTAAATTGGATATTTACATAGATGAAGTGTTTAGAGACCAATTAATGTAAGAAGCCAATACCATACAAATTCCTGAAGGACGATTACTTAAATTTAACTTTACTTTGTAGAAAGTCCTTATTCAAGCAAACTTTACTAAACTAATACTAATGATGCTTGCCTGCTAATTCACATTAGTTAGAACCACACAGCATGATTCCAACAGAGTAAAATGTTTAAAATTGCTACCAAGGCACAATGGCACTTTATAGCAAGTTAGATCGAATATTCACCTTATGATTCTAATGTAATCTAAAAAAAGGTCATTTTTTTCTACTCAGTTCCATATCTCAAAAGTCCTCCTATTCTTAAGGCAATTTCCTAAGACTGCTTTTCCTCCAAACTCTCTTTAAAATCTCCCAGTGTATCTTCCATCACAACCAACAGATAAGTCATTTTCTCAAAGTTAGTAACAACCCCATGTGGCCAAATCCATGAGTTTCACTTCATCCTTACTCTGGTTATAAGTGGTGTTGGACCAACTAATTACTCATTCAGAAAAAGATCAAGTTGGATCCATGTCTATCTCAACATATTCCAAAATAAATTCCAAATAGATCAAAGATTAAACTAAATAAAACTAAAAAATACTGTTGTGCAGAAATGACCTTTGTAATTTTGGAAGCAGGAAGACCTTTCTAACTAAAAATAAAAAAAGCCATAGAAGAAAATATTGATAAATTAGACTGCATAAAAAGAAATACTGCATAAAAAGAAATAAGCAAAATAACAAGCAAAGTCAAAAGGCAAATATGGAAAAATATTTACAACTCATCACAAAGAGCTAATCACTTTAAAATATAAAAAGCTCTAAAAATCAAGAAACCTCCAACAACCCAGCTGAAAAATAAAAGATGGGGAATGAATATGAACAAATGTCATTGTTGTTAGGTGCAGGGAGTTGGCTGCAACTCATGGCGACCCTGTGTGCAACAGAACGGAACAGTGCCCAGTCCTGCGCCATCTTCACAATACTTGCTATGCTTGAGCCCATCATTGCAGCCACTGGTGTCAGTACATCTCATGGAGGGTCTTCCCTTTTTCGCTGACCTTCTACTTTACCAACCATGATATCCTTCTCCAGTGAGTCGTCTTTTCTGACAACATGACCAAAGTAAGTGAAACGAAGTCTGGCCCTTCTCACTTCCAAGGAGCACTCTGGCTGCACTTCCTCCAGGGCTGATTTGTTCATTCTGGCAGTTTGGGGTATTTTCAATATCCTTCACCAACACAACAATTCAAAGTCATCAATTCTTCTTTGGTTTTCCTTATTCATTGTCAAAATTTCACATGCTTATGAGGTAACTGAAAATACCATGGATTGGGTTAGGTGCACCTTAGTCTTCAAAGGGACATCTTTGCTCCTCAACACTTTAAAGAGGTCTCTTGCAGTAGATTTGCCCAGTGCAATACATCATCTGATTCCTTGATTCCTGTTTCCATGGGTGTTGATTGTGGATCCAAGTAAAATAAAATCCCTAACAACTTCATTCTTTCCTCCATTTATTGTGATGCTTCTTATTGGTCCAATTGTGAGGATTTTTGTTTTTTTATGTTGAGGTGTAATCTGTACTGAAGACTGTAGTCTTTGATCTTCATCGGTAAGTGCTTTAAGTTATCTTCACTTTCAGCAAGCAAGGTTTTATCATCTGCATACTGTAAGTTGTTAATGAGTCTTACTCCAATTCTGATGCTGCATTCTTCTTCATATAGTCCAGCCTCTCAGATTTGCTCAACATACAGACTGAATAAGTATGGTGAAAGGATACAACCTTGACACACACCCTTCCTGATTTTAAACCATGCACTATCCCCTTGTTCTGTTTGAACAACAGCCTCTTGGTCTTTGTACAGGTTCCTTATGAGAACAATTAAGTATTCTGGAATTCCCATTCTTTGCAATTGTTCTGCTTACCTAGTGCCACTCTGACAAGAATATACCACAAATGGGATGGCCTTGACTAACAAGAGCTTATTCTCTCACAGCTTGGAGGCTTTAAGTCCAAGTTCAAAGTGCCAGGCTCTAGGGGCTGGGTGAAAGCCCCTCAACTTTGGGGGTCCAGCTCTGCCTCCTGCTCCCGGCCCACTGGAGCTAAAAGCATTTCTTCACTCAGACAGCTGCTGGCTGCTGCAGCTGAGAAGCCCAAGGTTGACAAGTAAAAAGACACAGTCCTGATGTTACCAAACCACATGGCAGGCCATTAATTCAAGTTCATTGTTAGTCCCAAGGTCGGCAGAGCACTACAGTCTGCTGAACAATGACATGGCTACATGCAGGGTCCAAGCGTGCTGTATGCTAGAGACCATTCCCATGGCTTCTCTTTATTTACAGGAAACAGACCACATCCCAAAGGCTGCTTGGGTAGATCCTACCGTGGAGTTGATTGCCAGTCTCATCATGGGAAATAACTACCAGCAGCAGCCCAGCCACTCAGCCAGGCCCAGCCAAATTGACACACAAACATAACTACCATATGGAACCACTGAGACTATGGCCCCTAGCTGCCCTTCAGGTCTGGAATTGAACCCACACCTGTGGCTTCCAGCCAAGCAAAGGACAGGCATAGGAGTTGAACATTTACGTGAGGTAGATACACCCCTTGGAGAGAACAATCATGAGAGAAAGAAAGGCTGTTTATGCACAGGGAGACAGCTTAGGGGGCAGGGGTGCCTGAAGGGATAGACACAGGGAAGAGGTGACTGTCGGGAGGAAGTGGGAGGGGAGCTGTTGCATTGTGGTGAATTGTGGTCAATGTCATGAGACAGTGTATGTGAACTGCTGTATAGAAAGTGAATTTGCTCTGTAAATTTTCACCCAAATAACAATTTCAAAAAAAAAAAAATACACATTGTGGATTTATATTTGCTGTTTTTGTATGGTTTCTGTTTTCCATTTATTTATAAATTTGTTCATAAATTGTTTTGGATTCTTCTAGAATTTTGTCTGTGTTTTCCTTGATTTTGTCTGTGGTTTTCTCAAACTTTCTCTCAGTATGTTGCAGGTACCTAAATATAGTTCTTTTGAGTTCTTTGTCACATAGTTCCACTAGTATTTCTTCCTCTGAAGATTTTCCGACCTGTATTTTAGCCACTTCTTCAAGCTATCTTGTCCTGTTTTTTGTGTATGATTTGAAGTTGTCTGTTGTCTTCAAGACACTGTAGTGCTAGCATATTAATTTGTTGGTTACATGTTCATTTGCTTCATCCTGCTTTTTATTTTATTCTGTTTTAATATGTCCAGGCAACAGGGTAGGTGTGTTACTCTGGTCACTAGTTTGGTAGAACTGGGGCACTCACCACCTGTCTCCAAGTGGATTTCATAGCAGGTGTGGTCATGAGTCTCTGATCACTGAACATACAGAGCAACTGAGGGCTACTGGGAAGGTGTTGGGCACTGTCTTTTAGCAATCCAGTAGTGCTAGAAGGAGTGGTAGCAGTAGCCCACTGGATGGGGCAACAGGTGTGTGTGGGGGCGGGGGTTATGGCTATGGCTGAATAGGGTTGCTAGCTCCCAACTGCTAGGGAAATATAGAAAGAAAAAAAAGTGGTGGGAAGAAAGATGAAAAGAAAAAGATAAAACACAAAGGTCAGGGACTGGGGAGAACTTAGAAGAAAGAGAAAGGAGAATTAAAAAGAAGAAAAATTTAAAAAAAAAAAAACATATGTACCACTGTACTGGTACATGTGGTAGCTGCCAAACATGGCTGTGGTGGAAATGTGACACTCACTGCACAGGAGCACACACTACTTAATACAGAGGATCAGAGGCAGCACTACTGAATGTGAGCAGAGGGTAGGGGATTGAGGTTCTCTCTCAGCCAGATTTAAAAAAGAAGAAGAAGAAGTGGAAAAATGGTGGGGGAAGGAGAAGAAAAGAAAAAAGAATATAAAGGTGGAGGGAGGGAAGGACTGAGATGAAGGGAAGAAAGAAAAAGAAAACTGGTACAAGTATTAGCTGCCAAACACAGTTGCCATATGGCACAGTAGGAATATGGAGCTCTCTTCAGGAATGCTCACAATGGTGTCCACTGAAGGGTAGAGGCAAGTGCTGCTGACTGTGGCAGTGGGGGTGGGCAAGAACAAAAAGAAAAGGAAAAAAAAAGGGAGTGAAGAGGAAAAAAACAAAAGAAAAGAAAGAAGAGGAAAACAAGGGGAGAAAAGGAAAGAACTAAGAAGAAGGAAAAGAGAAAAGAAAAAAAGCACAGTACTGCTTTTTTAAAAGTGCCAACCACCAAACATGGCTGCACAGGAATGCATTGCTCACTCTGCCAAAGCACACACCTCTGACCAGAAAGAAGCATGAGAATGGTAGGAGGGGCTCCCACTTTCTTTGACCCCCTCATCATTAGGGGTGAAGTCCTGGCTAAATGGAGCTGGTTATCTAGTTCCTATGCCAATTGGAATGCTATTTGCAATAATTCAAATGGCCACACTGTACCAGTTGGCAATTTACTGCTTTCTTGTTCACTGTTTTCATTCAGTCTCTTCCTTTCATAGATAGTAGTTGATATACTTTATCCTTCTTTTAAAGTTCTGGGATCCAGGATTGTCATCTGAAGCTGTTTCCCATGGTTGTTTTTTCTTTTTTTTTGGAGCCTTTTTTATGGAGGGTCTGGATAACACTATCTGGGTAACATAATAGTCTGAATGTGCCCAGTCCACCATCTTATAACCTGTGGGATTATTCTTTCATTTGATTTCTTGACTGTTGCTTCCATGAATGTTGATTGTTGATCCAAGTAGAATGAAATCATTGACAGTTTCAATTTCTTCTTAAATGTATCATTACAAAGAGAATTTAGAAGTATATTTTCATATAACAATAAGTTTTGGGTTGCAGAGGACATCAAGGTCAGTTGGCATAACATACTACACAAAAACATTGTTCCACATCCTACTTTGGTGTATAGCAACTGGGATCTTAAAAGCTTACAAGCAAGCACCCATCTAGATGCAATGATGGGTCTTTCCTCATCCAGAGAAAAGAGTGAATAAAACCAAAGATGCATGGAAACAATTAGTCCAAGTGATTGGTACACCATGCAATCCTTAGCCAATATGACCATGAGAGCAGAAGAACTAGATGGTGCCCAGCTACCATTGTCAACCACTCAGAGGGGGATCTATGTAGGAGATCCTGGATAGAGTGGGAGATCAATGTGGCACAAAACTCAAAATCATTTAAAAAAAAAAAAAAAAGGGACCAGGTTTGCTGATCTGATAGAGCCTGGTGGAACCCCTGAAACTATAGCCCCTACCTGCCCTTCAGGTTTGGAACTGAACCCACTCTTGTAGCTTCCAGCCAAATAAAAGACCGGCATATGTGCTGAATATTTTTATCAGGTAGATAAACTCTTTGGAGAGATCAATCATGGGAGAACAGAAAGCTAGTATATGCACAGGGAAACCACTTGGGGGGCAGGAGTGCATGGGAGGGAAGGACTCAGGGAAGAGGTAACTATGGGAAAGAAGTGGGAAAAGAGCTGTTGCATTGTGGGAAAGTACAGTCAATGTCATGAGACAAAGTATGTGTGAACTGCTGTATGGAAAGTGAATTTGCGCTGTAAACTTAAGCCAAGTCACAATAAAAATTTTAAAAAGAAAAGAGAAATTTTATTTTTAAAACAGGGGGAGGTGGGAGAATGAACCAAGCCAGGTGTTTGATTTTTTTTTTTTTTTTTCAGTCTAGAGCTGTTTACATATAATAAATGATTACAGGAATGGTTCTGTTGTAGAACCTAAAGATGTTGGATTAATTAGAGGGGTTTTTTGGTAGCTTTGGTTTTGAGTGGTTGTTAATTATGGTTTTACTTACATTTAAGCAGCCCTTGTGGCACAGTTGGTTAAGCCCTTGGCTGCTAACTGAAAGGTCAGTGGTTTGAAACCACCAGCCACTCAACAGGAGAAAGATGTGGCAGTTTGCTTCTGTAAAGATTTCACCTGTGGACCCTATGGGACAGCTCTATTCTGTCCTATAGGGTCACTGAGTCAGAATTAACTTGATGACAATGGGTTTGGTTGGTTTTGGTAACCTACATTCCCCCTAAAATGGCTTTCCTGGCCTCTTAACAAAGATAGCTGTCCTTGCAATATGCTTCTATATTTCTCCTATCATAACAGGCATTACCCAGTATTATGGTTACTCAATTCATGCCTTCTATCACCTCACATCTGTGAACCAAGCAGAGGGCATCAGTCTTGTTCACCCTCTCAATGTCCCATCCATCCATTAACTATTATATCCCCAACACCCAGCAGAGTGCCTCATCACAATTCATTTATATTGAATGAATAAAAATTTTACAAAATTGCAAGCAAGCTAGGAAACATTCAAATGCAGACTCCTTCCCAATTGCATCTGCTACACACACAATGTAAAAAGGATACGTACTACATAAGCAAATGAAGACAAAATTTGAGGCAATTATCCAAACCATGCAAGACAAAAATTAGTGCCTTTACCATAGTTATCAGGAGTTTGCAGAATAATTTTTTCCTGCATTATTTGTCTCATTGCTTCCATTCTCTACTTTAATTTGGTTGTGCAAATGTAATTTTCTTTTTTAGTAAAATGCCTATTTTTCATCTTGTAATTCTGGACTCCTTTACAGGAGGCTCTCCTACTCCCATACTGCCATTTTTTGCTTCTGGTTTTTGGAAAATGATTTAAATATATGACTTTAGCCCCTACCACAAACTCCAAATCTGTGTTTGGAATTTGGAGATCAAAGTACTGTAGCTAATCCTTAGGACGTTTGCCAGGGTGAGAATCAAGAATCCACCTCTTATCAAGTTTCTGTGGTTTTCAGAAGTATTTACTTGTCATAATGTTAAAATGTACACATCTGAAACTATTTTGAATTACATTGTCTTGATACTTTTCCATATTTAGTTTATGGGAAAATATACAGCTCTTGAATGGTATTGAATTCCACTAGGCCATATCCAGCTTCTTTATAAAGGATTCCTAGTTTGTATCATCACATGTTTTCAATAAACCTTGTTTTTTGTTCTCCTTTAAACAGAGCGTGTCTTAATTCAAAAAGCTCATGATGGTAGGAAAGGAATTGATAATGAAAAGAGAAGTGAATCTAAAGCAAGATTTTTTTCCCCATAGCTTTAGTATTTGTTATGAGACAATATGTTTCATAGTCTGAGCTGTGGGTTTGGGAGTCACTTACCATGAATTCTATTCCTGTCTCTGGAAGTAACTCATTGCATTATCTTATACAAACCTTTCTGGAACACCATTTCTTTCCTTTTAAGCACAGGTAAGAACAGCTATACACATTGTAGAGTTCATAAATTGTTGTTGTTGTTGTTGTTGTTGTTGTTATGTGCCATCGAGTCTGAATTCTATTCCTGTCTCTGGAAGTAACTCATTGCATTATCTTATACAAACCTTTCTGGAACACCATTTCTTTCCTTTTAAGCACAGGTAAGAACAGCTATACACATTGTAGAGTTCATAAATTGTTGTTGTTGTTGTTGTTGTTATGTGCCATCGAGTCGGACCCAACTCATAGCGACCCCTCCTTGGGTTTCCAAGCCAGTTATCACTACGGAAGTAGATTGCCCCATCTTCCTTCCGAGGAGTGGCTGGTGGGTTTGAACCACCAGCCTTCTGGTTGGCAGTCAAGTGCCTTAGCCACTATGCTACCAGAGCTCCCAGAGTTCATAAATAGTAACACGTAAAAGCAAATTTGAAATTATGAAGGCAAATTTTGGCAAGGATTTTATAAGTAAAGATGGGACTTGGATGTATGATTATATGGCCTACTTGGTATAGCAAGGATTGTGAGGCTGGCACAGGAGTGAGCAGTTTTTCATTCTGTTGTACATAGCATCACTATGAGTCAGAGCTGACTTGATGGCACCTAACAACAACAACATTTAGTTGATAATCTCCCTAAAATACAGATAGATGAAATAGATCTGTACATTGCAACAAGTAGGATTTTCAAAACTATAATAACTGCCAGGTAATTATTTGTGACTCAAATTTACTCCTTTAAAGCACTATCTTTTCATTCACAGAAGGAAAAGTCCATTTTCACACCCCAGTGTTTATCCCTAAGGATTATCCTAGAGTCTAAACTGTGTCCTTTTCTTATTTCTAAAAATAAGAAATTGTATACTGAAAAAAGATTAAGAGAGCCAGGTGAACCAGATAGTTCTCAATTTCCCCAGGTAATGCTTGGAATGAATTCCTATCCATAGGTGTCCATTGCTTAGAGATATTTTAGCTAAGTGGCATCTCCATGTATGAAATCCAAACAGCAACAGTCTATTCAAAGAACTTCCTGAAGATATCCTTTCAAAAACTTGTATTAGTAGACTATGATTAATCATAACCTGCAGGTCAACTGAAAAGAAGTATCAAGTTTCTCATGGAAAAACCACACATCCCAACACAGCTAAACATAATAAGCTGCCAAGATTCAAAGAGTCACTATCATTCAACTGCTTAAAAAGAGTGCAAAAAGGGAATATTGAGAGTTCGGTATTTTGTTTTTACTCTGTAAAGTTAAACCTGTAACAACATTGTTTGCCTGTTGGTCTGTAAGCATTCAGGTTATGACATTGAATGAGATACCCAAGCACTGGATTTCATCAAAGGATCTTAGAGGATTTCCAGCAGACATTTCAACTTTGACCATTCATTGGTGGAAATCCAAATCTTTTTTTAGATCTGTAGTCAAATACTAGTATGGAGCTGTATTTAGAAATTGAAAGTGACTGCAGTTTTACTATTTAGTCTGTATGAAAATAAGTGTTAAACATCTGAGAATATCGAAGTATAAAATTGCTGTTTCTAAAAGCTCTTTTGAACACTGAAACATTCTACAAGTTTCCAAAACCTGAGGGGCTTCTTTTTTTTTTTAACTTTTTTATATTTGCACTTATGTACTTTCTATATAAAACAACATAATGTAAAGCTGCCATGGCAATTTCCCTAAAACATGTTCTGAGTCATTCAAAAATACACTTGACTTTTTACTCCTTTGAATTATTAAAGACTGATGGTATTACACCTAAGTAATTTACTCAAAAGGAGCCCTAGTGGTACAGTGGTAAAAAACACTTGGCTGGTAACCACAAGATAAGCAGTTCAAATCCACCATTTGTTCTGCTGAACAAAGATGTAGCAGTCAGCTTCCATAAAGATTTCAGCCTTGGAAATCGTATGGGTCAGTTCTCCTCTACCCTACCAGGTCACATGAGTCAGAATTGACTCAACAGCAATAGGTTTTGTTTTGTTTAATTTACTCAAGATACTATAATATGTGCCTTAACTCTTTCAATATGGAATTATTTTCTGCTTTGAATTATTTGTTGAAACCATGTGTTTTCAGTAATGGAAGGCATTTTCAGTGAACTCTGAAGTAATATGGATTTTGAGACACATACATCACAAAGGGTCTCTGGTGCTGGGGTTGATGGGATGAGGCCCATTTCTTCAGATGCACACAGTTTTATAGGAGATGGCATCACTCATTAAAAGTGTGATACTGGCTTCCCACTAAACTCCAGAGGTAGAACATGTAGGTGGGAACTATTATGTCTAAAACAAAAAACCAAACTCAAATGCCTTAGGCACTATACCACTTTGTTGTTGTTGTTGTTATGTGCCGTCGAGTCAAACCCGACTCATAGCGACCCCTCCTTGGGTTTCC
>NW_006921720.1:6567028-6608721 GCF_000298275.1 Orycteropus afer afer
ATATATGCCTGACTCTGCAACCCTCAACTTCTCCCTCAAACTCTAACCTCTCCCACTTCCCACAGTCTAGGAGGCATCTCAAAATTAACACAGCCAAACCGAATTTTGCCCCTCAAAACACCCTCCACCACCCTACCCCATTGCCACAGTGTTCCCTATCTATTTAAATAGTACTTAATTCATCCAAAAGCCCTGAAGTCACCCTTGACTACCTTCTTTGTCTCACACCCTACAATCAGTCCTTCAGCTAGTCTTGCCAACTCTACCTTCACAACATGTTCCAAATCCAGCTTCTTCCCTCTCCTCTCACTTTAACCTGTTTTCTTAAGCCACTGTCAATCTTTGTCCAGACAGAGGCAGCAACTTAAATGGTCTTCCGGCTTTCACTCTTGCCACCCAGCCCCTCCCAGTCTGTTTCCCACACAGCTACCCAAATGATCTTCCAACGAGAATCAGCCCGAAACCCATTCACACTAGAACGATAACTAAAGCCATGACCAGGGCCTCAGGGCTTATGTGATCTGGCCAGAATCTACTTGCTTCCATCTTCACTCCACTCAAGTAAAATTGACCATCCTTTTCTTCCTTTGAACACAGCAATCGTGCTTCTATCTCAGGATCTTTATACTTTCTGCCTGGAATAAGTTTCCCCTAGATGTGGTTAGGGCCACCTCTTTCCTTCATTGGCTCCTGGCTCAAATGTCATCAGAGATGCTTTCCCTTCCAAAGACTATCCCTTCTGAGATAGCACCCCCTGCTCCTCTATGACTCCACCTTCACAATGCTTTGTATTTCCCCAGGATTCTTGTCACAATTTGACATTATATTCTGTATGTATTTCTTTGTTTAATGTCAGCCTACCCCAATAGAACAAAGAACATAAGCTCCCAGAGGGCAGAACATTTTTCTGTTTTATTCACTGTTCTATGTTTATGTTTGGTTCATAGCAGACCTGCAACAGTCTGACAGTGAATGAGCTAATGAACGAATAGGTCAACTACCTCACCGATTAACGAGAACACTCATTTCCAAAACGCTCCTGCTGATGCTTCATCATTCAGCCAGTTAGTATCTGAAACAAAGAATGTACACTTAGGATACTAAAAATTCAGAGTTAGAAATGATTCCAGATACTTTATACCTCAGTCTATCTAATTTTAAAGATAAGGAAACAATCCCTGAGAAATAAGTGATGACAAAGCTAGTTGATAGCACAAACATGAGTTAAACCTGGCATAGTTAATATTCTTTATGCTTCTGTGCTTTGTGTCTATTCTTTCTGACAGATTAGAGTTTTGTGTACATAGGCAAATATAATGGAATGACAAAATTTCAATTCCTTCTTGTCTTGCTGCTCTGTTGACATTAAAACATCAGGTATAATATATACAAAGGACACTGAACAATTACAAGCCCATATAGAAACAGTCCTGTACAGATAAGACAGGCCAGCCAGTTTTTACATTCTTCTGTGCCATTGCACTTAATCTAAAATGTAAAACTTTGTACCTTTTTGGATTTTTGCTAAATTTGGCTGTCAACCATTTGCAAGTAATTATATTCCCTACTCTGGTAGCATAGTGGCTAAGACACTTGCCTGCTAACCAGACAGCTGGCGGTTCAAACCCACCAGCCACTCCTCGGAAGGAAGGTTGGGCAATCCTACTTCCGTAGTGATACTGCCTCGGAAACCCAAGGAGGGGTCGCTATGAGTCGGGGCTGACTCGACGGCACATAACAACAACAACAAATTACTAAATAATACTTTACTTCTTGGAGTTTCACACTTAAGCTTTTATTAACTGTCTACATCCCTGTTTAACTATCTTTTCAGTATGGAAAATTTATTTTTAAAAAAATGCACAAAATAAGATGTAAGTGCTTTGGAATCAGACAGATGTGGGTTTGATTCTTGCCTTCATTTACTAGGGAAATGACTGGACAAGATTCTTGAACTCTCTTAGTATCATACTGGTCTATAATGTGAGGGGGATATTACACAAAACATTTTTTTAAAAAAATTGAGAATTTAATTTCATTCTGGGCAGACTAAGGGCTGTATGGTATTACAGGCATTCCTCAGAGATATTGCAGGTTCAATCCAGACCACTGCAATAAAGTTGCTATCGCAATAAAGTGAATCACTCAGATTTTTTCCTTTCCCATTGCATATAAAAGTTATGTTTACATGATACTGTAGTCTATTAAGCATGCAATAGCATTATGGAAAATTGGAAATATTGTGAGAATTACCAAAATGTGACACAGACACAAAGTGAGCACATGCTTTGGGAAAAATGGCAGTGATAGCCTTGCTCAACACAGGGTTGCCACAAAACTTCAATTTGTAAAAGACACAGTATCTCTGCAAAGTGCAATAAAGTGAAGTATGCCTGTATCTCATTTAATCCTTACAACAGCCATTTTGTGGGAAATGGTCTATCCTCTGTTTACAGATAAGGACTCCAACAGTCAGCAAGATTAATAGGCCCAAGATCATATTACTAGGAAAGGACAGAGCTAGGAATCCCTGGGCTATCTCACACAAAGTCCACACTCATAACCTCTATGCCTCCTCCAAAGGCCATTAGAGAGAAGGAATGAAATAGTCTGTGCACTGAGCTCCTTGCCTAGCCCTGTACATCAGAGACACTCAATGCATTTGCCATTTTCCCTTTTCTTTCCTCACCACTAATTACATAAATGGCCTTGGTCAACTTAGGAACCTTCCTGATTCCTAAGGCTATTATCTTAAATAAATAATAGTTCTCCTTTTTCTCATTACAAAAACAATATATATATCATTTATTATAGATCATTTAGACAAAAAGGTATGTATCAAAAAATTAAACTTTACCTACAATGCTACCATCCAAAGATAATCCCTGTCAACATGCTGCTTAAATGTAATTATAGTATTTATTTTTATATTTACTATTAGAATACATGGGAGCTCTAGTTGTATAGTGCCTGAGGCATTTGACTGCTAACCAGAAGGCTGGCAGGTCAAACCCACCAGCCACTCCTTGGAAAGAAGATTGGGCAATCTACTTCCATAATGATACTGCCTCAGAAACCCAAGGAGGGGTCGCTATGAGTCAGATCCGATTCAACAGCAGTGAGTTTGGTTTGGTATTAGAATACATACTCCTTCGGAGAGGCAAAATTGGAATCATCCTATGTAGACTGCTATGTAATCAATTCTTTACATAATGGTATATTGAAACATTTTTACCAATATTTTTCTAAGACATGATTTTGTGTGTGTGATTGCATAGTTATTCATTGTAATAATAATAGTAAATTTTATTCTATGTTACTACTGTGCTGAGGTTTTTCACATGTGCTAACTTGTATAATTTTCGTAAAAACTCTATGACATAGCCACTTTTAGTATCCTTATTTTACACATAAAGAAATAAAGACACAGAGAGGTTCAGTAATTTAAGCAGGGTAACCCTACCAAGCAGAGGCAGAACCAGGGTTGGAATTCACACAGATGAACTCCACAGTCCATGCTCTGTAATGCATATACCATGTTGTATTTGGTGAATCCATTTTTATTAGTAATTTTGGTTGGCTCTAATTATTTTGTGTTATTAATAATAGTGTGATAAACATTTTTATATAAACCTTTGTGGATATCTCTATTTTCTTCTAAGATATATTTCTATCAGTAAAATTATTTAAATAAAATGTATTCACATTGTTAATACTTTTGGTAAATAATGTCAAATTGCCTTTGAAAAAATTATATCACTTTATCCTTACAGAAAATCTTCATGAAGGAATTTTTTCTTCCCCACTTTGCCAGTATTAGCTATTTAAAAAAAAAAAAAATTGTTAGTTTGACAAGTAAAAATGGTGCTTTAGCACTATTTTAAATTACAAAACTAGAAACTGTAAATAATGTCTTTCTATATATTTAATGGAGCTCTGGTGGCATAGTGGAAAAGGGACTTGACTGCTAACTGGAAGTCCAAAAGTTCAAACCCACCAGCTGTTCCATGGAAGGAAGACTGGGCAATCTACTTCCATAAAGATTTACAGCTTCGGAAACCCAATGGGGGTCGCTATGAGTCAGAAACAACTTGATGGCAGTGAGTTTGATTTTTGGTTATATATTTAATGTCCATTTCTACTTCTTCCTCAGCTAAATTTGAGGAGGAATTGGTGGTTTAGGAGTCCCTGGGTGGCACAAACAGTTAAGTGTTTGACTACTGGCCAAAAGATTGGTGGCTCAAACTTACCCGGAGGCACCTTAGAAGACTGGGTTGGTGATCTGCTTCCAAAAGGTCATAGCCTTGAAAACCCTGTGAAGCAGTTCTACTCTGCACACACAGGATTGCCATGAGTCAAAATCAGCTCAGCGGAAACTAACAACAGTGGTGGTTCCGTGCTAGAGTTCTCATCTTCCATGCAAGACACCCAGGTTCAGTTCATGGCCAATGGACCTCTGGTGCAGCCACTAACCATCTGTCAGTGGAGGCTTGTGTATTACCATGATGCTAAACAAGTTTCAGTGAAGCTTCCAGACTAATACAAACTAGGAAGAAAGGCAATCTGTTTTCTAAAATCAGCCTGTGAAAACTCTGTGGATCACAATGGTACAATCCACAATTGATCATGGAAATAGTGCAGGACTTGTCAGTGTTTTACACCATTGTACATGGAGTCACCATAATTCAAGGACTAATTGGACAGCTGTCAATTTTTCTATGAGTATTATTTTTTATTGGTTTATTTTTATATTTTAAGGATATTATCCCTTTGTTTATCATCACATATGTTTCCAATATTTTTTCCAAATTTTTTTGTATTTTAGCCCATGTAGGGTTTTATTAACATAGGGAAATTTAATTTTTATATATTTGTGCCTCAGTTTCTTAACAGTAAAATGAAAAAGATTTGTTGTTGTTATTATGTGCCATCGAGTCGGACCCAACTCATAGCGACCCCTCCTTGGGTTTCTGAGGCAGTATCACTACAGAAGTAGATTGCCCAACCTTCCTTCTGAGGAGTGGCTGATGAGTTTGAACCGCCTGCCTTCTGGTTAGCAGTCAAGTGCCTTAGGCACTATGCTACCAGAGCTCCTGAAAAAGATGTAGCTATATTATTTTCAAGACCCTTGAAATTTTAAAATTGCATTCTATTTGCTCATTACTAGTCACTTATCTGTCAAATAATTATTGAACAGTTTGTCAGGTACTGAGGTCTAGATACTGAAGTTAAAAGAAAAATAAATGCTTCTACATGCTTTCATTTTCTTATAGTCTAGTGAAAGAGACCAGCAAGTAAACAAATTAATAGGGGATACTGAGTGTCATGGTGCAGCAGTTAAGCACGGGGCTGAAACTCAAAGATTGGCAGTTAGAACCCACCCCATGGCTCCATGGGACAAAGGTCTGGTGACCTATTCCTGTAAAGATTACAGCCTAGAAAATATTATGGGACAGGTCCACTGTTTGACATCGGGTTGCTGTGAGTCAAAATCGACTCAATAGCACCCTAAATGGGTGGTATGCTAGTGGTATGCTGACAATGCTGGGGTTCTAGAAACAAGTAGGAGTTAGGTAGGGAAGGAGGAAAGGCCTTCCAGGCAGAGCAGGTGGATTTTGTAGAGCACTTAGAATGCCAGGAAGCAGAGTTTGATGTTTGTTCTAGTATTGAAGGTTTTTTGAGCAGGAAATATAACCAATTAAAAATTTAAAACTGGCTGTAGAAGATAAACTGCTTTAGAGAAAGGAAAAATGAGAGTGGAGACCACGTCAGAGCTTATAGAGATGGCCTGGAGAGAGGTAGCATAGGCTTCAACTAGGGACAGAATACGATAATCAGAGAAGAAAAAAACAGATGTAAGAGATACTATAGAGGTAGAATCAATAAAACTTAACAGTTCAGTGGATATGAGATGGAGGAGGCAGGGAAGAAGGAAATGTCAATCTATAAATTTAATATGCTTCTAAGGGAAATTAGTATATAAAAACATTTGAAAAAGGAAAAAACTTTTTTATTTACATGGTATTAGGAAAATTCGTTATCATATGGGGGTGAAAAATAAATAAATAAATAATCTGAGGTTAGTTCTCTACAGAGACAAAATAAATTCCATGAAAGTTAAAGATTATATGACTTCTAAAACCAAACCAGGAGCTCTGGTAGCATAGTGCCTAAAGCACTTGACTGCTAACCAGAAGGCTGGCATTTCAAACCCATCAGCCACTCCCTGGAAGGAAGATGGGGCAATCTACTTCCATAGTGATACTGCCTCAGAAACCCAAGGAGGTATCACTATGAGTTGGGTCTGACTCAACGGCACATAACAAGAACAACAACAAAAAAAGAAACATTGCTGTGAGTCGATTCTGACTCTTTGACACACTACAGGATAGAGTAGAACTGCCCTGTAGGATTTCCAAGGCTGTAATCTAGCAGTAGGAGGGAGCTCTGGTGGTGTAGTGCTAACCAGAAAGCTGGTGGTTCAAACCCACCAGCCACTTCTCAGATGGAAGATTGGGCAATCTACTCAAGTAGTGATACCACCTCAGAAACCCAAGGAGGGGTCACTATGAGTCAGGATCTACTCGATGGCAGTGAGATTAGTGTTTTTGAATCTAGCAGTGGGTTTGATTTGGTTGGTTATGGAAGCAGACTGTTACATCTTCTCCCATGGAGCAGCTGGTGGGTTCGATCTGCTGACTTTTTAGTTAGGTGGCCACATGCTTAACCACTGTACCACCAGGGCTCCTACTATATGAATTAGGATAATTTTAATTCTTATAACATACAAATCTCCAAATAACATTAACTTAACAAAATAAAAATTT
Source organism: Orycteropus afer afer (assembly GCF_000298275.1). Lineage (NCBI taxonomy): Eukaryota > Metazoa > Chordata > Mammalia > Tubulidentata > Orycteropodidae > Orycteropus > Orycteropus afer. The sequence goes on from NW_006921720.1 coordinate 6,573,856, forward strand.
ATTTCTTACTTGTGTAATAGTTCATTGACCATGTTCCTTGTTGGGGTTCAAGAAGTGCAGTCATGCAGATATCTAGGCTGACAGAGACATTGCCATTTTCAACATACAGGCATCCTTAGTACCAGCTGGAAAAGAAAGTCTGGATATGGCACAGATACTTTCCCTTAGCCTGGAGGAGAAGTATCTTTTACATGTAACTTCCTTTATCTAAAGAAGTTCTGATGGCACAGCAGCAGGTAAATGCAACTCGCTGCTAACCATAAGCTCAGCAGTTCAAACTCACCAGCTGCTGCATGGGAGGAAAATAAGGCAATCTACTTTCATGATGATTTACAGCCTTAGAAACCCAAGGGGGGTCATAAGAGTCAGAATCGGCTCAATTGGCAGTGGGTTTTTGGGTTTCCTTTATCTAGGACTAGTTACTTCACTCCTCCTGGAGGCAAAGGGACCTGGGAAATGAGTGCTTTAGACTGGCAGCCACTTCCTTGGAACAGTTCTATACCTTAGAAGGGAAGTGCACATCTGTGATGGACACTAGTTTCCTTTGTCATGAATACCATTCTGAAAGGTCAAAGTAAATACATTTACTAATTAAAATATAAATACACAAAAAATGAAATACTGGTAAATATTTTTCATAATCTTGAAATTGGAAAAATCTTTCAAAATGACTTGACTTCTATGACTTGAAATCCAGACCCTGTTAAAAAAAAAAAAAAGAGGAGAAAGAAAAAGAAAGCAGTGGTGTTTTTTTCCTATTAGATTGGCAAATATTAAAATTTATAATACCACATAAAATGCTTAAAACATAATAAATGATAAATTTTAGCTGTTACTATCATCATCATCATCATTATATTGTATTAGCAAAGACAAAGAGAAAAAGGTACTTTCCTACATTGTTAGTGAGAATTGTGCCATCATTTAGCAAGCATATTTATATCCATCATAGTTCAAAATGAACCAACATTCAACCCAACAATCCAGTGTCTAGGAATTTATACTTGAAATGAATATCTACAAAATAGATGTGCAGGGCTTTTCATTTCAACATCATTTTGAAAGCAAAAAATGAAAGTAACCTAAAAAAAATCCATTAGTAGATAACTGATTCAATAAATTTGTTTCCTACCCTGTATACATTACTCTTATTTTGATATTTTATAACAAATAGCTAATATTTTTATAAGATTAAACCATATAGTTCATTAAAGTTAGCCAAAATTTAGTTTATATTGAGGCCACTAATGATAGCTCAAGGAATCGGAAAAAAAAGGGGGATGATATAATCATCAAAAACAAAATATAGATGAGAATCTATTTGTTGCACTCTGTTTTTCTCAGAAAGAACAAGATGAAATGAGTTCAAAGTGCAAGAAGGAAATTTGTATTAGACTTAAGGGGAAACTTTCTAAGACTCTAGAATAATTTATAAAAATTTTAAAAGCCTGAAGTCTGTAGATAATTTCCAGGAGTCAAGATATATTCTCTGTGGCTTACCTGTAGAAAATTTGCCTATCCTTACAAATTGCAATGTTGAAGTGTTGAAAATGCTCTATTTCTTTTATGTAACTTAGCCTTTCCTATTGTGATTTTAAATTGAACCAAGGGTATTAAAATAAACTCTCTAATAGGTGCATTACAAAAACAAAAACCAAACTCACTGCCAAGGTGGTATCTCTACAGAAGTACATTGCCCATCTTCCTTCCGGGAGTGGCTGGTGGGTTTGAACTGCCAGCCTTCTGGTTAGCAGTCAAATGGTTTAGGCACTATGCCACCAGAGCTCCCATAGGAGCATTATGTTGTGTAATTTTAGCTACACAACATAGCCCTTTAAGTACCATTGACCTTGCTTAACCCAGTCCTCAGGTCCATGACAGGGTAGTCTTGGATGTGAATCCACTTGATGTAGTCGTGTGCTGTCAAGTTGATTCTAACTCATAGTGACCCTATAGGACAGAGTGGAAGTGCTTCATAGAGTTTCCAAAGCTGTAAATCGCTATGGAAGCAAACTGCCACATCTTTCTCCCATGAAGCAGCTGATGGGTTCAAACCTCAGACCTTTCAGTTAGCAACCAAGTGCTTAACTACTATACCATGAGGGCTCCTATCTACCTTACAGTGAGGGCTTTTGAGTATTTCAGTGACTAATCCCTTTTAGACAAGACCCCATGGTGATGAATTCATATTGATTTTTCTAACCAAATGATACTGGTGCTAAGTTCCAGTGAAGTCTAACAATAAGCTCTTTTATAGTCCCTATGTATCTTAAATATGACTACAGTATATACTTCATTCAAATCTTTGTAGTCTCCTCAAATCTCCAAAATGCACCCATAAATCATTGTAAGTGATTCAGAAAGAATGTGAATCTATGTCCTAATATCTCATAAGTCTGTGTTTCACATTTATAGCTGCTTTTAATCAATAACTATTTCTTGCTACTTCCCAACTTGTTCACTTTTGTTTCCTTTGGGAGAAATAGATTCCAAGAGCTCAGGATTACATGCTTTTATTCATGCAGTTTAGAGCTCCTCCTTGTTTATTAGCAGTTCTATTTCTTTCTCTAGCCCCATTTTCTCTTGATACATCCATAAAAGTACCATCTGTTTTTAGCATCATTTTATTTCTGCTCTATCTTCCCTGCACTTCTTTCTTCCCTAGATGCTTTATGTGATAACAATTTATTCTTGGTTTATTATCCACCTGTTTTCACAGCCTCCGCCTTCCTCCCCCTCCCCCTGCCCTGAATTTTCTTTATCCAAGGTGTAGTGTACATAACTGTTATAGGCCCATCATTAGAGTCAAGTAGTGATGATCTCTCCCATGTATGGATGTTGGGCCTTGGCCAGTTACTTGACCACTACAAGCCTCTTTTTCTTCATATGTAAGAAAGAGATGATAATAATATTACCTACCTCATAGGGTTGTTTGAAGGATTAAATAAAATAATATACGTAATGGTCTCTCAACCACATGACTATTGACATTTGGGGCTGGAAAATTCTTTGTTAAGATCTCAAGTTGGTGCTGGACTGCTAACCTCAAAGTTGCTAGTTTGAACCCACCCAGCAGTACACGGAAGAAAAGAACTGATGATCTGCTTCCATTAAGATTATATAGCCAAGAAAATCCTATGGAACATTTCTACTCTGAAACAGATGGAGTTGCTATAAGACAAAATTGACCAAAGAGCATTAGCAACAATAATATTCTTATCATGCGGCTGTCTTGTGCATTTTAGGAAATTTAGCAGCATTTCTGGCCTCTATTCACTAGATGCCAGTAGCAGCCTATCCACTTCCCCAGTTGTGACCACTAAACACTCCCTCCATTGTACATAAAGCATTCAGCACAGTGCCTGGTGCACAGTAGGCACTTGATTTGTGTAATAGATGTATAGATTATAAGTGAACGGTCAAATGGATGAATGAATGTTTATTTTTTTTTTCTAAATATCTAATATAAAGCTCAACACTCAGTAACTGCTTAATGAATGAGTAGATAACCAAATGAGCTGACAACCAATGAGTTCTAAGGATTGACTGTAGTTTCTACCTATACTCAAGTGTGATGTGGTCTCTTTACTTAAGACAAGGCTCCTGTGTTTCAGAAAATATTTTAGATGATTAGCAAACTACACAACTTAAGCTACTCTACCAATTTAACATATGTGTGTATACATATAAACATATATTTATATATACATATTCCAAATCTCAGTGAGATTCATTTTATAAATGCTAATGGGTGATAGCTGTGAACTATTATGTTGTAGAAGCATTCAGGGCTAAATATCAAAGTGATCCTTTGATTAACTTAAGAGTGTTTCAGATTGAAGCCCCAGGTCTTATGTCATTGATGTGGTAACAGAAAAAAATCTCAAGCTACATTTAAGTGTTTATTAATCTAACTACATTCTATACATACTTACTGAGTGCACAATACAATTCAGGCACTGCTCTAGGTACTTGGAATACGTTAGGGAACAAAACAAAATTTCATCCGTATGGAACTTACGTTTTAGTGTTATACCTATAATCCCTGAAAAACAGGCAACTAAAGCCAGACCACTAAAGATTGGGTAAAGTACTGGTGGAGTATACAACAAAAATTTTAAAAAAAATTAAAATTAGTTGCTTTTCTAAAATGTTAATCTAAGCAATATTCTAGGTAGTAATGGTGGCAAAATTCCAGTGGATCATTCTAACTCATCCAGTGGATGACTCTAACAATTTTTGTAACTGCTTTCATATTTGGTTTCTCATCTGTGATTTGATTTTACTGCACTCTAACTTTCTCCTCTGATTTGAATTTCAATGAAGGTATTAAATCTAAATGCATATTTTGTGACTTGGAACATTTAAATTATGATTTACTGTTTACAAAATTTTTTAATTTTCCAAAATCAACAATGTTCCTTTAATTTTTTCTAGGTTTTCTCTGATGAACTAACTTCATAGCATGCTTTTTGTGCTTTAATCTAATAGATGTGTAGCAGATTCTTAAACTAACACGATATACACTTTTCGTGCCTCAGTTTTTTCATCTGTAACTCATAAGATTGTTATGAGGACTAAATAAGATAATGTCTACACTTAAGACTAAAGAAAGTGCCAAGCACATCATAAATTATATTCATCCCTCTTTCTAGAGTTTTCTGCAACCTTGCTAGTCACTTACTTATTTCACTTATTTTACCTATTTCTGTTATTTTAACTTGGTACCTTTTCTTTCCTTTGTACAATTAGAAGGAAACAGTGGACTTAAAATGAGAAAAAAGACAAATTATATATCCAGCAGGGCCATGTAAAGATGTCTCTGTCTTCAAACTGCTAATCTCAGGAGAAAATCCCCCCAAATGATAAAAGCCAATAGATGTGTTTACACATAACTCTTTTTTTAAAATAGATTTCTTTCTGATTACAAAAGAAATGCTCATTGTAATAAAATTCAAACATTACAGAAATGAATAATTTAGAAGGTAAAGAAACTTTACCCACATACCCACCCCAAACCTCTATCCCTAGACATAATTGATGCTAATAATATGTATATATTCTTGCATGGGTTTCTATTCAGATATTAATATATAGTTTTATTAAAATAAGATTACATTTTCCAAACTATTCTGTAACTCGCTTTTTTTCCACTTAAAATATATCTTCAGTATCTATGTCAACATATTTAGCTCTTTCTCATTTCCAACAGGACAGAGAGCTATAACTCAAGGATGCATTTTCAGCTCTCTCTGTAGTTACCTGCACAGTCATCTTGTATTCAGAGTTGATTGGGAAAATCCCATCAGCTCACCTTTGCCAACCACCAACTCAAGGAACAACAGGAGAGTAACTTGAAAGATCTTCTTAGACCACATAAGGACAACTGATGTTCTGATCCTGGTTACCTAGTGCCGCTCTGACAGGAATATACCACAAATGGGATGGCCTTAACAAACAGGAGTTTATTCTTACAATTTGGAGGCTTTAAGTCTGAGTTCAAAGTGCCAGGCTGTAGGGGCTGGGTGAAAGTTCCTCAGCCTTGGGCTTCATCTCTGCCTCTCGCTCCTGGCCCACTGGAGCTAGAGGCATCTCTTCACTGAGGCAGCTACTGGCTGCTGAGGCTAACAAGCCCAAAGTCAACAAATAAAATGGCACAGTCCCGATGTTACCAAACCACACGGCAGGCCATTAATTCAAATCCATTGTAAGTACCAAGTCGGCAGAGCATGGCAGGCTGCTGAACAATGACATGGCTACATGCAGGGTTCAAGCATGCCATAAGACCATTCCCCAAGGCTTCTCCTTATATACAGGAAGCAGACCACATCCCTAAGGCAGCTACTCAGCTGCTCACAGTAGATTCCACCGTGGAGCTGATTACCAGTCTCATCATGGGGAATACTACATCCAGCTGCCCAGCCACTCAACCAGGCATAGCCAAGTTGACTCACACACTTAACTACCACACCTGACAGGGGACCAGACTTTTCTCAGTGTAGGGAGGAAGACTGAGATGAATGCTAAATACACATTCACCCAATAGTTAATCCCAAGGATCACAAACCCATTATAAATGCAACACCCTCTAAGTGTAACTCCTCTTTAGGGTATGGAAGCCCAGTTGTGTACTGCCCAGTCGGAGCATGAAGGAAATTTTATTTGAAGATATTAAGGTCAAACTTACTTAAGTTAAAATTGCCATAGGAGGCCATTCATGCCTACTTTACTTCTCCCACCTCAAATCTACGTCCCTCTTTTTTTTATTATTAGTAATTTTTTTTAATCTTTTCTGTGCTTTCACTGCTCTTTTTCTCTTTTTAGCTTACAAATAGGCAGGTATTTTGTAAGCCAAATGTCAACATGTCAAACATTAAATATCCATTCCCATGCAGTGCATACAGTGCATAATTACATACCTTGTTGTAACAGATGTAATATTATTTAATTTGTGCAGTACACTTATACATAATTGGCTGACCAGGTATAAAAAATACCCTATGCAGAGAAAGAAGAGTTGTGGCTTTTGTTAAATAGTATGCAAAGTTAGAGACTCCACAGTATATGGGAATTTCTTGCAGAAAGTAACTTGTTTGATGAAAAAGCAAGAGACATGATTAAACTAAGTGGTAACTTCATGACTGGACAGGCCATACTGCCTCTGCTGCATCATCTAGGAAACTGTGTCTTTAGGACTAAAGCAGGAACTCTTTTCTGCGAGACAGTAATGCTAATAAAACCAGAGATGTTATGGAAGGCTGCCCCATAGCCCTAAGGCTTCCTAAAACAATGAACTTTCTGGAGGCCGTTGTCCAATTCTTTGAGGTTATATTTATGTGGTTCAAAGTTGGATATGTAGGAACTCTCATCCATTGCTAGTCAGATTGTAAAATGATGCAGGTGCTGTGGAAAACAGTGTGGCCGTTTGTCAAAAATAAAACATGGACTAACCATTTGACTAAGCAATTCCACTCTTCGGTACATACCCAAGAGGCTTGAAAGCAGGAAAATAGACAGATACCCGTACATTGTTCATTGCAGCATTATTCACAGTAGCCAACAGGTAGAAACAACCCAGCTGTCCATCAACAGATGAATGGATACACAAAATGTGGTATATACATACATTTATTCAGTCTCAAAAAGAAATGATGTTCTGATACATGCTACAATATGAATGAACCTTGAAAACATTATGCTAAGTGAAATAAGTCAGACACAAAAGCACAGATCTTATATGATCCCACTTGTGTGAAATATATAGAATAGGCAAATACACAGAGACCAAAGTCTGTTAGTGGTTACCAAGGGCAGGTGGCAGGAGGTCACAGGGAGTTATTGCTTAAGAAGTACTGAGTTTCTGCTAATAGTGCTGGAGATTTTTAGAAGCAAATTTTAAATTTTGGAAGCACAACATAATAAAGATCATTAAAGTCACTGAATTGTATACATAAAAATGGTAAATGTTATATGTTTCCCCCAATGAATTTTTAAAAGAAAAAAAAAGGAGAGTACAACACATGGTACAGGGGTCTCTGTCTTTTCACTCTTCCGCCATCCCAGAGTTCAAGTAACACTATGTGAAGCTGGGGTTCCAATTATGTTTATTTTGTGCCTTAAATCAAGATGAACCTTTCTGGCAATTTCTAGTCATGCCTACTTATGGCTGCTTCAACCTGTTTCTTTCAGATACCATTGTTCTTATCGCTTCAATAGCTGTCGTTTCTGCAAAAACTCAGGGTAACATTTTTGCCACATCTGCCCTCAGAAGTCTCCGTTTCCTGCAAATCCTCCGTATGGTGCGCATGGACCGAAGGGGAGGCACTTGGAAATTACTAGGTTCAGTGGTTTATGCACACAGCAAGGTAAGATATGTTTTCTGAATTATAGAACAAGATCTTTAAACTTTTTAATTGATTGCTGCAATATCTAATAACCTATCATAAGCAAACTTAGTCATTTCAGAAGTTAAAGCAGTGTAGAAACATGGTGCATAAAGGATTATTGAAAATTAATCATAATTATCCTAGAAGTAGTAAAGTTAACAGAATCATACATGATTTTTTTTTTTTTTTTTTTTTTTTTTTTTTTTTTTACTTTTTTTTTTTTTTTTTTTTTTTTTTTTACCTTTTCAAATATTTTTTGCCTCTAAAAGTCTTTCATTCTTCTTATACCTAGGAATTAATCACAGCTTGGTACATCGGATTTTTGGTTCTTATTTTTTCCTCTTTCCTTGTCTATCTGGTGGAAAAGGATGCCAATAAAGAGTTTTCAACATATGCAGATGCTCTCTGGTGGGGCACAGTAAGTATAAAAGTGTGTTTTTTATTCAGTGTATATTATGAAATGTTTCTTTTGAATACCATGTAATGGTTCCTCTGAATGATCTCAATAAAAATACTAACTTCAGAATAGCAATTTCATGTGAAGTAAAAAAAAGGAATAGTAGCTGAATAAAAGTTAGTAGAAAAGTAATATCACAGCATAAAAAAATGGAAAAGAGAAAGCTGCTAATAATCTTTGAGATCACAGATCACAATGTCATTTTAAACCTTTCCATTCAAATCCAGCTATATTGTTGTTAAAGAATAATTTTCCAAAAATGATAAAATCATGACTTAGATATAAAATATACATACGTTGACGATTAAGGAAAACTGAAGAAAAATTGATGGTTTTGAATTACGGTGTTGGTGAAAAATATTGAATATACCATGAACTGCTGGAAGAATGAACATATCTGTCTTGGAAAAAGTACAACCAGAATGCTCCTTAGAAGAAAGGTTGGAGAGACGTCATCTCATGTACTTTGGGCATGTTATCAGGAGGGACCAGTCTCTGGAAAAGGACATCATGAAATGAAAAAGAGGAATGTCTAGGAAACAACTGGCAACCTCAAATCAAAAAAAAAAAAAAACAGGATAAGACAATAGAGGTAAAATCTCAAACAAAAGTCTTATTAAACACGGAGGAAGGGAGGCAATAGAATTATCCAAGAAGGAATTTAGAAGGTATGTTTATAGAACTCTACAAGAGCTCTGGTAGCATAGTGTCTAAGGCACTTGACTGCTAACCAGAAGGCTGGCGGTTCAAACCCACCAGCCACTCCTCGGAAGGAAGGTTGGGCAATCCTACTTCCATAGTGATACTGCCTCGGAAACCCAAGGAGGGGTCGCTATGAGTCGGGGCCGACTCGACGGCATATAACAACAACAACAACACAAGAGCTTAAGGAAACCCCAAACAGAATCAAGAACACAGACAGTACCCTGGAAAAACTCAGGAAAACTATTCAAAAACAAAATAACAAGATTAATACACAATTAGAACTCATACAAAAACAGCAGTTAGAAATCCAGAAGAAGAATACCAAAATTAAAGAATTACACAACACAATGGAAGCACAAAAGAATAGGCTAGAACTGGCTGAAGAACACATTTCCCAACTAGAAGATAAGTCCCTTGACACCAGCCTGTATGAAGAAAAATCAGAGCAAAGATTTAAGAGAAATGAAGAAAACCTAAGAATTATTTGGGACAACATGAAAAGAAACAGCATATGCCTCATTGGAATTCCAAAACGAGAAGAGGCAAAAAAAAAAAAAAAACACTGAGAAAATTGTGGAAGACGTACTAACAGAAAATTTCCCCATGTCATGAAGGAAGAAAAGATACTTGTCCAAAAAGCTCAAAGAACCCCATACAGGATAGATCTCAAGAGAAAAACACCAAGGCATATCATAATCAAACTCTCCAAAACCAAAGACAAAAATGAATCTTGTGAGCTGCCTGGGACCAAATAAATATTACTTATAATAATAAAACAGTTAGGCTGAGTTCTGATAGCTCAGCAGAAACCATGCAGGCAAGAAGGCCATGGGACAGCATATATAAAACATTGAAGGAAAAGAACTTCCAACCAAGAATCCTATATCCAGACAAACTGTCCATCAAATATGAGGGAGAAATCAAGAAATTCCAAGACAAACAGAAATTAAGGGATTTTGTGAAAACCAGACCAAGCCTACAAGAAATGCTTAAGGAAGTTCTTTCAATAGAGAACCCACAATGGAGAACAACAAAATCAGGACACATGACATTAACACTAAAACCAAATCAGAAATAGATGCTCCATATAAGGCAATAAAATGTTGCACACTAAAAAACAAGGATGTCAATCTGCACAAGACAACAGCAACTAACCAAATAGAGGGAATAAAAGTTCTAAGTACAAAACTTCTAAATGGAGAGGAAAATAGGACAACATCCTCATAGAACAGACTGTTTTAAAAATATAGAGACAAGAATTCACTCCAAGGTAACCACAGAGAAAACTAACCATCCCCCTAAACAAACCCAGAAGGAAAGAAAACATGGGTTCAATAAGCACAAAACCAACAATATAGAAGAAAAGAGAGGAAACACTTGACAACAAAAAGAACTCAGCACAGAAAACTATATGGACCAAGGAAACTTCAACAGCATGACAAAAAAACACAATAGAATGACAGCAATCAATACATACCTATCACGAATTACACTGAATATGAATGGACTAAATGCACCAATCAAAAGAAAGAAAGTCACAGACTGGATAAGAAAACAAGACCTATCAATATGCTGCCTACAAGACACCCACCTTAGACACAAAGATAAAAACAAATTAAGAGTTTTGAGGTGGAAAAAAATATACCAAGCCAATGGTAACCAAAAAAGAGCAGGAACGGCAATATTACTTTCTGATAAAATAGACTTTAAGGTGAAAAACAACATAAGAGACAAAGAAGTTCACTATATGATGCTGAAAGGGTCAATTGACCAAGAAGACATTTCAATAATAAATATCTGTGCACCCAATGAAAGTGCTCCAAAATATGTGAAGCAAATATTAATTGAATTGAAAGGGAAAATAGACAACTCTACAATAGTAGTAGGAGACTTTAACACACCGCTTTCAAGGAGGGACAGATCAACTAGAAAAAAGCTCAACAAAGATACAGAAGAAATCAACAACACAATCAACCAACTAGACCTTATAGACATATATAGATCATTCCACCCAACAAAAGCACAATTCACATTCTTCTCCAGTGCAAATGGATCATTCTCCAGAATATATCATATGTTAGGATATAAAACAAGCCTCAATAAATTCAAAAACATTGAAATACTACAAAGTATCTTCTTGGAACACAATGCTATTTAATTAGAAATTAATAATAGGAAGATCAAGGAAAAAAAAAATCCAACATGGAAGCTGAACAATTCACTGCTCAAAAACTACTGTGTAAAAGAAAAAAACCCAACAGAATCAAGGAGAATACAGACAGTACCCTGCAAAAACTCAGGAAAACTATTCAAAAACAAAATAACAAGATTAATAAACAATTAGAACTCATACAAAAACAGCAGTTAGAAATCCAAAAAAGTGAAATAAAAAAATTTCTAGAAACAAATGAGAATGAAGATACATCATACCAAAACCTATGGGGCACAGGGAAAGCAGTACTCAGAGGTCAGCTTATAGCAATAAATGCATAATCAAAAAAGAGGAAAGAAACTAAATCAACACTAACTCAATAACTCCAACAATTAGAAAAAGAACAACAAAAGAATCCTACAGTATCTAGAAATAAGGAAATAGTAAAGATCAGAACAGAAATAAATGAAATAGAAAACAATAGAAAAAATCAATCAAAAAAAGAAGCTAGTTCTTCAAAAAGATTAACAAAATTGACAAACCATTGGCAAATCTAACAAAAGAAAAGAAAGAAGATCCAAGTTACAAGAATTAAACACAAAGGGTGTTATCACAACAGCTGTTGTACAGAGTCAACCGAAATAAAAAAGACACTGACAGAATATTATAAAGAACTGTACTGCAACAGATTTGAGAACCTAGAAGAGATGGACAAGTTTCTAGAATCACAAGACCTACCTAAACTATCCTACTCAGATATAGAATACTTGAACAGACCCATCACAAAGGAAGAATTTGAGCAAGCCATAAAAAAACTTCCCAGAAGAAAAATTCCTAGCCCTGATGGCTTCACTGGAGAATTTTACCAAATATTCAGGGAAGACCTGACACCTAAACTACTTAAGCTATTCCAGAGCATAGAAAAAGATGGAATATTCCCAAACTCATTTTATGAAGCAAGCATAACACTAATACCAAAACCAGGGAAAGACACCATTAAAAAGGAAAACTACAGACCAATATCCCTCATGAACATAGATGCAAAATCCTAGCCAAGAGAATCCAATAACATATCCAAAAAAATAATACATCCTGACCAAGTGGGATTCATACCTGGTATGCAAGGATGGTTCAACATCATAAAAACAATCAATGTAATCCACCACATAAACAAAACAAAAAAACTATATGATTATATCAATCGATGCAGAAAAGCCATTTGATAAAATACAACACCCATTCCTGTTCAGAACTCTCAGCAAGATAGGGATAGAAGGGAAGGAAATTCTTCAACATAATAAAGGGCATATATGCAAAGCCAATGGCCAACATCATTATTAATGGAGAAAGACTCAAAGCATTCCCCTTATGAATGGGAACCAGACAGGGATGTCCTCTTTCACCACTCCTATTTAACATTGTATTGGAAGTCCTGGCCAGGGTGATAAGGCAAGAAAGAGAAATAGAAGGCACACAAATTGGCAAAAAGGAAGTAAAGCTATCTCTGTTTGTGGATTATATGATCCTGTACAAAAGACTCAGCAAAAAAAAAAAAAAAAAGACTACTGGAACTAATAGAGAAGTTCAGCAAAGTGGCAGGATACAAGGTCAACATACAAAAATCAGTTGGATTCCTCTACATCAACAGAGAGACATCTGAAAAAGAAATAAGGGAAACAATACTATTTACAATAGCTACTAAAAATATAAAATATCTAGGAATAAATCTTACCAGAGACACAAAAGACCTATACAAAGAAAACTATAAAACACTACTACAGAGACAACAAGGGATCTACATAAATGGAAGAACCTCCCTTGTTCATGGATTGGTAGACTGAATATCGTGAAGATGTCAATACTACCTAAAGCAATCTACACATTCAATGAAATCCCAATCCAGATACCAACAAAATTTTTTCAGGACATGGAAAAAACAATTACTAACTTCATATGGAAAGGAAAGAGACATCGGATAAGCAGGGCACTACTGAAGAAGAAGAACAAAGTGGGAGTTCTCACACTGCCAGATCTCAAAACCTACTATACAGCCACAGTAGTCAAAACAATGTGGTACTGGTACAATGATAGACAGACCAGTGGAACAGAATCAAAAACCCAGAAATAGACCCATCCATCTATGGACAGCTGATCTTCAACAAAGGTCCAAAACCCACTAAATTGGGAAAAGATAGTCTCTTTAACAAATGGTGCTGGCAGAATTGGATATCCACTTGCAGAAAAATGAAACAAGATGCATACCTCACCCCACACACAAAAGCAAACTCAATTGGGATCAAACACTTGAATGTAAAACCCAAAACTATAAAATTCATCAAAGATAAAATAGGGGCAAACATAGGAGCCCTAATTTATGGCGTAAATAGACTATCAAACAATCCTGAATGCACAGGAGGTAAAGAGAAGCTAGATGACTGGGACCTTTTAAAAAATAATTCTTATGTGCATAGAAAGACTTCATCAAAAGGGTAAAAAGAGAGCCTACAGATGGGAGAAAATATTTGCCTATGACATCTGACAAAGGACTTATCTCCAAAATCTATAGAAAACTTCAACACCTCAACACAAAAAAGACAAACAATCCAATTCAAAAGTGGACAAGAGATGTGACCAGACACTTCGCCAAAGACGATATGCTGACAGCCAACAAACACATGAGGAATTGCTCACAATCTTTAGTCATTGTTGTTGTTGTTGTTATGTGCCGTCGAGTCGGACCCGACTCATAGTGACCCCTCCTTGGGTTTCTGAGGCAGTATCACTACAGAAGTAGATTGCCCCATCTTCCTTCCAAGGAGTGGCTGGTGGGTTTGAAATGCCAGCCTTCTGGTTAGCAGTCAAGTGCCTTAGGCACTATGCTACCAGAGCTCTTTAGTCATTAGAGAGATGCAAGTCAAAACAGCAATGAGATATCACCTCACCCCAGCAATAATAGCAAAGTTTAGCAGGACAGAAAACAGCAAATGCTGGTGAGGTTGCAGAGAGATTGGAACTCTTATACACTGCTGGTGGGATTGTAAAATGGTACAACCATTGTGGGAAATGGTATGGTGTTTCATTAAAAAACTGAAAATAGAAATACCATTCGACCCAGCAATTCCATTACTAGGAATATATCCTGAAGAGGTGAGAGACAGGACACAAACAGACATACATGCACACCTATGTTCATTGCAGCACAATTCACTATAGGAAAGAGATGGAAACAACCCAAATGCTCATCAACAGATGAATGGATAACCAAATTATGGTACATTCACACAATGGAATACTATGCTACATTAAAGAACAATGAAGGATACATAAATCACCGCACGACATGGATGAGCCTGGAAGACATTATGCTGAGTGAAATAAGTCAATCACAGAAGGACAAATATTGTATGAGCCCATTACTGTAAAAAGACAAAAAAGAGTTTGCTTAAGGAAGGGAGCTCACTTTGTAGGTTACCAGGATGAGGAGGGAAAAGGAGGGAATAATTTCGGGCTGATTGGGGGCCACATGCTGATGTGGATAAGGGGAAGGATAATATTGAAAGAGTCTATAACCACCATGATAACATTGAGGAAAGGAAGGACACTGAATTGTGCACATAAGATATAGACAACAGAGGCTAATTTCAGTATATCCACAATACTGCATTTCCACTAATACCAAACACCAAGCTACAGATAAACACTTAAACATCTGAGAAGATCAGATGGGGGTCAGTGAACAGGATTATATTCTAGACCAAGGATAGAATCAGAAAAAAGAAAAAGAAAAAGTGGAAGACCTCAACCAGGTGGATTGACACAGTGGTTACAACAATGGGCTTGAACATGAAGATGAGGCAGGACTAGGCAGTATTTTGTTATGCTATATATATGGTCACTATGTGTCTACACTGACTTAACTACACCTAACAACAACAAAGATTTTATTTAATTCACGTTTTAAAAGCTCTCAACACAAACTCATTGCCTTCGAGTTGATTCCTACTTATAGCAATCCTTTAGGACAGAGTGGGACTGCCCCATCAGGTTTCCAAGGCTGTAAATCTTTATGGAAAGAGATTGCCTTATCTTTCTCCCAAGGAGCAGCTGGTGGAATCGAACTACTGACCTTTTGGTTAGCAGATAAATGCTTTAACCGTTACTCTACCAGAGCTCCAGTAAGATATTACAACCAGTTTAAAGGGCTATCAAAAAACAGGCACATTTATGGATCAG
This sequence comes from Orycteropus afer afer, assembly GCF_000298275.1. Classification (NCBI taxonomy): domain Eukaryota; kingdom Metazoa; phylum Chordata; class Mammalia; order Tubulidentata; family Orycteropodidae; genus Orycteropus; species Orycteropus afer. The sequence goes on from NW_006921720.1 coordinate 6,589,289, forward strand.
GAATATTGAAATACACGTTCAAGGAAAGACAAAACTGGTTTCTTCCACAGTGTTAGAAGGAAATCAGTTGAACCTCACCAGACAGAATTTATTTACATGTCCATAAAAACCAAAAACCAAACCCACTGCCATCGAGTTGATTCCTACTCATACCAACACTTTAGGACAGAGTAGGACTGCTCCATAGGGTTTCCAAGGCTGTAAATCTTTACAGAAGCAGACTGTCTCAACCTTCTCCTATGGAGTGGCTGGTAAGTTCGAATACATGTCTATAGATAAGAATTATTTTGCATTGCTACCAGTTATCTACTACTTACAGAGTTGTAAAGCAGCTGAAAGGCCATATATGGTATTATATATATGGTATGTTGTTGTTGTTGTTGTTGTGTGCCGTCGAGTCGGACCCAACTCATAGCGACCCCTCCTTGGGTTTCCGAGGCAGTATCACTACGGAAGTAGATTGCCCCATCTTCCTTCCGAGGAGTGGCTGGTGGGTTTGAACCGCCAGCCTTCTGGTTAGCAGTCAAGTGCCTTAGCCACTATGCTACCAGAGCTCCCATATATATGGTATAGAATCCCATAAAACCCAAATTAGGTAACTCAGAAGAGTGTGCTGTAATCAAGGCAGTCTTCCATGGTAGCATATTGTAAAGAATGTAAATTTTGCAAATAATTTATGAGATGATCATTGTAACATGTGCCCTAATAAGAATGTCACAAGATAGGGAAGTGCTTCCATGGAATGTATAAACTATATTGCTTTTTATTTGATTCCTTTAAGATATTCCAAAAGGGAGATATGTGAAAATATACAGCATTTGTCTGTCTAAAGAGTTTGTTTGTTTGTCTAAAGAGTTTCTGGGAGCTCCAGTAGCATAGTGCCTAAGGCATTTGATTGCTAACCAGAAGGCTGGCGGTTCAAACCCACCAGCCACTCCTCAGAAGGAAGGTTGGGCAACCTACTTCCATAGTGATACTGCCTCAGCAGCCCAAGGAAGGGTTGCTATGAGTCGGGTCCAACTCGACGGCACATAACAACAACAACAACAAAGAGTTTCTACATCACTTTGATCCAACAAAAGTAGGTTCTTTTAAAAATCATTTATTTCTTGAGTATTAGATTGTTGCCAAATAAAAATATATTGTTTTCTTAAACTGTTGTTAAAACTTTGATAGGTTATTGTTTGTTTGTTTTTAGAAGAAGCTTTGGTCTCACAGTGGTAAAAGCACTTGGCTGCTAACTGAAAGGTTGGCAGTTTGAACCCACCAGCTGCTTCATGGGAGAAAGATGTATAAAGCTTCTCTGAAGCTTTACAGCCTTGGAAACCCTGTGAGACTCTGTCCTAAAGAGTCACTATGAATCTGAATTGATCAATAACAGTGGGGTTTTAGGGGTTTATTGGGGAAAAAGAAAAACTGTAGTATAAACCAGTGTCTAAGTTATAATCTGAGCATAGCATCTGCCAGACCATAGAAAAAGATGAAGAAAGGTTAGAGCAGAATTTACATTTGTTTTGCAGCATTATTTCTGAGGAACCCCCACTTCACCTCAGACTTTATCAGCACAATTACACCTTTATCCCAACATTTGTAACTGACTGATTTTCAGAAAATCTGTTTTCTCACCTTAGATTTATATTGACTGCATTTGAGCATATGGAACCTAAGGATAAAAGTTTATCTGTCCTGTTCCCATCTGCCAAATCACCTTAAAGTAAATGGTGCAACTGAAGAGATGGCACCAACTACCAAGCATTCCTAAGGGAAACTGAGGTGGGGCAACAGCATGAAGTGAAGTCGGCCACCTCACCTAGATCCTGGTTCTTCTTATCAGGCTACAGGCTGAGGATCATCTGCCAGTATGCCTCGGTACGGCGATAAATGACATCCTCTCAATTAAAATATTCATCTGTCTACAACTTCACTGAAAGAGATGTTGGCATTTTTTTTTTTAAGCAGTAAATTTAAAACTTCAAAACCTTCCCAATGGTACTGTAAATGCCATATTCAAAAGTCAATCACTAAAGAGTAGACATTTCTCCAAAGAAGATATACAAATGGCCAATAAACACATGAAAAGTTGCAGAACTTAGTCATTAGGGAAATGCAAATCAAAACCACAACACCTCACACCCACTAGGATGGCTGTTATACAAAACAGGGGAAATAGCAACTGTTGGTTAAGATGTGGAGAAATTGGAACCCTTGTATATTGCTGGTGGATGGTAAAATGGTGCAGCCACTGTGGAAAACAGTTAGATGTTTTCTCAGAAAGTTAAACATAGAATTGCCTTATAACCCAGCAATTCCACTCATAGATATGTACCCAAGAGACTTGAAAGCAGTAACTGAAATGGATATTTATGCACCAATGTTCATTGCAGCATTATTCACAGTAGAGGCTCTTCTAACATTTCCTTTTCACTGACTGCCTGATTTTACTAGTGCTCCCACACCTTCTGTGACTGATTAAGGCCTGCGGCACACCAAATGCCCTTTAATATACACAGAATTCTGCTCTTACCAGTTGTTTCAATGCTTACAAAGAGTCAGGTTGCTTGCTTCCAAACCGTTTTTATGCCAGTTATACTTTGCAATTATAATGGCATGGTTTAATTTAATATTATTACATAAGTTGATGAAATATCGTACAGAAAAAAAGATGGCATTATTATGGAAACTGAATAGAAAAATCAATAAATGAAAAATACTGAAAAAAAAAATATTTCTACAGAATTGGGAGTCAGAGCCACAAAATTGGTTGAGGGAGAAATTCAAAATAGCTAGGATTTCACAAAGTCAAGTTCATGCTCCCCTAAATTAAGAATAATAGTTGATGCTGTTGTGGTAGTTAAGTTTGTGTGTCAACTTGTCTGGGCCTGGTTGAGTGGCTGGGCAGCTGGATGTTGTTATTCCCTGTTTGGGTTACCTAGTACTGCTCTGACAAGAATATACCACAAATGGAATGGTTTGAAGAAACAGGAGTTTATTCTTTTACAGTTCGGAGGCTTTAAGTCCAAGTACAAAATGCCAGGCTCTCGGGGCTGAGTGAAAGCCCCGCAGCCTTGGGCTTCAGCTCTGCCTCTTGCTCCTGGCCCGCTGGAGCTGGAGGCTTTTCATCACTCAGACAGCTGCTGGCTGCTGAGGCTGACAAGCCCAAGGTTGACAAATAAAATGGCACAGTCCCAATGTTACCATGGCAGGCCATTAATTCAAGTCCATTGAAAGTCCCAAGGTTGGCAGAGCATGGCAAGCTGCTGAACAACAACACAGCTACATCCAGGGTTGAACCATGTCATAAGCTGGAGACCATTCCCAAAGCTGTTTCTTATATATGGGAAGCAGACCACATCCCTAAAGCAGCTACTCAGCTGCTTGTGGTAAGTCCCACCATGGAGTTCATTGTCAGTCTTATCATGGGGAATAATTACCACCAGCTAGCTGCCCAGCCACTCAACCAGACCCAACCAAGTTGACATAGAACTTTAACTACCACATTCCCCATGGTGAGATTAGTAATCAACTCCATGGTGGAGTATATTAGAACAGCTGAGTAGCTGCTTTAGGGATGTGGTCTGCTTCCAGTGCATAAGAAACAACTTTAAGGAAGTCTTGAGCTGATGGCACACTTGAACCCTGTATGTAGCTGAGTTCAGCAGCCTGCCATGTTGCCCTGCTGATCTTTGAACTTTTAATGGACTTGAAGTAATGGCCTGCCATGTGCTTTGGTAATATCGGACTGTGCCCTTTCATTTGTCGACCTTGGGTTTGTCAGCCTCAGCATCCAGCAGCTGCCTGAGTGAAGAAAACCTCCAGCTTCAGTCGACCAGGAGCAAGAGGCAGAGCTGAAGCCCAAGGCTGAGGGGGTCTCACCCAGCCCTTAGAGCCTGGCACCTGAAACTGGGAGTTCTAACCTCCCAAATTGTAAGAGAATAAACTCCTATTTGTTAAAGCATCCCATTTGTGGTATATTCTTGTCAGAGCAGCTCTAGGTAACCAAAACAGCTGTATAGTGAGATTTGTGCAGAAAGACAAGACAGACCCCAATTGGAGAATACATTCTTCATCAAGGATATTGGGAAATTAGTGTACATTTATATATTTAAGTTAAAATAAAACAATACACACGCACACACACATATACACACACACACACACTCCTTGGAAGGAAAGTTGGGCGCCTTTGAAAACCAAGGAGGGGTCGCTATGAGTCAGGTCCAACTCAATGGCACATAACAATAACAACAATATATATATATATATATACCTATATATGTTTAGGGAGCTCTGGTAGCGTAGTGCCTAAGGCACTTGACTGCTAACCAGAAAGCTGGCGGTTCACACCCACCAGCCACTCCTCAGAAGGAAGATGGGGAAATCTACTTCCGTAGTGATACTGCCTCAGAAACCCAAGGAGGGGTCGCTATGAGTCAGGTCCGACTTGAAGGCACATAACAACAACATGTATGTTTATGTTTTGTGATTTTTTTGTATTGATTGTCTGCTTTAATCAAATTTCTTATTAACCAACCAAGGCTATCACAGGATCTTCAATTAAGAAGGCATCTCTGTATATTTTCATGTAATAATATACATTATCAGAAAATCAACTCACCTACAAAGAAAATTAGGACTCTCTTATAATTTTACATTGATTCAGCTTTACCATGGTTCAACTTATTCCTTAAAACACATTTATTATTACAAAGAAACCCAGCTGATTACTGGAAGGTCAGTGATTTGAATCTACCAGTATCTATTTTAGAGGGGAATTAAGTGCTTTAACTCAGGAATTACCAACAATGTGTTGGTATGAGAAGAATCCATTAACCAACCACATCTTAATTCTTCCTGTCATCCCGAACCCACTCACGATCCCTACTATGCCCCAGCCTCTATGCAACATGAGCATCATCAAGGCTCATCCAAGATGAACAAAGTCAGTGTGTTTGATTCCAGAACCATCACTTACTAGGTTCAACCCTTGCCCCCTAATGCCACGTACACATGTGCAACTGGTAATGGTAACAAAAATGAGAATGAGGGAGGTATCTTCAAAGGAAGAACTATATTATTTACTTATTGTTGGATCTCCTGGTTCAAGGAGACTGGTGTTTCAGGAGAAGTACATTATTTATTTCTTTTTCATTATGGCAATTATTACATTTAATTTTTTCCAAAATCAAGTCTGGCTCTTTAGGTTCATGCCAGCACACATCACTGTGCTCACTGTATATGGTAATTAATGATCACCGCCTGCCCTTCTGGTTGGGAGTCACTGAGGTACTCAGTGTAGGAACAGCTGCTACTTCTCATTTCAGCTCTAGTGGTGAAGTGCTCCCAAGAGATCTCCACAGAGAATCAGATCTTCTGACAAGCTTTTCTTGCACTCCCTGTTGCCCATTAGTTAATGGCCCAGCTCAGAGTCTCATTCTACACCATTCTGAAGGCAATATAGATATGATGAGATACAAGGACATGAGTCGTCTTGCCATGCCATCAGGATGCTGCTATGTTTTTGGAGATCTATGAAGATTTTTTTCCCAGAAAATAAATCAACTGCTTATTAACCAATCCAACCACATAGCCCAGGTGTAATTTTCTACAATTTCCTTCTGAACACCTTGCAATCTCACAAGATACTCTGAAACAAGCTGCTGCTCCAAGAGCTCCCCAAGAATTCCTGGAAAATAAGATTCCTTTCTCTAACTCTGGACCCAAATGAAACTAATCATTACTGGGTTTACCCACTGAAAGATTCACGAAATTTCTAGAAGGTAGAAATGAATTCATTGTTTAGCACAACAGTGGAAGAGTAAATGCCAGTTCATGGGCAAAGGATCAGCTGCTGAACGTAGTAGGGCCTTCCAAGTGCTAGGAAAAGAAAAGAAATATAACACTGTTGTACTGTTCCAAGGAGAATCATTGGTACATCAAGGACAGCTTGACCCAAAAGTCCAGAAAATAAGTGAATATCTATGCAGGGTTTATCTGAGGCAAGGCCAACTCAGGATTTTATTGAATGCAGCTGACCGTTGCCTTACAAAGTCAGCAGCTAGGTCAAAAAGATGGGTCAGTGTGAATTCCTGGAGAAGGCTCCCATCTTTTTATTTTAAGTGCATCTTAGAAACTCAATAGTTTCATCATTAGTGCTACCTCTCATGTTCACATCATGAAGCCCAGATGTCTCCTTTGTACCCACAAGAAGTGAAATGATGCACACTCCAGGCATGAAGGAAAAAGAAATCCCCACCAACCCCCTCCCAGGAATGCAGAGAGAAAAAACTTTCTACAACCTTCTTTCAGGAATCAGGTCTTCAGGGAGATAGAAACCTCAGCCAATGCTCTTACAGGCATGGATGGTGATGAAAACCTCATGCAACTCTCTCCCAGGCATGGAGGGAGACAAAACTATCACCGTTTTGTCAGATCCTTCTTGTAAAGAGCTCTGGTGATGCTGTGCCTAAGGCATTTGACTGCTAACCAGAAGATTGGTGTTCAAAACCCCTAGCCACTCCATGGAAGGATGATGAGACAATCTACTTCCATAAATATTTACCATCTTGGAAACCCAATATTGGTTGCTATGAGTCAGAGTTGACTCAATGGCAGTGGGTTTGTTTGGGTTTTTTTTGTTGTTTTTGTTTTTGTTTTTTTCTTGTACCCAAGCAACACAAATTCCTTCAGCTTTCCACCAAGCAAAAGTTGTAGAGTCTAGAGGCTGAGTTTCTTGTCATTAAAGTCCCCTGTACTCAGTAAAATGTGGTCATCACAAAAGCCAGAACCAGAGTACAGAGATGAGCGGAGTCTTTGCCCTCCTTGAGGGACTCCCACAGTGCTGCTTTCAGAATTCACAACACAGTACTCTTTGCAACAAACCATCCCTGTAAGAGGAAGGGGCAGCTCTAAACTGAGAATGCAAGAAGGTAGGCACTCCTTTCTACTCAAGGTAAAACACTAAGAATGTCATCACTTTTCTGCATCTCATTCTTTAGAACAAGACAATGGTTAAACCTATTCTCTGACCACTGAGCCAAGTGCACTTTTTAGAATGTAAAGAAAACCATGAAATATAACATTTTTGCTGTGACTAACGCATGACATTTTCTCTTCAGCTAATTATTACTTAAAAAAAAAAAAGCTCATTGTGATTCCTGGCCACTCCACATTACAGATCAGAACTGCTCCTTAGAATTTTCTTGGCTGTCATCTTGACAGAAGCAGATGGCCAGGCCTTTCTTCTTTGATACCTCTAGGTGGGTTTGAACCATCAATCTTTAGTTTATGTTGTTGTTGTTATGTGCTGTTGAGTTGGACCCGACTCATAGTATCCCTTCTTGGGTTCCCGAGGCAGTATCACTAGGGAAGTAGATTGCCCAACCTTCCTTCCGAGAGGTGGCTGGTGGGTTTGAACCGCCAGCCTTCTGGTAAGCAGTCAAGTGCCTTAGGCACTACCCTACCAGAGGTCCTTAGTTTATAGTTAAGTGCAAACTGTTTGTGCCACCCAGGGAGCTATTGTAAAAAGATTAAGCTATTTTGTAGGAAAAGTATAGTAGATTAAATAAAATTGAACTTGGTGTTTTTTTGGGTTTTTTTTTTTTTTTTCTTTTGCAATCACAAGGAATTCCTTTGAGAATCTATATACTGCACATTTAAATAACTTAGCTACTAGGTTCTGCTACAAATTCCTTCCCTCTGACCTTGGAGAGTCACATCAGCCCAGTAGGCCTTCTGTGGACTTCTACTTGACATCCTCTCATATCTTCCCAGCCCAAAATATTTTCACCTATTCCAAGTCCCTTACTCTCCATGGATGGTCTCACCTTCTCTCTCATTGGAATTGAAGGTAATTGACATGAGCATTCCCAACCTCCTCACACTCCTCATCCTCTGCCTCACACTGTGTCTGCATCTTCCTCTGACAGTAGAAGAAGTATCCTCTCACACTGCCAAGACTAACCCTTCAACTGTACCATTGATCCTATTTTTTCTGCCTCTTGGGCACCTTACCCCATCAAGGGAAGCCACCAATCCTTGCTTTTCAGTTTCACCTCTGCAGACATGCACAAACAGATCCTAGAAAGTCTCCCTTCAGTTCACAGATTTTCAGGAGTTCCTGCCCTGTGTTTCTCACTCTGATGCCAACCTTTTTAAAATAATTCATTTATTTACTAAATACTTACTGAGTTCCTCCTACTTTGAAGCAGGCATCATGCTAGATGTTAGGAAGATCACAAAGAGTAAGACATGATTCCTTCATTGAGTAAAAGAAATAGGGATACCCCCTCCCCAAAGAAAAACATAAAGCTTATTGAATATTGCCACTTATAATAAGTGCTGTTAAGAAAAAAGGTGTTGGGGGCAGGGGTGTACTGATATAGAGAGTGACCAGAGACCCTGTTGTAGACAGGGTAGGTAGGGAAGGCCTCTGATGAGAAAGTATTTTGGGTAAGTCCTGAGGGAACAAGAATATTGATTTGGTCAAATCCTAAATCCATGGTGCTATCATTTCTGTATCACTGATGGTTATCCACTTACTTAAATAATTCTTCTTTGAGTACACTTAGAAAAGATGGAAAATTGTATTATAGGAGAGGAACAAGTATGTAGGTCATTCCCTTCCTTAAACAAAGACAAGTTCTGTTATGCGTCATGGAAAATTAAAGCACAGTAAAAAAGTGCACCAAGACTTGTTGAAGAATGATTTAGTGGAAACGTTGCTTTGCCTCTTGTTCATAGGTCCTAACTTTCCTCTCAAGTACTTAAATTGCATGTTCTATTTATTTTGTTTTTAGATTACACTGACAACGATTGGCTATGGAGACAAAACTCCCCTCACTTGGCTGGGAAGATTACTTTCTGCAGGCTTTGCACTCCTTGGCATTTCTTTCTTTGCACTTCCTGCTGTGAGTATTTTTGTAAAAAATAAAACAGTTTGAATTAGGTCTTTAAGGTTTATTACAGCAAGCTCTCCACAAGCTGATATGCCTGTAAATATATCTATACCATTTACAAATACAGTTTTTCTGATGTCATGTTGACTTTTCTAAATACTATTTCTACTTGAATAATTTGTAAGATGTGGTCTTCCCTTGGAGACACTTAACCAGAAAGTTTAATACCATCTAGGTGTTTATGCCACCACTCATCTCAGTTTGTGGTACTGTGGTGGCTGGCATGTTGCTGTGATGCTAGAAGCTATGTCACCAGTATTTCAAACACCAGCAGGGCCACCCATGGTGGACAGGTTTCAGTGGAGCTTCCAGACTAAGACAGACTAGGTCCACTTCTGGAAAAAAAAGAAAAATGGCCACTGAAAACCTTGTGGATAGCAGGGAAATGTCTCATATAGTGCCAGAAAATGAGCCCCTCAGGTTGGAAGGCACTCAAAATATGTCTAAGAAACAGCCACCTCCTCAAAGTCTGGGTAAAGTGGAGAGTCAATGAAAAAGGGGAAGACTCTCAACAAGATGGATTGGCACAGTGGCTGCAGTGATGGGCTCAAGTATGGCAAGGATTGTGGAGATGCTGCGGGACCAGGCAGTGTTTCATTCTGCTGTGCATAGGGTTGCTATGAACCGGGACCAACTTGACAACACCTAACAACAATAGAGATGTTATGACCAAATAATAATCCAGAAGCATCACCTCTCTGCATGCTATAAATCCATTTTAAATACTTATAAAATTTTAAAGGCATTTTCTTTACCTCTTTAGATTTGTTTGAGTGAAAGGCGTATGACCTTAAGTGTTTTAAACCTGTCAGATAATGTATTCTTTGTGTCATTGTCACCGATTTTTCTTAAGGAGCTGTTTCTGCATCTTATCAGAATAACATGATATGCATATTTATCTTCCCCCAAACGTCTCCTTAATCGACGAAGCTTGCCTTTCTGATCATTTTATCCTCTTAGTTCTCGAAAAGCAGTTGGTTAAATATCCCAATTTGCCCCCATCCCAAGCTCTCACTTTTGTTCACTCCACTCCAGGAAGAATAGAGTCAACAAAAAGGAACATTAAGATGGTGGTGGCTAGTGTACTTAAGGAATAATAGACTCTCTTCTTGTCTCAGGCACAAGCTGATGCTATGGCACAGCCTCCACAGAGACTCCAGAACATCCCTCAGAAAGAAGCCAAGATGGGAATTTTCACCACCTATAGCTCACATCTTTATGAGGATGGTGCAGGACAGGGCAGTATTTCATTCTTTTGTACATAAGGTCATTATGAGTCGGAATCAACTTGCTGGCACCTAACAACAAGATAGTTCACAGAGTTTCTCCTCTCCCCTGTTAATATAGATAGAGGACACTCTTGTCCTTACCACAGCTGGCACCCAACTCTGGGTTGACCAACTGGTTCTGCTGAAACCAAACCATTGCTGTCTAATTGATTCTGACTTATACTGGCCCCAGTTGCATCCTAGTAGAACTATGCTTCATAGGGTTTTGAATGGCTGATTTTTCAGAAGTAAATCACCAAGCTTTTTGGTAGACTAGAACCTTGTGGTTAGCAACCGAGCACTTTAACCATTTGTACCATCCAGGGACTCTTGGTTCTGCACTAGACCACACAAAATCACAGAGAGGAGATGAGAAAGACCATAAGCCTGAGTGTTAGATCTCACTTTAAATTATATCTTTGTCATATACTACCTATATGACCTTGGGTACGTTTCTTCATCAATAAAATGACGAAATTTTGTGAAGACCAATATGATAATGTAAGTGAAATGCTTGTCCTTAAGAAAAATTTTAATAAATATTGCTTCCCTTCACCTGTCTGAATCTGGAAATGTGTGTTTCTTATTGCAAAATGATAAAACCAAGGAGAATAATAAAAGCACCTCGCTTATCCGGAGTCAACTCATCTAACAAAATTAGCAATCCAGAACAGAGCAGAGACTCACTCAATAATCAGATTCCTGCAGTAAAGTATTACTAACAGCAATAAAATATAGTCTCAGGGTGTATTCCCCAAAATAGTGGCATAAAATACCTGCTGCTTTTTGTGTTTATGCTTATCCTGAGGCCACATATACAACATCAATGATCCAGAGAAAAACTAAGATAAGGAAGTTGACAGTCCCTGATCTATTAAAATAGACAACAATGTATGTGTTGCCCTCATGGGAGACTCCCCTGAGACCTAATTCATAGTCTATTTTTAATTTAGAGAAAATTCTGGTAAGTGGGATTATAACATTTCACAATCCTTTGAAGATTACAAAGAGCAAATGTAGGTATGGCTGATAAAGCAAATATTACAACAGGAGCAGGAAGAGGTGATGAGAGACTCACAGTGAGGGAGCAAAAAGAAAAACTATATGAAGAAAACAGAAATTTAGCATTAAGGTAAACCCCCCTCTGGAAGCATGGCTGGTTCTAGCCTGGTGATATACCCAAGACCCATAATGAAACTCTGGGCCATGACAAAGAAGTTAAATTGTATCCTTATGTTGGGATACGCGTCAGAGACTTCATGGTCAATTTTTTTCTTTTTTAATTGTGATTTGGGTGACACTTTACAGAGCGAATTCACTTTCCGTATTTTGTCTCATGACATCGACTACAATTTCCCACAATGCAACAGCTCCTCTGCCACTTCCCTGTGTCCTTCCCTCCCATGCACTCCTGTCCCCTGAGCTGTCTCCCTGTACATACACAGCCCTTCTATTCTCCCATGATTGTTCTCTCCAAGGAGTGTTATCTATCTAGAGTAAATGTTCACCTCCATGACATTGACCATATGTCCATGGTCAATCTTGGATAGATTTCCTATAAAGTGATTACATTTTTTAAAATACATGAATTAAATTAATACATGTTGGAAATCTGAAAAATGTGCTTGCCCAGAGCAGAACCTTCCCTAACAATGCCAAGAAAAAGCCCTTAGTGTGGATCTTTTGACTGCAACTTCACAGTAGGTGCTGAGATATTGTTTATTGAATGAAAGACTAAATGGTCCATATGTACCTTCAGGAAAAAAATAAATAAAAGGTGTCTGGAAATGCCATCCTGCCTTGTGCATCCCAACAGTGTTGCCTGACTAAGAGTTGAGAGGGTATGTTGGTATTCTGCTGAGAAAGTTAGAGGTGGACTACGTGCCATTCCTGTTTGGGATTTCCTCCCAACGGGAAACCTGAGGACCTAGGAAAAGAGACCTTCCTTCGTCTTTCTCTCAAAGCAGAAGGACTCTCCTTGACCTCTCAGAGTCATACAGACCACCCTTCCCCACAGAGGGTTCACTTTTCCTGAGGTCCCAGCTCCTCTGCATTACCCAGACAAGCAGGTCTTCCTCCTCTTTAGGACACTCCCTGCTACACCTAACAGCATCTTTTAGCATTGCCTGTTCTCCATGTGTGGGGTACAAATTAGGTCATTTATTCTAAAAGATAGTGGAAAAGTAAGTGCTTAAAGCATTTACCAAAATATATTTTCTTTTTAGTTGGTGTTTATCTAGCACTACTCAGCATAGTTCTTAAACTTAAGAACTAATAACTAACACTTTATTATCTTAGTATAATAATTAAAACAAAACTCATTTTATAAGAATTTGCATCTATTGGTGTTGATACGTGAAGATGACACATATGTTCAAAGATTAAGCTCTGTTGTGTGTGTGTGTGTATGTGTGTGTATCAAAATAGACTTTATTTTAACAAACCTCTATTTAGACGTACTGAGCTGTGTTAAGAGTGGTGGATGAAAATTGGAATGGAGCCCTAATGAGACAATGAGCAGACCTGGTTTAATAATTGTTGTAACATACAGTCTGGCGCAAGAGATATGTAGCAAACATTTGCCATCTACTAATATATGTTTCTAAGCAATGCCAGTGTGATTTTCAGCACATTTTCATTTGTTTGGCAGATGCTAGATTTGTGGTTTGTAAGGCCTGTATTCATTTTCCAAAAGGGATTTAACTCTGAACCTCATATCCACATAATAAGTGCTCAAAAATGATAGCCATTGCTGTTAATTCAGTGTCTACAAAATCTGAATTATGCTCCATGTGAGTGGGCATATATGCATATGTATAATGTGTTATAAATATATTCTATAAAGTCTGATGTTTTATATTCCCTTACATGTTTATACTTCATGAAAAATGACATTAAGAGAAAAAATCCTTTTTTTTTTCCAAAATGATCTTAAGTAGCAGGGAAAAAAAAATTAGGAGTATGCACCATAAGAGGTGATCTTGATTTGGAAATGCAGTGCCATTTTTATAACTTCTAAATGGAGGAAAATGTTTAAATCTGCAAGGAAGATCACAGAGACCAAATTTTTGTAAAGCTTAGTTTGTGTAGTCACAACTTGCATGGGATAGAGATCTTAGACAGCATAAGGTGGTCACTGAAAAAGAGATGGAAAACAGAACCTATGACATAATTTGTAATCACAAGGCAGCTATTTATCCTAATAAAAATGGAGTGGATCACTGTTCAGTAATAGCAAATCGTATTATTATATAATTCTGTATTTTCAATATGATTTCAGTACTTATTATCTGGTTATTGTAATAGATATACTCAGAATTGTGGAATCTCAAAGAAGGTTAAAGGTCTTCTAGACCCCAAATATATCTCAGCCAACTTGTCATCCAGCCAAGTCTTAATATCTCCTTACAGATGAGAAATGCTTCACTTCCTTAGCCAGCCTATATCATCTTTAAACTACTTTTTTAAAAGAAAAATAACCATTCTTTACCTATGGCAAATAATGCATTGGTGCTTATAAGACACACGTCTCTAACCTAAAGGTTTAGATGCCTTGAAGTGTAATAAATCTACTAATTTATAGTTAGCAAGTAAAATCCACAGACTTGAAAGTTGTGGAGCTCGAAGTCCCCTGCCAATGAAGTGAAAAGTTATAGACAAAGTTCAGAGACTGAATTTAGCAAGGCCTGAAAGCAAAGCCAAAGCTGAAACAAAGTGTCTCGGTTTCTCAAATGTTAGACCAAAGCAAACTGGGCGAATATCAAAGAGCTAGAATTTTGGTAGATCAAGCTGATAAGAAGAAGAAAAGCAAATCAGCCAAAAAACTACTATAAACACAGGAGGGACATACTAGTCTAACACCAGAATCTGAATAGGGGGTCCAAAACCAAAAAGGAATGCCAAAAACGTGAGAGTAAAACAGGAAAATAGGAATGTGCTTTGCAATAACCTATGTTTTTATCTTTATTATAAAAACAGGCAAACTAGAAAACCTTCTACATCTTCAAAACTGAGGGTCAGTTTGTCTCATCTGGATAACTGCCCCCCTGTTCCCCTTTTTACTTTATTTTGATAGGTGTAAAATTATAGCATCTTTGAAGATTGAAGCTGGAACAGATTTTAAACATCCCTCCGTCCATTTAATGGATGAAAATATAAATTTTCATAATTTCATCACAGTGACAGAAATATTACCATATCTATAGCAAATTTACATCCACTATCCCAAATTTAAGGTCCTTGGGTGGTACAAATCGGTGGTGCAAACCTTACCTAAAGGTTGACGGATCAAAACCACCCAGTAGTACCAGGGAAGAAAGTCCTGGCAGTCTGCTTCCATTGAGATTACAGCCAAGAAAACCCCATGAAGCAGTTGTATTCTGTAACACAGAGCCAGAATTGACTCAACGCCAACAGATTTGGTTGATCTCTTTTTAAATCCCAAATTTAAAATCTAACTCCATCCAAAGCCACAATGCATACCTCTAAATTCCATCTCTGAATAAGACCATTAACTCTAACTCAAGTATAAAGAAATGTGACAGAAAAGGCCACAAAAAAAAAAAAAAAAATTAATATTGTGATTTTTATTTATAATTATGGTGCCTCTTCATATACTGGAAAAGACAATAAATTATAAGCCTCACTGATTTACTAAAGAATAGAAATTGTTAGATTTTGGGCAATATTGTTCCAACAACTTGCCATTGGCCAATAGCATTACAATAGTGATAAATGGTATTTATTTTAATAAGTGGCGTACTTGTGGATAGGTTACATTATGTTTGTGCTTTGTCAAACTCTGTTTAGAGGGTTTTTTGGGTTTGTTTTTTTTAATATTTATGTTATTTAACAGTGCTTTTGAACACTTTTTTTTTGAAGTACTATTTTTATGTTTTGTTCCAGGGCATTCTTGGCTCAGGTTTTGCATTAAAAGTACAAGAACAGCACCGCCAGAAACATTTTGAGAAAAGAAGGAATCCAGCTGCCAACCTCATTCAGGTAAATGTCAATGTAATAGGTAGATGGCAACATCTGTCTCCATAAGTGCTGGTTGGATCATTTTCCAATGTCTGTGATTCATTGCTTGGTAGAGCTACTGGGTTTTAAAAAATGAAACTAGTACTCAATGCACAGCCTTACATTTGGACAGGTTTTCCTGCTCCCCCATCAGCAGCAGAAAAAAATACATTTTTTCAGCAAATAGCACATGCATTGTTCAGATTAATTAACAGTACCAGTAAGGCCATGCAGAGGTTAGCAGTTGTATGGCTTCTGAAATGATCTAATCTTTCTTATGAATTATTTGTTGAAACATAATTGATCCTTAAATGATGAAGCAGAACATGGCATTGTCCCCTGCATCACAATTACTTTCTCCAGCCAGATGTATGACTGCTCTGAAGAACAACATATTTGTTTAGAATGTCAAGGTTTAGTACCTGTGGAATTCCTTTTACATATATATAGTCTTGGGCAGTAACTTGACATAGTTATCCTAGTTTAAGAGCTAATGGGATTATAGAATCTCACAATGTTTAAGAATATGAAACAGAGAGCATGTTATTTGAAGCTATTTCACATATATAGGTTTTGTTTAAGATTTAATTTTCTTTTCAGTAACTTAGACTTGGCTTCCTCATTGATGGCAAAAGAAGGGCTTCCTCTTTTGCCATCAATACCTTTTTGGGAGCAGAGCCATCCTAGAACCCGGTTGTTTAAGAATCACAGATTATATTTTTCTCTAGATCCATAATGGAAAATCAGCTTTTAGTTTGGGACAAGATGATTATACAATCTAAAGTTCCTCCCTGTCCTGCCAGACAGTGAAAGCTCCAAAACTTCTAAACAGGAGGGGTTTGGGTAGTCATCTGAAGTGCTAGGAGACTTATCTTCGTGCTGTAATAGCAAGCATTTTGTTTTAATTTTGATTGTAGGTTCATATGGGAGGCTTGGAGGGGATAAGCACCCCCCAATCCTATTCTTAGCCTTTACCTATGGCTGTGATAGGCAGTACCTCCAGCAGAAATGGAACTAGAGAAAGAAAGCAGATGGGAAAAAGGATTTAGTTATATCATGAAGGAGATGTGTTTGTGTCTAATGACTAAATATGGATATTGATTTTTAAAGCAAACTATTCTGCAACCAGTGACAAGGAAATGGGCCATTGACCATGACTTCTAACATACACCACTGAAGTCTCTATTTAAATTTCCAGTTTTTAAAAGAACCCTAAAAATAAATTAAACTTTGTTTCTCAGAGGAGAACATCCCTAATAGTAGGACTTTAAGATCTGAAGCCAAACGTAATTGGCATAATGAAAAGAGAAGTCACACACTTCCAGATACGTGTTTCCAAAATACTCCAAGTCTAGAACTGATAGTGTTTCATCTTTTGGAGCTTCTTAACTGATCATTAGGTGTTTCTAAGTGTCCACCTAATGAATTTTTCTTCTTACAATTCTTATTCTTTAATTTTCTTCACTTTAGAACAATCTTCCTAACTTATGAGTGCATAAGCTATCCCATAGTTCCTTGCATACATAGGGACAGCAAGTCTTATCTATACAAAATCAAACACCAAACCAAACTCACTACCCTCGAGTCATTTCCGACTCATAGCAACCCCTCCTTGGTTTTCCGAGGCAGTATCTCTATGGAAGTAGATTGCCCAGTCTGATAATATGTCTTATGCATATCTAGACTCCTTGCTTTCAGGAGACTGGAGATACTATTGTAATTAATAAAGTTCAATTTTATTTAAAATCTCTACCAAATTATTTATCATATTTTTTGATCATGTCTTTTCTCAGAAGACACATACTCAAAGTACAAACACTTCTGTATACAGATCCTTGACAATTCTGAACCTTAAAAGGCAAACCCATATCAAAAAATAGTCTTGAATATCAGCTGTTTTGTTTCAATGTGAGCTCTTTGAGGAATTTCTTGTACATGTAGTAGTTGTGATGATTTTCACTTGGGCAATCTACTTCCATAGTGATACCACCTCAGAAACCCAAGGAGGGGTCACTATGAGTCAGATCCAACTCGATGGCAGTGGGTTGGTTGGTTGGTAATACAGTAGCCATTAGCCATTTGTGGCTATCTAGATTAGTTAAAAGCAAAAATCAATTCCTCAATGGCACTAGCCACATTTCAAGTATTCAGTACTTACATGTGACTAGTGGCTACCATATTGGACAAGACAGATACTGAGAATAATAGGAGGAACTTTACAGATCTGACTGAAGTTATCCTTGATTCCTGAAGTGTGCAAAAACAAGTTCCAGTTAAACTTGAAAACTGGGTCAGAGGCATTTATAAGTCTCTAGCCAAAGCAAGGTAACTCATAAAGGTAGGAAAAAACAAGAAAGAAACTCACTGCCGTCGAGACGTTTCCGATTCATAGCAACCCCTCTTTGGGTTTCCGAGGCAGTATCTCTACAGAAGTAGATTGCCCAATCTTCCTTCTGAGGAGTAGCTGGTGGGTTTGAACTACCAGCCTTCTGATTAGCAGTCAAATGCATTAGGTACTACGCCACCAGAGCTCCCAAAGAGGCTAATTAAACAGTTTTGCTTGGAGGCCTTAGAAAATTTTATGGCACTGAGTTATGTAACATAAATCATGATCAATAATTGATCTTGTACAAATGTAGGTAACAGGTAAGTAAAATTGTGATTTTTTCTTTTATGCAAAACTCCAACATAAATGTTCTTAACAAATAAAAGTATGGAATCCAAGGCTTGAAAATTTCAAGAAAACCTTAATATTTAGTCACCATTTCATTAATCAAAGTAGAATCTAATAATTAAAAAAAAAATTGCTACTCCATTCAAAATTAATATATTCATTAGACATAGAAATATTAACATGGTTATTAAATTTTTTTCATTTTTTTTCCTTGCTTAGCCCTTAGCCAGAATTCAGAGTTTTAAGCTTAAATTATACATTGTATAAATTTCTTTTTAAGGATGCACTAGCTTGAAAAGGAAGCTTTATTTGCTGATCTATTCATTTTCTTACCTGCTTTGCTGGCTTTGCTGAATATACAGAGCATCATGACCAAAAGAAGTTTCATTTGTGTTAAGCCAGAGCCACTATCTTTCTAAAAGGAAAACTGAGGTGCCCAAGTTGCTTTTGTCATTTGGTTTGTAAGTTAACTAAATTAACCAACATTTTAGGGTTTTAGTAAAAAGTTGCAGCTTGCAGCAAATTTAGCTATGTCAATATCTTTGTGTGAGTCATTTAAATTAACTTTTCATTTTCAAGCAGAAAAGTCTGGGGACAGGAAGCAACCCTCTATAACATTTTGAATACCTGCCCAAATGTCACAGCTTTTATTAATAATGCCTCAGATTTGTAAAGTACTTCTAAAACGTTGTCACTTGATCCTTGCGACACCCCTAAAAGAAAAAAGAAAAAAAAAAAAAAACACTTGCCATCGAGTTGATTCCAATTCATAGCAATCCTATAGGCCAGAGTAGAACTGCCCCATAGGGTTTCCAAGGCTATAAATCTTTACAGAAGCTGACTACCACATCTTTCTCCTGCAAAGTACCTGGTGGATTCAAACCACTAACTTTTCAGTAGGCAGCCGAGTCCTTTAACCACTGCATCCACGGTAGGATAGTATCAATCTTAGCATGAAGAAGCTGAGACCCAGATAAATTACTGACTTGGGTTTATGCAACTAAACTGTGACAGAGCTATTGTCTTAATCCCTATTGCCTTAATCTGAACCTATTACTCCTCTCAGTGAGTAACAGTTGCATCCTCATATACACAGTACGGAATCTTTGTAATTAGCATTTAAAAGTCCATGTTAGAGGTTTATTTCTGGAGAAGTTGGACTAGTCGAGGATGCAGGCAAGACACTTTACTGAAAACAGAAACAAGGAAATTAAGTGTAAATTTGTGAAGTGAATGCTGACACAAAGGCAGCTCCTTAAGGGAAGAGATTAGAAGTTGCTGCTCTGGGGAAACTACTTGATCCAAGATATATGTTGAAATTTTGACTTTTCCCTGTGAAATAATTTAGTCTTCACTCAGTTACTCTAAAGTGGTACTGCTAGTCAATAAGCTCAAACCACTTAAACAGAGCTTGTATATCTTTTTCTAGGAGCTCTGGTAGCATAGTGGCTAAGGCACTTGACTGCTAACCAGAAGGCTGGCGGTTCAAACCCACCAGCCACTCCTCGGAAGGAAGGT